>NC_079134.1:145042467-145353548 GCF_945859705.1 Episyrphus balteatus | reverse complement strand
TGAAAGCTTTTAATTTCACCTTTTATATGATGCTTCAATCATATTTCTACCATGCCTACAAAAAAAGTAAGAATTTTTTAAAGCCAAACCATGTCGAAATTTCAAACTGAGATAACAGTACTTCCTACACTGGTGGCTGGTCATGGGCAACAGATCTCCACAGGTGTTTTTAGGTAATTTTCAAGTTTTTTAATTTAAGGCTAGGCGCACACATGCGATTTTGATCGCGCGATTATTCAGTCGCAAATTAGATGACAAGAATTTCAATGACTGTAGACACAATTTTCAAATTTTTAATCGCGGGAAGCATGTGTGTGCACAGACATTGAAATCCTTGTGATCCATTTTTGCGACTGAATAATCCCGCGACTAAAATCGCATGTGGGCGCCTAGCCTAAGATTGTGTAACTTGTAGAAAACGTACCGTTATGTGTGATATATTAAATGAAAGGTAATATTATCAGAACACGTATTAAATTTAAATCAAATTTGTTTGTGCTCTAGATCAAAAGATATAATGTGTTTAGAAAAAGAACATCTTTTCACCGTTATCTCAGAATTTTTTATATGAAATTAATTAAAATTTTGTACAGTTATAGTTTATTCCATCTATCTATTAAAACAAAAAAGTTATAATGAATTGAATTTTCATGTCGCTTTTTCGTTTCATTTTGTTTCAAATCACTGCGATACTAAAGAAGTTTTCACTTCAAAAAATTTCTGGAAATAGTTACCAAACAGTTAAAATAAGCATAACTTTAAAATTATTACGAAATTCCCCCCAAAATGTGTAAAACTAAAATATTAAAAAAAAGAGATCTCCTAGAAATAAATGAATTTGATTTTTAGGCTTACTGACCACAAAATCATTAAGTTTAATATAAATTTTTCTGGAAAATTTTAATAAACGCCCAAAATAATGAAAAATTAAAAATTAGTATGACCATTCCAAAAACAAAAACTAGAGCTGCTAGAAAAAAAAAACCCATATGATTTTTGAGCTTACAAGTCCCAAAAATTTGACATAAATCTTCCTGGAAAATTTTAAAAAGTTGAAAATTGTTGCCCAGTGAAATTTTAGTTTTTAGGAAATAATTAATAATAAAAAAAAAAAATAATAAAAAAATTTTAGGAAATTTCATAATTAATAAAAAAAAAAATAAATAGTTTTTATAATAATTTAAATCATGTTTTTAATCATTTTAACAGCAAAACAAAGTATGACGTTTGATTGTTTAAAAAGAAATAAAAAAAAAAATTTACTGTAAAAGTCGTTATAAAAATTGGAGCAGTTTTAAACATTTTCGCCATTTAAGTTTAAAATTTAAAAAACAAAATACTTTCTATCTTGAGATATGTTAAGTTTTTCATAAAAAAAGAGTGTATAGCCTGGGCACTGGGGCGTTCATTATTTAGGTGGAAAAACTGTTTCTTAATAGTAAAAAAAAAATCCCCTAATTTTTTCAGATTTTTCTTTTGACGCTAGATAGCGCCCCAAGAAGCTTTAATTTTGCTATGTGAAATAGGTATATGTTGACTTATGAGGCTTTTTTTTAGATAAAGCCTTAAAGTAAAATTTTTTGATGATTTTCTTGCTTATATTAAACACTGTTTTCAAGGACTAAGGGTATAGTCTGGACATGATGTTTGTTTTGGGTTTTATTTTATTTTCAACATGGTTGCTTTAATAAACCGAACAAAACATGCATGCCCTGACTAAACAAAATTTTACTTAAAAAAATGGCCTCATAACTCAACTTTAACTTTTTTGGGGAGCCATCTATCGTCAAAATAAAAATCTGAAAAAAATAAGGGGATTAAAAAAAAAAAAACATATTGAATGATGCGCATACACCGTAGTGAACAAAATATAAAAAAAAATTAAACTATTTTACCAGGCAGCGATTTAAGAGTATAAAATTTATGATGCGTTGATAAAAAAATCAGAATTCTTAGTTCAAGACTTCAAGTTCTTCAAAATTGCCTAATTGAGCTTTTTTTTTAACTTAATTATGATAACAGGAAACCAAAACCACTTTAAAAAATGTTTTCTATTTGCAAAAATAATTTAGTCAATATAGGTATGTATATTTTTTGTGTACAGTTTAGATAATAAAAAAAAGAACAGTTAGTGTTATGAAAGGCTATTTATTTTTTTTTGAAATAAGTACAGCCCTATTTATAAACTCAGCATAGACAGTGCATAGCATTATGTACTCTTTATAATGTCTTTAACAGAAAATTGTGATTTATAAACTTTATGCAACGTTTAATAGAGGTTGTATAAGCTAAACGCGTTTTTAAATTGGTTAGAGTCTGAATAAGAAAATATTTTGCTTAAATGTCATTTGAACTTCACATAATTTTCAGAAAAAGAAAACATATGAAGCAATGATTTGTATATATAATTTTTGTTTTGATTGAAGAATTTATTTTTTGGATTACATTTGCAATTAAGTGGACAGTTTGAAATCAACTAAAACAAAAAATAAGAAATTTGGATATTTTTTCTGATATAATTTCCTGATTTATTATATGAAATTGAGAACTTTCACTCACGTTTTTGTTTTTTTTTTTTTTGTTTATTTTCGAATCACATGGAGTTATTTTATCGACAGATGGAGTTGTTTGTTGTGATTAAAAGTAATAGTTTTCCATTTTTAGTACTTATTTGGACACGAACCTAGCATATCTATAATGTCTAAGAAAATGTTTTACAAATAGAAATTTATTTAACGTTGCATAAAGGCTACATAAAACTTTATGTATTGTATAACTATGCAACCGTTTAGAGCTGTTTAGTAAAATCTAATAAATAGAATTTTATTATAGAATTTTAAAGTATAACAATTAATTCTTGGGCAAGTGTCCAACACGTGACGTTGAAGTGCGTCCCCTTGTGCATGACTAATATGAAAAAAGGTATATCTTCATCTTATTTCTCTTAACGTAAAAATTTCAGCCTAATCTGTTTTTATTTTCAAGTGAAGTAAACGGTTAAGCCTGTTTTTCACGTGATTTATAAAGAACGTACATAGGTACCTAAATTCAATAAAGAATTTTTGGGTTAATTTTTTAAAATTCATTGGTAGGTTGGAAAATCGCTACAATATTCCTGTGCTATATAAAAAAATCTCATTCCTTCCGGCAAGAAATTAAAAGATTTCTGAACATTATTTTATTTTTTTTTTCTTAAAATTGTAAGAAAGTGGGTTTTAAAATCTTTTCAATGTTTCATACATTAACATAGAATCTAATAACCTAACTAATGCATATCACTTACTGATTTTTTTTTTAAACATAGAAACGTCCTATATTTCCTTATCATCGATATATAACAATTGACTTCAATTTTCAAGACGCCATCAAAGATTCTTATCAATCAACTACGAACTATATAAATTTAAAACGAAACTTATAAAACATCATTGCGAAATTCGAAAAAAAAACTTAGGTAAACATAAAGGTGCATTTGTCACAATAATATTGATAACCTTATTAACCTACAATCCATTAACCTTTCTATCACAAAAAAAAATTTCTCTCTTCTTATCATTATCACATACATAATAGCTCACCAAAGTTACATTATTCAGATTCATTAAACCGCGCATGCAATTGCAATCTACTATAGGTACAAATATGTGTCGCAAAATCCACGTGTGCAACAATCCTATATAATCGTTTTTTTTCGTTGACGTTTTGTATAAATATCAACTCCCGCGTTGTTCACCTTCATATATTTATACGTACATAATTATTATAAGCGCACCCTCTTACATCAATTAAATTGCGCTTACAACACCAAATGTCAATGACATATCGTCCGCAAAGTTTATAATAAAACGTTATCAATGTCACGTAAGTCCAAATAAACGAACAGCGAATACATGTTTTTACTGTCATCCACTGCATCGAGTATATCGATACGATGATTATGTAGGTATTGAAATACCTTACGCCAGCAAGTTGCATTCTTGACCTTAGGAAAAGCTTCAATCACGAAATTATGACATTACGTCAATTTGTCAAAAATCTGTCAAAACGTAACGAAATGTCATTAATAAAGATAAACGGTGGAAAAAATGAGCAAATTGAGCAAAAATGTCTGTAAAAAAGCTTCACGATAGCTCAGTTCATTAGCTCTATCTTATCACCCAGCGAAAAAGTGACGTAATATTGAAAGAAGTTCAAATAAGAATCTTTCCTGAAAGGTGTTTGTCTTATAGCCCTAGGGCAATATTCTAGACATTGAGAAGAAAAGCTACTTCATGACCTACGATATCCGGAAATGTCTTGCGCGATTGTCTCGCGCTAGGGAATTAGCAAATGCAACTTGATGCGGAAGATTCAACACAATTGATAGCGCAATTATAGACTGTTTATGTTTGTTCTCTTATACTAATCCAACACAAAGGGCATTAGAATATACGCCTGCTTGAGTCTGGAGCTTGATGATATCCACCCAGAACACTCTCTCGAAACATCACCTGTACGTATGCCAAACAAACACGAAGCAGCTCATAACTTTTTCATCATTATGGCCACCTTCCGCTATGGCGGACAGACGGACATAACAGCGTTTAGCATTGCATTGCCATCGCAAGTGCGAAATTAATGAGAATGTACTTGAGTCTTGAGCTGTTAGGCGATAGCAATGGCGTTTCAGCTGTTCGTCATCGTCTTAAACTTGTGCAAAGTATTTTGTGTTTCCTCCTTTAACTCTTTCTCCTTTTCCCAATCTCCATCATCGTCATTCGGTTTAAAAGCAACAACAACAAATTCTTGCACTTAATTTAGTATTTAGACGGTTTTATGTACTTCTTCTTTCGATTTTGTTGTTGTTGTTGTTCTTCTTCTGTTTTAGCAATTTCTCATCATTAAAGAAAAAAAAAAGGAAATACACAAAAAAAAAGACGAAAAAGGAAGGAAGACTGAAAAAGAAGAACAAAAAAGTAGAAAAAATCGTGCAATAATTGCACTTAATTTGAGTTAAGCAGCAATTTTAATGATCCATGAACGAAGGACGACGCGTCTTCTTGTGTGTTAGGCTTAAAGTTTGTTTTTTTGCACATTTTTTTCAGTTGTTTTTATTTTTGTTTTTGTATTGAGTTGAAGAGTGTGCCAAACAGAGGGAGCTAGGGGGTAAGACAGAGGAGGTTCTATAGAGAATAGAAGAGAACTCTCAGTTTTTGCCAGAGTTTAGTGAAGTGCAACGCAGTAAATTATAAGCCAGCTTAAATTTCACAGAATTTTTGTTTTTGCCTTCAGAGTTGATATTTGTATGTATATAAGGAGTATTTTTGTTTGTATGTTGCATTTAGTTTGTATGTGAAAAGACAGAGTGCGCTCGAATTGAATTAAATGATGATGGTGCACGTTGTCTTTGGTTATATGACAGTGGGGTCAGTTTTAGAAAACAGTTGGATTTTTAGATGTTTTGGTCAATTGGGTTTAATGGGTTTTGAAGAACTGCCAAAATGTGTTTCCTCTTTTACATTTTTCAGACAAAACAGTTGAAAATGAAAATTTTTTTTAGTCAGGATTTGTTTAGAGGTTTGTTATATATTTCGCCATGGGTTTTCTAAGCCCGCTGTGTTTTATTTACTATCCATGTATGATTTTTTTAATCGTAACATCAAGAGAATGTGAACATTGTTCATACTCATTCCAGAATTTTTGCATAGTACAATAAAATCTATCCAAATGTTTGAATACAAGTCTCGTCCTTTTAGACCCCACTGTGTGAATAGAAAAATTTAAAACCAAAGCTTTTTGTCTTCGCTATACTGTTCGTCGTCATTTGACTATGAATTTGGAGGAGAGATATAATTGTTATAATTAGATACTTGTTATAATCATTAATTTGCTGTTAATTAGCTACCGTTTTGCAAGTTAGCATATTCTTGAAGTTTGAAGTATTTAACCTAGAGTAAAGAATTAAAGTCAAGACTCTAATAAATTGTAGATATTTGTATTGTTCTTGTTATTTTTATGGTCATGAATTTGGTGGTGAATTTTATTTTTTTTTTTAAGTTATATAAAAAAACTGGTAAAGTTATGTATGTTTTTCCGCTTTTGAAGGTTTAAATTATTTCAATACCAAAGGGAAATATAATAAATAGACTTAAGGTTGCATTATCTAACTTCTAACTTCACTTAAGGTGAGAAATAAGTTCATAACAAAAGTTAAGATATCATGCCAAATTTTTTTTAAAAAAAGTTTTGATAGTATGCATAAACTTGAAAATGTACTATTTGAATTAAAAATATTAAAATTTGTTCGTTTTGCATTTCGAATCCAACAGTTCCGAAGAGTTCTAAAAATAAACAAACAAAAACGTTGTGTGATTCATTTGCTTTTGTTTAGCCTTAAGTCTTCACCAATTAAGACCATTCTGTCCTTAAGCCTAGTATACAGTTCTTTTCGATAAAAAAAATGAGTGGTGAAGAAAAAAATTGTTTTCTGGAAAAAAAATATCTGTGGTGGACAGATGACAATTGTAAGTTTTGTTCCTCAAAAACAATGAGCTGCACATTGTTGCACATTGTTTTGCGGGATAAAATAATATATATTTTTTTTTTCGATTTTGGGTAACAGCTATGTTGAGTTAAACAATATTTTTTTTTCGGAAAAAATCTAAAAAAATGTCTCCCATAAGAAATGCATTGGTTTTTTTTTTGCTGGAAGAACTGTATAATAAGCTTTAAAATACAGTGCAATATACATATACAAGTACTTCGATAGAATAATTTGCCTTTAAACAACTCTGCATTATTATCCGGTAGTCCAGAATTATTTTACAACTTAAAATAAAAATCTTTTTAATTTAATAACACTAGAATTAATTGTCTTCCTAACCTTAGGCAAACGAATCGCAATCTTGCAAAAAAAATTGCGTTTGAAAATACAATTATTTTTAAATTTTGTTTTAAAATTAAACGCGAATTTTTTTTTTCTTTTAAGACGAGGGGGTTCAGGATTCAAATACCTCTGTCAAAATAGTAAAGACAAAAAAATATTTTTGGCGTAACAGAAAATATTAAACAAAATTATGCTAGTTTAGATATTTTTTTCGAAATTTCAAAAGGCAATACTAATTAAAGAAATGCTTTAGATCACTTACTAAGGATTTTATGATATTCGGCTCTGATTTAATCAGCTTTCAGGTATTTATCAGCGGTTTAAAGTATAAAACATATTCATTTATATTAGATTTTCTTAAATTGATTTTCGAAGGTTATTTTAAGTGACCTAGGCTTGCTTAAATATTTAATTTGCTTTTAGAAGAGGTTGCCTATATTCTTATCTATTATCGGTTTAGTCAAAATTAAAAAATTGTTTGGATTTTAAATCCATACAAAACTCTACAACACAGCTTAATTTGTAGCTTATATTATCGAACGAATCAAAATAATCCTAATCCAGCTAAAATTCGCTAAAAATATGACCCAGATATTATGGTAAAATAGTTGATTGAATACCAACAAATTTTTTCACTTTTCATTTTCGTTCTTGTTCTAAAACTTCGACATTTTGAAAATCATCGTACTCAAAAGAATTTAGTAGCACACATCAATTTCTTGTTTAAGTTTTGAGTTCTTGAGGGTGGGGGGGGGGTCATGACCCCGTGACTCCCCCCCCCCCTGTATACACCGTTGGTAAAATACCGGGTATTATAATGCTGTTTTACAAAATTCTTTATATGAAAATTCTGTATCTTGAAATAATAGTGGTACAAAAAATTCATTATTTTTGCAAAATGTCGAAAAAGTTTAAATGCCTAACCATTTCTAGTAGTTTTGAATGATCATATAATTAGCTATAGCCGTAGTAAAATTGACATCATACCTAGATCCTGAAAAAAAATATATTTTTAAAATTCTGTATTTTAAAATGCTTGAAAAAGGCTGAGAAATCGTTTTAATAATTTAAAAAAGTGCGCACTTATTTTTAATTATCAAAACGGTTTTTCGGCCTTTTAACAGCATTTTAAAATACAGGATTTTGAAAACAGAGTTTTGAAATACAGAACTTTGAAATGCAGAATTTTGCATTACAGTATTTTAATCATACCTACAATGTTTTGTACATACAGAATTTTGAAATACAGTGTTTTAATGTTTAAATACTTCCTTATTCCGTGACCTTTCTTTTTAAATAAAGTGAATCTTCTTCGTTGGCTATAGGTCTTGATTTGAGTCTATCTTTTCTTCTTTGTCGACGTTTCACGTGTGCTTACACGCTTCTTCAGGACTAAGAAAAATAATTCTATAAAGCTCTAAAAACGTATAGAATAAATACTTATCTTGAATCCTCTAATGATCCCCAATTGATTGCAGTTGATTAAAGTTTAGGTTTTTTTATCAAGCTTATATATTTTGAAAATCAATAAAAAATGTCTTGAAAAAGACGTTTTTAATTATCAAAATTTCAAAACATAAAAACTTTTTTAATTATTTGATAAGAAATTCAAAAATGTTTCTTATCAAATTGAGTTGATAATTCAACTTAAAAAATTCCTTTTAACAAACTGACTATAAATACTACTAAGCCCTTCACAATCCGATCTCTTATTTACGGTGTTGTCTGTATCTAAAATATGTAACATTTCTAATATCATTCTCTTATTATAATGCTTTTCTGATTGTAAAATATCTACATTGTTATAATCTGGCCTATGTCCCTCACCTATACAATGCAAAGCTAGAGCAGTTTTTTCAGAATGCCCGTTATTAATATCCGATCTATGACCAGCTATACGATTTTTTAGCTTCTGCATGGAAGTACCTACATACACTGATGGACAAAAATTTGATCCATCACCTAAACTTTTGATTTTATATACTATATCTGATTTATCGTTTTTAGAAAATTCACCTTTTAAATTAGAAAAAAGTGAATTTCTCAAAACATTTACTGATTTAAAAGCTAAGCGAATCCTATCTTTGTTTCTAATAGGAGCATCTTGAAGTCTCTTCGAAAGATTAGGAATATACTAACAACTCCTGTAGGAAAACTGTGTTGTATTTGTAACTAAATTTGGTCTAACCAACGGGTTGAAATATTGGTTCAACAAACTTTTTATTATATTTATTGGAAAAGAATTTGATAGTAAAGTATCCATGATTTTGTTAATGTTATTCTGACGAAAGGCAATATCACTGATATCCAATACTCTGGTTATAAAATTTTTTGCTGTATTAATAATGATCTGTTTTGGCTGTTGGGAATTATAATTAATGAGGCGACCTGAAGATGTTGGTTTTTTATACCAATCAAATATCAAACGGTTATTTTTCCTAATTACAAGCACGTCAAGGTACGGAAGTTTTTCATTATTTTCATATTCAACTGTAAATTGAATTTTTGGATGAAAACCATTCAATGCATCTAAAATTGAATTAACATGACTAGATTTAAGTATAACAAAAATGTCATCCACATATTTTGTAATAATTTTAGGTTTAAATGGAATATTTTCAAAAACATTATCCAATAATGCTTCCATTACAATGTCTGCCAATATGGGAGATGCAGGACTACCCATCGGAACTCCTTGTTTTTGTTGATAAAATATTTTATCAAATTCCAAATAATTGTTATCTATTACACAAAATCGCAATATTTCTAAGAATTTTATTTTCGGCATTCTCGTATGATATTTAATGATATCCCAACTTTTCTCAACCAACTCTAGTGCTAATGGAATAGGAATGTTAGTGAACAATGACACAACATCAAAAGAAACAAGAATATCATCCTGTTCTAATACGAAGAAGATTCACTTTGTTTTAATGTTCATTTATTTTGAATGCAGTATTATGAACCCTACAGCATTTTGAACCCAACCCAAATAAAATATGGAGATATACGCCAATAGACAAAATATTAGCTTTACAAAAAAAAAAAACTAAAAACCACGTATCTAATAAGACTTTCTTAAAACATTTAGCTTAGTGAAATACTTAAAAGAACATTAGATACAAAAGCAGTTTTTTTTTAATAACTCAATTAATATGTTTAAAAGTTGAATAGAATTTTGAATGTTTATTCCAAATGTTTGGTTTAAAAAAAAAACATTTGTTTTAGACCAAGAGCCGGCAGCAAATTTTGGGAGTGGAATGATAACCAATTTTATTTTTGTATATATACAAATAATAATGTCTGGCATGTTTTATTTTCAACCGGGGCAGGATGGGCGTTCGGAAATTGTAATTTAATCGATTATGGGGTTCAAGTGATAACCACTTAAATTTGTATACATTTGTAAAAACAATAGAGGATGATCCATTGATGGCCGAAAAGTGTGTCCAAGACGTTTTACTTTCAGCCTTCCCCTTGCCAGACTTGCCCAAAACCCGCGAAAATCAACTTTTTACATCGAAGTGATAACCACACGAGTGATGCTTAAAAAAATCAGAAAAATTGTCCTGATTTTAAAAATGTGTGTCCAAGATGTTCTGGTTTGCCAGACGCATTTTAACATTTTTATGCGTTTTGAAACTTAATTCCTTAATGATTTTTTTCCTATATCATCTATAACACTGCTCAACACACAAATATTTTCTAGACCGTTGTTTATCATTCCTTACTAAATGGACGGTGCTTATTCCGAAAACAACATATCCACTATCCGACTTAAAATGCAGTTAATTTTTTAGAAATCGTTTATGTCGGTTTCAATACATGTTTCTATGTAGAGGTATTCGTTTTGATCGAGCTATCAAAAACGGTTTGGGGGTTAAAATTCTTTTTCTTTTTACCTTTTGCTGTTTTAAAAAATCCTGAACTCAAAATTTTTCTTTTCAAAATTCTGTTTCACAAAATTTTGCATAGTATTAAAAAAACAACCTTTTTAATTTAAATTTGGTCAATTTATAACATTTTTTTAGGCGTGTTTTTTCTACAACTCAAAAAAAATGATAAAAATATTTAATTCATCATTCAAAAGAATTGCAAACAAATGTCTTCTAACTATGTTATGGTTGAAATAGCAAATGCATGGGCAAAAGTTAAAATTATAAAAAATTCAACAAATAGCTATCATGGAAAAATATTTATTGCTCACATTTTGCATTGAATTTGTTCTTAAATTTTTTTGCTATTTTGAACGAGGGCAAGCACAATGACGTCTTTGGGATCCAAACTTATTTCCTTTCCCTAGGTATAAGCTCAAACAAATATTTAAAAAAATGTTTACTTCGACGCGCAGAGTACTGAAAAATTTGGTGAGCGAAAACTTTTATTACCTGCAATCGAATGGTAGATAGGTATTACAAAAACCGTTTTGGTTTAAAAAATTCAGAAACTCATTTGGTACGCCAAATACTAAGGTACGCACATTGGCTCTTAATTATTTAACCATTTTGTCAAAATATAATCAACAAAATAACAAAATTTCAGCTTTCAGTTTTGATTCATGGTCTGTTTAATAATAATACCTAGGAACAATGTAAAAAAAACTATTGATACCCGTACTTCCAGGTTCAAAAACAGCCCTTGCAAAAAGTTCAAACATCAATGATATTTTCCAGTTCCGACTCTACCCTTATTTTGACAAAAGCCTTTCAAACTGTCAATTTGATGTCAATATAATTTTTTGTTTTGTATTTTTTTTGTTGTTGTTATTTTTCAAATTCTATAAGCTGCCAATGACCTTCCATGAAAGTAAACTGACAAACACTCTATAATTTTGTATTTTTTTCTGTCTGTGTGTGTTTAAACAGAAAAAAAAAAAAAAACTCCCACCAGGCGCCCGAGAGAGAAATGTTGCGATGACACACGTTTTATACGGGCATTGACGACAACAACGACGATGATGATGATGACTTCGACTTGGACGTTCGTCCTTGGACTATGTCGTGGGGCAGGTCATGGTTGTGCTCCATGCACTCAGCTGAACTGGGTTGAACGCCATCTCGCCTCGCCTCGCCACCACAAGCTGTCTGATTTGCTGTAATAATAGCGTATTAATAACAGTTTATACACAAAAAGAGCGAAATTAGTCTGGCTGAGGCTGATTGGTATAATATTGGGAATATGGATGGAATTGTGTTGTGGTATGAAATTGGACTTGTTGTGTATAGCTTTGCTCGGTGGCTGGTTCCGTTTTTTTGTAATTTATCTGTCGGTGTTTAAACATGGCGATCTGTGTTTTGTTTCCTGTTTTTTTTTTTTGCGAGGGTGAAGGGTAAAAAGATGACGATGATGATGACACTGACAGCATTCAGTCACGACTGCGGAATGAGAATTTTTATTTTTATTATATTTTGTTTGTTTTGTTTTGTTAATTTTGTTGTATTTTTTTGAATAAACAATTATTTTTGAGTTATGAACTTTTTTTTACTGCTAAATGGCACACCCAATAGTCGTAGTGTAAACACATCGCATCGCATCGTAGCCATTTTCTTCGTTGGCGGTAGTAAAAGTGCATACATAAAAAAAAGAAAACCTCATGCTGTGTAAACAATTGCGGGCGCTTAAATGGGAATGGGATTGAAAATAAATTTTTATAAAATTTTTAAAACCAACCAACAGGAAATTCGAATTCGATTGTTAAAATGGAGATGATGGAGAAGAAAGAGAGCTAGAGGAAAATTTTAATCACAAATTTGCATCAAGGAGACATTTTGATCAAACAGACGTCATGGGAAGTAAAAAAAAAACGATTTTTGTGATGTTTGTTTACAATTATTCGGAGGTTAAGCAGTTAAATTTATTAATGACAGATCATTGCACCTAAATGAGAATTGAATTATCTTCGTGTGTGTCAATTTTGTTAAATTATTGTAATAAACATCAACAAGAACTTCTCACGCTTAAGAGGTGCAAATAATTTAAACGTATGTCGTTTTCTCAGACACTTTCAAGCCATCAAAACTTAGAGTTGCATGGATAATTGAAGATATTGTTGTTTATCCAAACATAATTGTTATGCATTAAATATGATTGAATAATGGGAATTAATATGCCAAGGCAAACATTTCTCTCGTCGTCATTTAGAATTTTTAAATTAAATTTTCTAAATAAACGACAAAGTCATTATAAAAATAAACACCAACTTGATATATAACTATCAAATGAAAATAATTGTTTTTGAACTGTTTGCCCATAATAACGAAAAAATGGGCATTGATAGCTTATTGAAGTTGAGAATAACAAAAACAAAAAAGTAAAAATGGAATACCGCCGCACCACGTCCACAATATATTAAAAATTTCTAAACCACTGTACCACCGCTACACCAAGTCCACACCATTTAATTTTGAATGTAAAAATTCGGTGCACCACCACTGCACCACGTCCGCACCATTATCAAAAATCACTGCACCACCACTGCACTACGTCCGCACCATGATTAACAATTTCTTAACCACCGCGCCACGACTGCACCACGTCCGCACTGATTCATTTTGAATGAAAAATTCGGTGCACCACCACCGCACCACGTCTGCACCATGATCAAAAATTCTATTCTCGTACTTATACAAATGTTTAAGTCGTCTTCAAAGTTATTTCGACTTAAGCAACAAATTACCAGTTCGTACAAACATGCGACTTGGTGTTCCAATGGTTAAGGCGTTGGACTTCTAACTATTGAAATTGCTCTGGGATACTCGGGTTCGAATCTCCTTCTCGTCGGTAGTCTTTTTTTATTTATTTTTCAATAATCCAAAATTATGTATCATAGTGCAGCGAATTTTTCATACAAAATGAAATGGTGCAGTTATGGTGAATCGATGGTGCACCAATTTTTTTTTTTTAATTAAATGGTGCTGAAGTGGTGCAGTCATGGTGCGGCGGTGGTGCACCTAGATTTTCCGCCAAACGACGCACGGTGGTCCATTGTTTTCAATTGTCAATGAATTTTTTGACCTTAATCCTTCAAGAAAAGCCTCTTTACTTCCGAAAAAAAAAAGATTCATAAATCTGACCTTGAGCGTTCGGTGAGAGGCTTCCATACTAATCAAAATTTCAATTTACTTTCTCGAAATTTATATCAACAAGCTTTACAGTTTTTTTTTTAAACTTTTTTCCATAATATTTTCGATAGGTACTCGAACTCGAATCCTTACAGGAGCAAAAGAAAAAAAAAAAAAAAACAAAGTCGTTTCTTTTCGTATTCATCGACATCATCGTTATGAAATCAAAATGAACTCTTCTAAAAGCCCATTGAACTGAGAGAGCAAATGGGGTTAAGTGAAGACTGAGAAGACTCTTTACTCATACATAGATATAAATGCGGAGTCGAGTCGATAGGAATGGATGGCTAAGCGTCAAAGATTGCCATGGTTTGGTTGTTAAAAAAGATGTGTTTTATAGCAAACGACATATAGACTTTACATCAGTGCGGTATAGTTGTTTTTGTGCAACTTGCAGTGTAAAAGATATCGCATATCGTCCTGTGTTTGCAAATGCATCAAGTTGCTCCTTTGTGGCGCAACAACCCGTGTATGTGTATATGCCATGAATTTTATACAAAGTGAGTGGCTTCTTGTGTTTTATTTTCTATCCATCCACCCGCTACCTCCAGTTTCTTCTGTACAAAAAGAAAAATAAGAAGAAAAATGGTTGCAATAGCAACAGCAGCACTCTCTGAAACTGTTGCGGTATATTGGCGTATGTTACATGTGAAATGTAATAAGGACAAAATTTATATCAAAGGGTTGCAGTGAGTTTTCCCTTCAACTCTTATAGGAGACTATTATTTTTTTTTTCTTCTTGCATTTAACACAGTCAAAGAGACTTATTTATGAGTCTAAAGATTTTTCTTTTACAACATCTTTGGCTTGGGTTTTTAAATACTCACCTTGTCTCTTGAGGAAAATGCGTAGTTACGTACGAGTGCTTAAATTGGCTTGAGAATAAAAGTGGTCTAGTTTTTATGTGAGACTTTTTACAAAATGCTGATTTTTTGTCCAAAAGAAAGTTTATTCCTTTTGAACCTTTAAGAGACACCTCAAATAGGTATTTAAAATAAGACTGGAAAAAACTTAATTTTGTTTATAATCCTATTTATCTAAAATTATGAAAAGTACACATGCTTACGAAGGGAGAAAAGACTTTTAGATAAACAAACGTCACTCTTTCTTTTCTTAGTACCAGCTTTTGAAATAATTGTAATAAGCAAGCAAAGAACAGGACTTCATTAAGCAAAATGTATGACCTTAAGACCCTTTAAAGGATGCGAATTCAGGACTTCACGAAGCAAAAAGTATGACCTTAAGACCTCTTTTAAAATGCGAATTTATGAAAGAAAAAAGCCTTCATGTCGAATCAGGACTTCACGAAGCTTAAGACCTCTTTTAAAAAGCGAATTTATGAAAGAAAAAAGTCATCATGTCGAATCAGGACTTCACAAAGCAAAAAGTATGACCTTAAGACCTCTTTCAAAATGCGAATTTATGAAAGAAAAAATTCTTCATTTCGAATCAGGACTTCACAAGGCAAAAAGTATGACCTTAAGACCTCTTTTAAAAAGCGAATTTATGAAAGAAAAAAGTCTTCATGTCGAATCAGGACTTCACAAAGCAAAAAGTATGACCTTAAGACCTCTTTCAAAATGTGAATTTATGAAAGAAAAAATTCTTCATTTCGAATCAGGACTTCACAAAGCAAAAAGTATGACCTTAAGACCTCTTTTAAAATGCGAATTTATGAAAGAAAAAAGTCTTCATGTCGAATCAGAACTTCACGAAGCAAAAAGTATGACCTCAAGACCTCTTTTAAAATGCGAATTTATGAAAGAAAAAGTCTTCATGTCGAATCAGGACTTCACAAGGCAAAAAGTATGACCTTAAGACCTCTTTTAAAATGCGAATTTATGAAAGAAAAAAGCCTTCATGTCGAATCAGGACTTCACGAAGCTTAAGACCTCTTTTAAAAAGCGAATTTATGAAAGAAAAAAGTCTTCATGTCGAATCAGGACTTCACAAAGCAAAAAGTATGACCTTAAGACCTTTTTCAAAATGCGAATTTATGAAAGAAAAAATTCTTCATTTCGAATCAGGACTTCACAAAGCAAAAAGTATGACCTTAAGACCTCTTTTAAATTGCGAATTTATGAAAGAAAAAAGTCTTCATGTCGAATCAGGACTTCACAAAGCAAAAACTATAACCTTAAGACCTCTTTTAAAATGCGAATTTATGAAAGAAAAAAGTCTTCATGTCGAATCAGGACTTCACGAAGCAAAATGTGTGACCTTAAGACTTCTTTTAAAATGTGAACTTATGAAAGGAAAAAGTCTTCATGTCGAATCAGGAATTCATGAAGCAAAATGTATGACCTTAAGACCCTTTAGAGGATGTGAACTTATGAAAGAAAAAAGTCTTTATGTCGAATCAGGACTTCACAAAGCAAAAATTATGACCTTAAGACCTCTTTTAAAATGCGAATTTATGAAAGAAAAAAGTCTTCATGTCGAATCAGGAATTCATGAAGCAAAATGTATGACCTTAAGACCCTTTAGAGGATGTGAACTTATGAAAGAAAAAAGTCTTTATGTCGAATCAGGACTTCACGAAGCAAAAAGTATGACCTTAAGACCTCTTTTAAAATGCGAATTTATGAAAGAAAAAAGTCTTCATGTCGAATCAGGAATTCATGAAGCAAAATGTATGACCTTAAGACCCTTTAGAGGATGTGAACTTATGAAAGAAAAAAGTCTTTATGTCGAATCAGGACTTCACAAAGCAAAAATTATGACCTTAAGACCTCTTTTAAAATGCGAATTTATGAAAGAAAAAGTCTTCATGTCGAATCAGGACTTCACAAAGCAAAAAGTATGACCTTAAGACCTTTTTCAAAATGCGAATTTATGAAAGAAAAAATTCTTCATTTCGAATCAGGACTTCACAAAGCAAAAAGTATGACCTTAAGACCTCTTTTAAATTGCGAATTTATGAAAGAAAAAAGTCTTCATGTCGAATCAGGACTTCACAAAGCAAAAACTATAACCTTAAGACCTCTTTTAAAATGCGAATTTATGAAAGAAAAAAGTCTTCATGTCGAATCAGGACTTCACGAAGCAAAATGTGTGACCTTAAGACTTCTTTTAAAATGTGAACTTATGAAAGGAAAAAGTCTTCATGTCGAATCAGGAATTCATGAAGCAAAATGTATGACCTTAAGACCCTTTAGAGGATGTGAACTTATGAAAGAAAAAAGTCTTTATGTCGAATCAGGACTTCACAAAGCAAAAATTATGACCTTAAGACCTCTTTTAAAATGCGAATTTATGAAAGAAAAAAGTCTTCATGTCGAATCAGGAATTCATGAAGCAAAATGTATGACCTTAAGACCCTTTAGAGGATGTGAACTTATGAAAGAAAAAAGTCTTTATGTCGAATCAGGACTTCACAAAGCAAAAAGTATGACCTTAAGACCTCTTTTAAAATGCGAATTTATGAAAGAAAAAAGTCTTCATGTCGAATCAGGACTTCACAAAGCAAAAAGTATGACCTTAAGACCTTTTTTAAAATGCGAATTTATGAAAGAAAAAGTCTTCATGTCGAATCAGGACTTCACGAAGCAAAAAGTATGACCTTAAGACCTCTTTTAAAATGCGAATTTATGAAAGAAAAAAGTCTTCATGTCGAATCAGGACTTCACAAAGCAAAAAGTATGACCTTAAGACCTCTTTTAAAATGCGAATTTATGAAAGAAAAAGTCTTCATGTCGAATCAGGACTTCACGAAGCAAAAAGTATGACCTTAAGACCTCTTTTAAAATGCGAATTTATGAAAGAAAAAAGTCTTCATGTCGAATCAGGAATTCATGAAGCAAAATGTATGACCTTAAGACCCTTTAGAGGATGTGAACTTATGAAAGAAAAAAGTCTTTATGTCGAATCAGGACTTCACAAAGCAAAAATTATGACCTTAAGACCTCTTTTAAAATGCGAATTTATGGAAGAAAAAAGTCTTCATGTCGAATTAGGACTTCACAAAGCAAAAAGTATGACCTTAAGACCTCTTTTAAAATGCAAATTTATGAAAGAAAAAAGTCTTCATGTCGAATCAGGACTTCACGAAGCAAAAATTATGACTATTAAGACCTCTTTTAAAATGCGAATTTATGAAAGAAAAAAGTCTTCATGTCGAATCATAAGACCTCTTTTAAAATGCGAACTTATGAAAGAAAAAAGTCTTCATGTTGAATCAGGACTTCACGATGCAAAAAGTATGACCTTAAGACCTCTTTTAAAATGCGAATTTATGAAAGAAAAAAGTCTTCATGTCGAATCAGGACTTCACGAAGCATAAAGTATGACCTTAAAACCTCTTTTAAAATGCGAATTTATGAAAGAAAAAAGTCTTCATGTCGAATCAGGACTTCACGAAGCAAAACGTATGACCTTAAGACCTCTTTTAAAATGCGAATAAATGAAAGAAAAAAGTCTTCATGTTGAATCAGGACTTCACGAAGCAAAACGTATGACCTTAAGACCTCTTTTAAAATGCGAATTTATGAAAGAAAATAGTCTTCATGTCGAATCAGGACTTCACGAAGCAAAAAGTATGACCTTAAGACCTCTTTTAAAATGCGAATTTATGAAAGAAAAAAGTCTTCATGTCGAATCAGGATTTCACGAAGCAAAAAGTATGACTATTAAGACCTCTTTTAAAATGCGAATTTATGAAAGAAAAAAGTCTTCATGTCGAATCAGGACTTCACGAAGCATAAAGTATGACCTTAAAACCTCTTTTAAAATGCGAATTTATGAAAGAAAAAAGTCTTCATGTCGAATCAGGACTTCACGAAGCAAAACGTATGACCTTAAGACCTCTTTTAAAATGCGAATTTATGAAAGAAAATAGTCTTCATGTCGAATTAGGACTTCACAAAGCAAAAAGTATGACCTTAAGACCTCTTTTAAAATGCAAATTTATGAAAGAAAAAAGTCTTCATGTCGAATCAGGACTTCACGAAGCAAAAATTATGACTATTAAGACCTCTTTTAAAATGCGAATTTATGAAAGAAAAAAGTCTTCATGTCGAATCAGGACTTCACGAAGCATAAAGTATGACCTTAAAACCTCTTTTAAAATGCGAATTTATGAAAGAAAAAAGTCTTCATGTCGAATCAGGACTTCACGAAGCAAAACGTATGACCTTAAGACCTCTTTTAAAATGCGAATAAATGAAAGAAAAAAGTCTTCATGTTGAATCAGGACTTCACGAAGCAAAACGTATGACCTTAAGACCTCTTTTAAAATGCGAATTTATGAAAGAAAATAGTCTTCATGTCGAATCAGGACTTCACGAAGCAAAAAGTATGACCTTAAGACCTCTTTTAAAATGCGAATTTATGAAAGAAAAAAGTCTTCATGTCGAATCAGGATTTCACGAAGCAAAAAGTATGACCTTAAGACCTCTTTTAAAATGCGAATTTATGAAAGAAAAAAGTCTTCATGTCGAATCAGGACTTCACAAAGCAAAAAGTATGAATTTAAGACCTCTTTTAAAATGCGAATTTATGAAAGAAAAAGGTTTCATGTCGAATTAGGACTTATAGTGTCTAAATCAAAGTTTAATTTAAATTTAAGACCTTAACTCTCAAACACCAAACCATTTGGCTAAAAAAAAGAGTTTTTTTTAACTTTTTTAGAATTTGGGTAGAGCTGCCGAGTATACTTTTTCATATTGAAGACATATCAATATTAAAGAGAGTGTCTGCCAAATATTTTATTTTTATTTTAGATTTTATATCTATAAAAAATGATAGATATTTGGTTAAAAAGCGTTCTACAGCATTTAGAAGTTACCTTTTTTTTACGACTTCCAAAAAGGAGGAGGTATTCAATTCGTCTGTATTTTTTGTGTTTGTTACCTCATAACTTTGGACTGAGTGAACCAGTTTTGATAATTCTTTTTGTATTGGAAAGCTGGTGGCTGCAATGTGGTCAAATTTCAATTTCATCATAGGAACTATTAGAAAAAATAAAACCCATTTTTGATCCATGGAAGTCGGTTTTGTTTTTTGATAAAAAATGATTACATAGTACATATATAACTTAAAGTTTAGTTTCGACTTTTTTAATTTTTTTTTCTTAACATAAAGTTGATCTGACTGTCGGATTCCTCGTAGACCTTTAACTGTAAATATTTTGCAAGTCTTATTATTGCAAAGTAAATACTTATTTAGACGAAAATAAATTTAAAAAAAAATAATAATTAAAAAATAAATATGGGTCGCAGACATTTATAATGCAGAAAAACAAATTTGCTCCACGTCAAATTGATTAGAAATGTCACGTTTTCTCGCAGCGCAGCAGCGCGAGATTATATTATGAATCGTTGAACCCGAATTAAAACTGCTGCCGTTCCGTCGCCGTCGCGTCGTCGCCATCTATGTCAAATTGTTTACTCAGCATCAATTTAGTTTTTTTTCATTATTATTATTTGCATTGATGTTTTATTTAATACAATTTTCATTGATGCTCTTATGAAACAAATTATAATTTTTATTTTTTTTTATTGAAATCAAAGACAAATTAAACAATTCAAAAATCATTGCCCTCTTGTGGTGCTGGCAGCCAGGTGATGAAAGATGATCAAATCATTATCATTCTTCCACACACCAGCTTCAGCCCTCTAGGTCTTGCTCATTGATAAATATTTGTGCTACCATCTCGGCCTTTTTTTTTGTAAACTGACAGCAGCAGCCGTGAATCCATGATTCTATTTTGATTTGATTGCCAGCGCATCTTTTTGCTCCAAGTTGGTTTGCATTGCACAGTCTCATGATGCGACGCATATTTATCTGAAACTTCCAGAATTCTTAGCTCGATCTATATCGTTTGGGTTTTTTTTTCTCCTCCAAAGTCATAGGTGGTTTTTTGCTCGTGATGATGGTGTTAAAAACACAAAACCCGGATGATCTTGTATAGATACCTTACTTTTGCACTACCTCTACCACCAACCGCGGTAGCGGAAGGCATCCATTTAGAAATAAAAATATTTTTCAATGCAAAAAAAGAAAATAATATCCCATAAAAACAGCTGTGTGCGTTTTGCTGACATTGAGAAGGTATTTTGACCCCTGCCTTCCATGCCAATGGCGAACAAAATTAAAATAAGAATCTCTTTTCAATTTTGAAAATATAATTCTTGCATGCAAATTGCATATATAACTTTCTTGTTTATGTATATTTTTTAAAACAGGCTGCGTAAATATAGACTCAAGACCTGGAGGGAAATATCTCATCATCAGTAAAAGGAATTTGGGTTGATCTTATTGGATTTTTCTTATTATTTTTTTTTTTTCTGAGAGAAAGAGCGATAAATGGAATGTAAATATTTTGACCAAAAATGTTTTTCAATTTTTTTTTTTTGAGTTATTTTCAGTTTACAATTTTTTTTTTTTTTTTGCTTGAAATTGCAAAAGAAGATTGTAAATTGTGCAAGGGAAGTTACTGTCAATAAAAAGTAAAAAAAAAAGAAAGTAAATATTTATTATTTAATTATGGATTATTTTGAGAATAATAATTACTACCGGGTCCATATTCAAGTTTTTTAGGACACATCTGGAAAGGAAATATAAAAGATTTACGATCATTGCCATGAGAGGAGACTAATTTGTGCCGAGGTTACAATATTTTGCACCTCAAAATTTTGGTGTTTTAAAATTACATCTTTTCAAAAATTTAGGTGACAGTATTCCATAGAATACATAGTAGATACTAAAATTTTGTGTGTAGGACTTTTTTCATAGATTTTTTTGAAACAGTTTCTCAAATTATTTTCTTAGGTACCTATATTTTCAAAAACGGGTAGTGAATATTTTTGAATTCTTATAAATCGCATCCGAAATTTTTATTGTTAATTAAAGACAAAAAAAAAATTTACTAGGTATAAATTTCAAAATCCATTTTTTTTCTTGAAATAGGTAATTTATTCCTAAAAGTTCTTGTTTACAGAAGAAATCAAAATTGAAAAAAAAACTTTAAAAAATTTTCAAAAAAGATCACGTTACTGTACTTGAAGGCCCTGTAGTACTTCATTCTACACAACATTTAAATACATATATAAAACATGGTATGACAATTATTGGAATTGTCTAAAAGTGGTAATAAAACGATTCCACTGAACGTTATAACGATTCGATAAAAAAAAGTTACGCATACGCCACAGTGTTCCGTTTTTATATTCGAAACACAGGTTTACCGGGCAAGTTTGAAATTAGTGAAAAAAATCGAACTTGAACAGTCAGACACAAAATTATGATGATAGAGAATCAAAATAAATTGCACGACTGGGGTCGCACGTACTTGTAAAAATTACTCTAATGTTAAAGTTTCAATTGAACAAAATAAGGGAAAAATTAAAATTTGATATTTTCACTGAATTTCGTTAGTGGTGCAAAAAAATAAAATCTATTTTTATAAATAATTAAATACCGTTTTAAATGCTCTTTTACAAAAAACTAAGTATGCCATTTTATTTCTAGTACCTATTAAAAGGAATTTTTAGAAAAAAAATTTCGAAAACCATTAGAGAAGAAATTGATATGCAATTTTGAATAAATAATTAATTTACACATAAAAACGAAATTTCAAAATTTTTCACCAACCCGTTTCCAAAAAATTGATTTTTCAAAAAAAAAATTTGTTGGAATATTTTTTAAAAATCCAAAAATGTGTTTTTTGAAAAATTAAAAATTTTTTTAAATAATGATTGTTTAAACGTTTCTGTATTAAAAATTTGGTCGAAATCTGTTTTGTCGTTTATGAGAAATTCATAAATCCAAAAAACCGTTCTATGGCAGGTACCGTTAATAACGGTACAAAAAATATTTTTTGTATTATCAAAGGCGGCTCTTATCAATAACAGTAAGCATAAAAATTTTAATCAAAATCGTTATAGCCGTTTTTGAAATAAATCAACTTTTTTGTTTCCGTTATATGACAGGTACCGTTAGTTTTGGTCCTAAAAAAAAAAATTCAATTTCTCCTCTAGGGAATCACCCAAAACTGTTAACTACCAAGTTTGAAGAAAATCGCTTCAGTAGTTTAGGCTGTAGCTCGAGGTTCTTACAGACAGACAGAATTGCCGGACCCACTTTTTTGGCATTCTCCATCATCGTAATGTCATGTAAAATTGTTATCTCGAGTTCGATTTTTTTTACGAATCCTAAACTTGCCCTATAGTTACGGTGACCATCCGTCCCGGTTTACCCGGGACTGTCCCGTATTTCTACAGCTTGTCCCGGGTTTTTATTTAAGAAACCCGGGACGTATAAGTGTCCCGTATTTTGTTATTTGTCCCGTGATTGTCCCGTATTTGCACATTCTATTTTCAATATTTGTACAGAAAACAAGAAAACAGTGGTTGGAAATTAAATTTTTTCTAATTTTTCGGATAAAGCATTCAGCTCAGTACGCTAATGAAGCAAAAGGAAAGTTAAAAAACTTTTGGAGCAAGAAAAATTGACTGGACAAATAAATTGGAGTGACAAACGATTGAAAACTCTCCAAGTATTCTAGCACAGGTAAGAATTTCGTTGGCTAGACCGCGTAATGTGCAACGAAAAGAAAAAATTTCCCTTACGATTTCGTTGTACTGGTTACGTATGAAAATTTTCTCTAGACTAGGTTTTAGTTCTTAAAATTGTTAGTCAATAAGTTCCAGGTTTTGTTTGTCAGGTTGAAAAGCTACAAGAGGAAATTTTTTTTTTCGAATAATGAACAACAAATGAAAGAGTAAAGAAGAAGAGTTTATAAACTTTTAAGGACAAGTTAAAAGTTGAATTAAAGATCATACAATTTCAAATTAATTTAAACAAAATTAAAATTTTAAAAAACAGCTCTCCTGATTTTGATTAAAAAATGATTTCTGATTTCGTAAACGATTTAAATGAATTCATCAAAAATGCTCAAATTAAATCGTTTAGGAAATCTTGATATCAAAATAAGGAAAAATTATGAAAACTCATTTCAGAAAATGTTATTTTTTTTTCTGAAAAATTAATATTTTCAAAATGATCTTACGATTTTTTTTATTTGTCCCGGGTTTCGCTTCCAGAAATATGGTCACCGTACCTATAGTACCTATATCGCAAGTAAAAAGTGGACCCCGAAATCCTGACTGTCTGTGTGTGTGTCTCTCTCTGTCTGTTTGGCTGTCTGTCTATTTCTACAGCTCAAATTAATGAAGCAAAATTTGGGTCGAACTTGGTGGTTATATGTTTTGGAAGATTTCCTAGAGGGAAGTTGAAATATAAAAACCACTAGCAGGTAATTCTAAGTAATAGCTTGTAACCGAAATTTCACAAATATTAAAAAAAAATTTGGAGCTTAAAATTTAGTTCATAATTCTTAAAAATTGTAAACAATTTTTTGGGATCGGGTCAAAATTCTGGCTTCAAAATTCTGCCTTTCAAAATTTTGCTTTTTTAACGAAAATTCTGTTTTTCAAAATTCTGCTTTTTTTTCTATTCTGTTTTTCAAAATTCTGCCAGCATTATACTTGAACAACAAAATTCTGCTAATTCTGTTTTTTTTTTTTAGGCATATGCGCTGACTAAAGAAAATTCACCTCATTAATGCAATTCAACATTGGTACTTTCCTAAATTTTTTTGTTTAAGTGTTTTTTTAAATGCATAGACTGACTTTCTTTCAAATAAAATCTATAACTTATTAGAACCGATGTTGTTTGATACAAAATATTTCTTTTCTTATTCAAATTTTTGAATATTCATTTTTATTTGATAAATTAAAAAAATTTGAATTATTTTCGGAAATGTTTAGTATTAAAAACCTTTTCTTAATATTTTCAAATTTATTCATTTGACAAATTATGTTGGTAAGAAATCAAATAAGCAGAACATTTTTCAAGAAGATGATTTTACAGAATTTTGCAAAAAACTAAAAAAGGGGTTGGAAAATGTTAAAAAGCTTTTTTCCAAAGCCTTTTTTAATTTTTTGCAGAATTTTGAAAAACAGAATTTTGTCTTCGAACTTCAATATCTTTTTAAGTACCTAAATACCTATCTACCTATAGACATTAAATTAAGAGGCATTTTTAATCTAACAATTAAAGAAAGAGACACATTTTTTTAAAAACTATTGTTATTTTGATTTAAATATTTTTTTTTTTTAAACAAAACCAATTTCTATGACTTAAAAGATCTTAAAAATAAAATATTATAGCCTCCAAATTCTATTTTTGAATTTTCAATGCGATAATTTTTCACTTATATAGGTACAATCTCTAAAAAATTACAAAAAAAAAATCGAATTATTTTTACATTTTCATTTTAACTTGCTCAATAGGGCATTGGTTTCGTTTCAAAAAAAAATGTCGAGATTTTAATCAAAACTAACATTAAGATGATAGAGAATTTCAAAAAAGTGGGTTTCACCATGACGTCCGTCGGCGTCGGTCTGTGCGTCGGTGCGTCCGTGCGTCCATATGTACAAGTAGCTACAGCCTAAACGGGTCACCGGATTTTTTTGAAATTTGGTATAGATGTTTATTTTCGATTTATTGCAACTTTCTCGAAAACGATTTTGATTAATTTTTGCATACATAATATTCAAAGCGATGGCAATAAAACTGCATTTTTAGTTTTTCTCAAAAAAGTCAAATAACAAAAAAAGAAGTCATATGTGCAATTCACGGGTCGTAGACGTGAAACCTCAAAAAAAAATTTATCTTGCAAAAAAAAAAGAAAAAAAAATCTACCTATTTTTTATTCTATCTCCTTTAAATACATGTTTTTATATGACAACCTATATTTATTTTATATCATCTAAAAGCTTATTGTTTCAGCTTAAAATATTTATATCGTGCATGTCTATACAACATCTACAAAAAGAGCTTATTTTTTTCAAACCAAATCACTTTTCAACAAAAAAGCAACAAAATCAATCTTTTTTCTCTTTTAACACCATTAAATATATTATTTTAAATGAAAACCTAAAGTAAATCTTATATCATCTGAAAGGTTATTTCACCTTTTATATGACGTATATGAATCATATTTCTACCATGCCTAGAAAAAAAAAATAAGAATTTTTTAAAACGTCAACAGATCTCCACAGGTGTTTTGAGGTATTTTTCAAGTTTTTCAATTTAATATTGTGTAACTTGTAGATCTCGTACAGTTAATTGTGATATATCAAATGAAAGGTTATGTTATCAGCATGCGTATTAAAGTTAAATAAAATTTGTATCTGCACTAGATCAAAAGATATAACGTGTGTAGAAAAAGAACATCTTTTACCGTTATCTCAAAATTTTGAATATGAAATTAATTGAAATTTTGTACATTTATAGTTTATTTAATTACCTATCTACAGTACAAATTTCATTTATCTATCTATTAAAACAAAAAAGTTATAACAAGTTGAATGTTCGTGTCGCGTTTTCGTTTCATCTTGTTTCAAATCACTACGATACTAAAGAGGTTTTCACTTCAACAAAATTGTATTTAACAAAAATTTGGGGTTCATGTCCCCTTCATAAACCAAATTTCTTAAAATTTTTTATAGAGGCAGCTTTTATAATCTACAAGTAAACTAACATAAAAGTGCTTTGAATTACAAGAGCAAGTACGTGCGACCCCAGTCGTGTATTTTATTTCCACTAGTGTGTTTGTAAATTTTCGTATGGATTCAATCTATCGAATAATGGTGAAAAAGTTTAAGCTCGTCCAATTAATCTCAAAAAAATGTAACGATTTCCATTGACATGACTGCTAAGATTTTCAATAAGAATAAAGTTACTCATACGTCACAGTGAACCTTTCTTTTCAATTTATCATTAAGAAATTTAGTTCAATTAAGAAATTTAGTTGTTTTGCAAATCTGCGGTAATTTGCTGTCAGCTAATGTACAAATAAAAGTAATTTTCTTCTGGAATTTGTATGACCAAAATAAATGAATAAATTCCCTTTTTTCAATTTCTTTTTTCCAAAAAGCAGAATTTGACTTGAAAATCGATGGAATATTTTCTAAGCATTAACAAGAACGATATGGTTTCGACTTCTGATAACTTTGCTACAACACTTTTATTTTCATTTTTTTTAAATACTTTTTTTTATTTCATTATTATTTCCTTTCCCCTTATTAAAAATGTTATGATATAAATTTCTTAAAAAAAAAGCCCCTACAGCAACACCTTAACCGTTGTCAAAGTTTTTACTACAAAATCATCGTTTTGATTTTTTTTTCTTTTTTTTTGATTGAAGAAAATGAATGTTTGCCAAACATACTTGTGCAAAAAAAAAATACAAAAAAAACCATCGTATTTTGTTAAACAAATAAACACAATCAAAAAAACAATCTTGCACACACAACTCATATACCAAAAAAAACCGATAACGAACGCCAAGTTGTGCAAAAGAGATACACTCTCTCTCTCCATCTTGTTTCTTCACATTCACACAATATACGATGACTACGACAAGACCGATACGAACGTCGACGTCGTAGTCGTCGACGGCAGCAATTGCCTTCACATTGACCTTGAAGTATTCAACAGAGGTTGGCGAATTGAATGACCTACCTTAACCGAAAACGTAAAAAAAAACACACACACACAGAAATAATACACACATACAAAAAAAATAGTGTAGCATTAAAATTGTGTTTGCTATTTTGTGTATTTTTTTGTTTTTTTTTTTTTTTGTTTGTTTCCTCAAAAGAAATAAAAATTATATTTATTTCTAGATGACAGAAGAGATAACAATTTTCTGTATAAAGCTGTCATGATAAATGAGGTTATGTGTGTTCTTCGTGGATGGGATTGAGGGATGACAGATAGTGTACTGTACGACAACGACGACGGATGGATCTGTCACTTCCTCATTCGGTGATTAAATTGGCAATTCCCTGAAAAAAAAAACAAACGTTTATAATTCTGCTCACACCCAAATTCAGCAACTATGCAATGATTGCGACGGAATTGACCGATCCAAACCGACCAACTTGTCGTCGCAATGGATGAGCTATGAAGAATGGCACTTTTTTTTTTTTTGATATATTCGTCATCGTTCATTCAACCCTTTGAACATATTAGCCAGAAGTCAGTGCTGTCATTTCTATTTTTAAAACTTTTGTAAAATAAAGAAAAAAAAAAAGTAAAGAAAATTTCAGTTGTAAAACAGTTGCAAATCAGTTGCAACTTAGTTAAAATGATTTTTTGTACAATTTTCGGCTTAAAAAATAACTGACACACAGAAAATGTTTAAACAAAAATGATCATAAAATATAAATGCAAAACCCAAAAGTTTTAATCTGGTTTAAAAGTGGTTGCAAATCGGTTTTTTGCGTGTTCGGTTCATATCTTTTATTTATTCACTTTGAAAATTTTTATTTTTTATGAATTTGGAGCTGAAATTATTTCGATACGATCGTTAAATTTTTGAGATCCATAAAGTACATCAAAAAGGATTAAGTTGCATGCAACTTTTTTTTTTTTATTTAACTCTTTTTAAAATTATCGTAAAGTGGCAACACTGTTATATCATTGTTAAGTACTTGTAATTCCAACTCTTATCAATTTTGTGTTTTATCATATGTGGAAGTTAAACTTTTATTGAAACAGATAAAACAGTTAAGTTTGTTAAGGTGAAAAGTGGAGGAGACTCCACTGCCTTTATCTCTATTTATTTTATTTTCTAATCCTTATCAAGAATCAAAAAAAAAAAAAGTAATAAATTGTTAAAAGACCTTGAGTGAGGTAGATGCACCTAACTTTTGCATTAGATTGACCTTGAAAAAAAACATGACTTTTGTTTATCAGGCAAAATGTGATTTTTTTCCCACAAAATAAAAAAAAAGAATGCCCAAAAAAATACGAGTAAACAAAAAAAGAGTTTAATTAAAAATGATAAATTGACTTCTTTTGTAACATAACCAAAAGAAATTAGTGAAAAAAAATTCAATTGTGTGTAATTATTATTCTCATTTCAATGCAGAGGATGGAACTTAATTTATTAAAGTTAGATATTTGTACCTGTAAAAAGATTCATTTGTATGTTAAGACTTTTAGACTAATTACAGAATGTACATATTGTAGATACTCAACTCATTCATATATTTTGTACAATATAGAAACACGTGTATTCATATTCATATAATGAATTGAAATTCAAACAAAGAAGAGGAGAACACATGTATTCAACAAAAATTTTTGCAAGGTCAATGTAATAAATTTTTATGCTTAATGAAGCAAATCATTGTTTACCGGGAATAAAAAGATGTGTTTTTATTCAATGAAAAGAATATAATATACTATACTATTTGATTTAATTAGATTTTACCTATCACCTATACACTTCATAACGTAAATAACCTGAAAAATATAGAATTAATTATGAAGTAAGAATTAAATTTCGAGGTTTGTTTTAATAGGATTTGTAAACAATGTTGTCATTTTTTAAGGTATAAGAAATTATATTTACTTCATGCCATATAAAGGTTGTTTAAGTTGGACATTCACATTACTATCAAAATTGAAAAAATGTAATTAAAAATAGAAAAATTTAATAAACTATATTTTTAAATAATAAAATTTTCTAACTGAGCTGTTTTAAAACGAAATCTTTTAATTAAAATAAATAATTAATAAGATTTTCCCATATAGATTCATTTTTATTTTACATTATTATATTTTTAAATTTAACACTAAAACAAAATTGTTCAATAATAGTATATAATATAACTCACTGTTGAGGTGTACGTCTAAAAAGTTTAATTCTCGAGGTCACTATAGGACAAATTAAGGATTCGTTAATAAATGACACTTCACGACATTACTATTATACTGCCGTACTAAGCAAAAAGGGCCCATTAGCCAAAAATCCAAAATTGATTTAAAGGCATATTTGACATCCTAAAACAATGCCTTATTTATGTGTTAACTAAAAACAGCGCATTTTCAATTCCAAGTGGCTGAAAATAGTCAATGAAGATGAGCACAACGATATTACTCCGCTATATTAATCAAGAGAAAAATGCATTTATTACTAATACTCCAGTCAAAGCGTCGGAAAAAAGGGCCTAACCTTGCGCACAGAGGCACTGTCAGTTTTTATTTCATGGATCGATAGGAGTACATTTGAAAGGCCTAACCCCAATTTCTCACCACCTGATCATTCTTTTTAGCGGAGTTATTCACAAAAATGCAATTTTTGGGATATTTTACTTTTAAGCTAATATCTTTGCTCCACTTTGTCGTAGACCAAAAAATAAACATACATTCTCTTCCTTATAATATTTTCTATTGTTGTATGTAATTTCATTGTATTTGAGTGAGTTAATAAAAAATGGCAGCCAGTTGAAGTCAAATTCTAGTAATTAAAAAACACATTTTCGTTTTTATTTCGAAAAAAGTTTATATTATGGTTAACATTTTTCTAACCTATTAGCTCTCTACGACCCACGGGAGCCGAGTTATTATAATTTAAAAAAAGCAATTATCCGTAAGAAAATTTAAAAAAATATCCCTTGTTCATGAGTCGAATAATAGTTCTCTGTGAGAGGGGTTGTTTTCATTGATTCTTGTTACAAGAGGATTTGTCTCATGTTTTTCGTTGGTCATTTGGAACTTTTTTTAAAAATTAATTTCTCGGCTCCCGTGGGTCGTAGAGAGATAATTTTTTTTTTTTTAATTGTAGATAATTTGAAGGACAACAATAGTATTTTAATTTGTTAGCCAATACTTGCACCGATTACAAAATAATAAGTCAAGAGTTTGCTAAACAAAAAAAAACGACTTTGACTTAATATTACTTATTTTTTATTTGTTTCAACAAAAATAATTTGCATTAAATAGATAGAAAATATTGTGACAAACAATTAATAGCTTTATTTTTTGCTGTAGAACATCCTGAAGCCGAGTTATTCCCAAAAAACGATATTTTTTGGTGTTTTCGCACCGGTTTTGCATGCATTCATTTATCAATTACTCGGCCATCTTTGGTGATAAAGGGCTGATTTTTTCTTTAAAATGCAGGACATGAATAGGGCTACAAAATAGAAAAACGGTTACCATAATATAAACTTTTTTTGAAATAAAAACGAAAATGTGTTTTTTAACTACTAGAATTTGACTTTTCCTACTACAAGTTGCTTAAAATCATTTTTGAAATTGAGCACATTTATAACTCTCAACCTTTTCCCTTGTCAGGGAAATGCATTTATCTAAAAACTTTTTGCTTAGCACGGCAGTATAGGAGAATGCGAAAAGGTCCAAACCAGAGTGATTACATTAAAACTTGATAGATAGTAAAGGTTTTTGAATGATGCCTTATGGAGGCGAAATTGAAATTTTATTCTTGTGACTAAAATTAACAGTAGGCAATTGCCATATATGACCCAAATGAGAAATCTAATTTTGCACGAAAACGATTCTAACAGTTCTGATAAAAAAATGTGTTTAAAATTCTACAAAGTGTTTTACTTGTACAAAATTTACGTAGGAATTCGCAATACCAACAACACAATTTTGTTGATTAATGTGTTATTTTATAAAAAGATAGGTGAGATTTTTTCATAAATTAATTAAAAATAAAATAATAGTATAAATAACTAATGAAAAAAGCATTATTTGATTTGAATAAAAGAAACTAAAACTTGACTGATTTAAACTTTAACATAAAAATATTATTTAATATTACTGGTTCACTTTCTTCAAAATTAATATTTATGTTGAAATAACAGAATAATTACCTACTTATAAATTAAAATTTTTTAAAAATATTTTTGAAACTGTGGTTTTTTCGTTCATTTGAACAATAATATATTTTTTCTAATTTTTGTAAAAATTTTATTTTAAGAGTATTTAAAATATATATATATTTTTTTTTAAATTGACCCATCCAAATATAAAAATAATTTTTTATATAACAAATTAATTCAATAAATTTGTATACAGTTTATTTGATTTAGGTTGATTTTAATTATCATTATTTTTCAAGTTTTTATTTAGTTTCATACAAATTTAAATTAAAAACATTCTTAATTAATTTTTACATAAAAAGCCTTTATATTCTCATGTATTAAAAATATATAAGAATAAAAAAGTACGTATACGCCGTAGAGACCGCATATTGTTACCAACTTAGACAGAATACTTGTGTATTCAATCCTTTCTTTGGTATTTTCTTTCATGCAAAAGTCACGTTCCATGAGTTTACAAAAACCCTTCACCAGCTTAACTTCTCGAATAAACTCCATAGGTAGTCAAATTATTATTACAAAATTATTTAAATGACTTATTAATCAAGTCTGACAAAAAGATACTTCTTCTTAATTCCGTCACGTTCGTTTAGATTCCAACCACGCTTGCACAACATTTTCCCCCAACTTTCCATATTTCCATTAGACACGCACAATTCATGCCAAAGTCATCGTCATTTTACATTCCTCTTGGCTCTATCTCGTATTAATAAATTTCGAAATGAAAATCTCATTCCGCGATCTTAGCATTTAGAACTTAGAAGCCCAATCCGCCATCATCGTCTACCACAAAACTGTAATAAATCATATCAATCATTTTTGCTAAAAATATTCCTTAACCACTCCGCCAGGGGCCAAAAAAAAGCACTCACTTGCAACTGTCAAATTGAAAAACATTCCCCATCGTCAGCTGTCATTCGTTTATTCCTAAACATGATGCCAATATTCCACACACACAAACACAAATTCTAACTTACACATTGTCATAATATTTTAGCGGATACGCCATCTAATTTTAGACCGCCACGCGGTTCAATTTAGAACCAAAAAAAAAAAAAAACAATTGCTTTCTAGCGCTACCACAATCTGTATTTCGATTGCTATCTCTGTCGTTCTTCCCCCGAATCGATATTAGAATAGAAATTTTGTTTGTCACGAGTAAGGGGGCGCGGAGAGAATGATGGTGGCAGTGGTGCTCATTGCACTCGTGTGTTCCATTGACCCCCAAAAAATATTTTCAAGGCCAGGTCCGTGGCCGACTGCAAGGTGAGATCGTGCGTAATTTACGATATGACTGAGCGAATATCGGAAATTCTATTATGATTTTTGTTTTTTTTTTTTTTTGTTATTATTTGTGTCTATCGATTCGTTGGGTTTTTATTTATTTGCGCGCCTCTCTATCAATTTATAACTTTTTGGCAAATCGATTTCGATTAATTTTTTTGCCAAAAAAATATTTGGTTTGTTTTTGGGGGTTTGTTTTTGAGATTATGAGAGTAAAGAGTGTTGAAATGAAAGAGAAATGGCATATGACAAAGAAAATAACAAATTAATTGATTTGTTTTTAGATTTTTAACCAAAATTGATGATTTTTTGTTTTTTTTTTTAATTTATGAAAGTCAAACAAAGTTGAAATAAAATATTTTGAAATTAATGGATTTTGAGTGAACAGAAGAAAGTAAATACATGTGACTTTGATCGATGGCATTTTGAAATAAGTCAATGAACATGTAAAAATATCATTTAAGCTTTTTTTTAATGTATTGTTTTTTATTTTAGGAACAAAACAAAAACACAATTAATATTAACGTTTTAAAAATAATAAAATTAAACTATAAAAAATACTTCCTTTAATGATGATATGAAATTTTGTTGTTTTCGATTGGTTTCACTTAAGGATTCGCTAATTCCGAAATCCAAAAAAAAAAACTTTAAATCGATTTTTCTAAAATTTGAATTTTTTTGTTTAGAACAGGTAAAATAGTACACAAAATTAGCAAATAAAAAAGTTTGAGTTTCGGATAAGAATCAAAATTCTATAAGAAAAAATTGGAGGGGGTGAAGGTTAAAAAATATAGCGACAAAATTTTTTGTGTAATGTAATGATGACACATGTTTTTAAGGTATTTTTTGGTGCTGAATCTAATGAAATAAAAATAAAGTCAATACGATAGCTCGAAATGAAGTTATTGCCAATTAAATACAAAGGTACTGGTTTTTTTTTGTATTCAACAGGTAAAATGTAACCGAAAGCCAAGTGAAAACATGATACACCGATGAAATTCGGTATGAAGGTTTAGATGAAATTCGGAAGTAGCACCACAAAAACTGGGAAATAAATGGTACCTATACGGTATCCCAATGAAAACACTTCCCCAACAGACAAAATTTTTCCAGACCGTTGTTCGTCATTTCTTACTAAATTTAGGTTGCTGATTCCAAAAATAACATTAGTTTTTTTCTAACAGCTCTAATTTTTAAATTATTCATACTTGAAAAGGCATAGAAATTCATAAAAAATTTTTTTTTTGTAAAATTTTTTAAAATCCATTTTTTTTTGTATTTTTTTCCAAAAAAACGCTTGTAATAAAAAAAAATCTAAAAAAATCACCATAAAAATGTGAAAAATTAAAATATCTTAAAAATAGAAAGCAACAAGTGTGATTTTTAGACTTAGTGAACCTAAATGCATTAGGTTCGATAAGAAAATTTCTGAAAAATGTTGACAAACAGTTTAAATAAACAAAACTTGGAAATAAGTTGGAAATTACCCCAGAAATAGAGCTCCTAGAAAAAAATTAATGTGATTTAAGGGTTTGCTGACCCCAAATACATTTAGTTTAATATAAATTTTTCTGGAAAATTTAAAAAAGTATCCTTTTGCAATTCAGCAATTATGTAATTTTGAGATTGGAAACAAGAATCTAAAGTGTCTGTAGGTATAAGAATATTATGGTTAAAAGGGTGTTTTTTCTTATTGAAAACGAAATTCATGGGCCACCCTAATGAAATTTGATAACAACGTTGCATTTGCGATAGAAAGCAGAAATAAAGAGTTTAAAAAAAAATAAATTTAGTTGAAAGGGTGTTTTTTTTTTTTTAAGAGACAGTAAAATCTGTAATTGGTCCGAAAAAGCCATTGATTCGTGTAAAACGTCTAAGAACTTAAGTATAAACGTTAAAATTGTCATCGAAACAAAAACTAAAATGAATCATTAACGTTTTGGGACCAATATCAGATCTTACTGTCTCTTGGAAAAAAAAACACCCTTTCACGAAAACTATTTTTAAGAACTTTATAGACCAGGGTCGATAATTTTTGAAACCAAAAAAAATCATAGTAGGATGAAACCCATTGGAAAAGGAGGCAATAAAAAGATCTACAACTTTTTTTTGAAAAAAGCTGATATTTTGACACGTGAATTTTCGATTGAAAATAAGGGTGTTTTTTTGGTATTAAGTCAAAAAAAAAGGTTAAAAAATAAATATTTTAAATCAAATAAATTACAGTGTATTTGGGATATAATAAGGTAAGTTTTCACCAAATTTCGTAGAAAAATTTTTGTTTTTGAAAAAGATAAAAATAAAAAAGCAAAATCTCGGTTTTTTGAATTTTTCACATTAATTTTGAGGTTATGTGAAAAAATTGTTGATACAAAAGTTGTAAATCTTTTTATTACCTACAACTTTGTGGTACAACTTTTTTCTATAGGACTTGTAGTTTTGCCGGAAATCGAGATATACCATTTTTTACCATTAAAAACTTAACCCACCCACTTCCCGAACTCGGCCGTAATTTATTTTTCCTTTAATTTTCATCACATTCACCTTCTTTTCCAATGGGTTTCATCCTACTATGATTTTTTTGTACTTTTTAATGTTTTTGAAGGCATCGGCACTGGTCTATTATGGAAAGCAAACTTTTTGAAACAGGGTAATAATTTTGTTGTTGTTGTAAATAATGAGTTTTGTTTTGTATCCAAGTAACTATCTGCCTCACATTCAGTAGCGTAGCAAGGGGGTGGAGAGGGGGGGCAGACCGCCCCAAGTGTCATCCATTACGGGGTGGCTATAGGAAAAATGGGCCTTATAGATATAATTGGATATTTATATTACCTACAATTTTGATTAAAAAACTTATTCGGTCAAGCCAATAACTTGGGAGATCTAGACGCGTTTTCCAAAATAACAGATTTCGCCAGAGGGTTGGTGTCCCGAAAATCAGGACTTAAGTTTTTCTTACACCCTTCTATCAGATTTGAAAAAATCAGTCTTCCTATATTTCATTCCACGAAAAAGTCTAACTTTTTCTTGTACTGGTTCATTAACTCATTCGTTGGTGAATGTTGAATGTTGTAAGGATCAAAGTACTAGTTTACATAGAGTACCTACGATACGAGTACACGAGGGCATTATTTATTTGTTTTTTTCTTTTTCAAAATAAACAAATGAGTCTATTGCCTAATAGAGTCATAGTCATATCACACAACAAAAGTTCTCACAACTCATTCCTAGGCATATATTTTATGTGTGTTGTTGTTTGCTATAATGAAATTAATAAATTTTTATGTTGAGAATGAAAGAATTATAATCTAGAAAGAAATGTGTAGATTATGAAAGCATACAACCGAAATATAACTGTTATTTGGGAACAAATATATGCTCCAGTGGCGCAATTGGTTAGCGCACGGTACTTATAGACAGTATTTGATGTGAGCAATGCCGGGGTTGTGAGTTCGAGCCTCACCTGGAGCAGTGTTTTTTTTTTTTATAACATACAAAATAGATATAGTCGTTATTTTAATAAATAAAGTATGACGTCATATTACATTTCTTAATTTAAGGGGTTAAAAAGGATTATACTTTGTGAACTGTTAAAAATTGAAAATTCAAAAATTGAATGTTTTAAAACTGCAAATGAGTTTTTTAAGAAACAATATTACTGTATTATTATTATTTTTTTTTTTTAAATAAATTAATTAATAATTAATAATTTATTTAATAAAAGCTGATTTTTTCAAATCTGAAAGAAGGGTATTATAAAAGCTTAAGTCCTGTTTTTTTTTTTAATTTTTCTGATAGTAGTATAATTTTTTAGCATCATAAGAGTTGGATGTTTGACTTAAAAAACAAAATATGTATACCAAAATATTGTAAGTTTTACCATTATTTTAGGTTTTTTAAATTTTAAATTAATGGAGATATAGAGCGATTCGTTTTCCATAATGGCGGATTCCACCAGGAAGGGTGGCATCGCGAAAACCGGGACTTAAGCTTTTATAATACCCTTCTTTCAGATTTGAAAAAAAAAAACAGCTTTCCTGTACCTATTTCGTTCCACAAAATGCCTGTTTTTTTTACTAACTTTCCTGTATGTAAATTTACTTTTTTTAATTAACTTTTGAACATAGCTGAAATTTTGAAGAAAAAAGAGGTTGTCTGTAAAGCCGGTTTACGGACGATGATTTACGTGATAACGTCGTAAAAAAACAGGTTGTGTGCTTTTAAAATGAGTCAATTGAAGCGTTTATTTATTTCAAACAATCATAATTTACAAGAAAAAGCTAAAAAAAATTACCTTTTTTCTTTTCTCATTATATTAATTTTAAATTTTATACCACCTGACAGCTTATTGCTTCAGCTCAAAATATATTTATCGATCATGTCTATAAGGCATCTACAAAAAGAGTTAGAATTTTTTGAACTCGATCAATTTTCATCAAAAAAAAAGCCAAAAAAAAAAAACATATAATTTTATGTTCTCACGCTACTGAATCAATTATTTTCAATGAAAACCTATTAAAATTGTATATCATGTAAAAGCTTATAATTTCACTTTTCATATGACGTTTCAATCTTATTTCTGCGATGCCTAGAAAAAAAGTTAGAATTTTTTAAAGCTAACCACGGTGAAATTCCAAACCGAGATTACGGTACTTCCCACACTGGTGGCTGTTCATGATCAACAGATCTCCACAGGTGTTTTGAGGTATTTTGCAAGTTTTTTAATTTAACATTGTGTAGCTTGTAGTGAATGTACAGTTATGTGTGATATACCAAATGAAAGGTAACATCATCAAGATGCTCAATAAAGTTAAATCAAATTTGTATTTGCTTTAGATCAAAAGATAGAACCTGTTGAATAATAAAACTTTATTTTACCGTTATCTCAAAATTGTGACTACAAAATTGATTAAAATTTTGCACAGATATTGTCCTATTTATTATCTATCTACAATATAAATTTTATTTATTTATCTGTTGAAGAAAAAAAAAGATAAAAATAAAAAAACGTTTAAAAAAGGTCAAAAAAGTTGGGACAAAAAAACTTGTTTTTCCCGTTATTCGGTCAAAAACCACTTTGAAATACCAATTTTTTGCACATGTATGCGCACAGTCATAGACTACATGTTCTATAAGCTTGAGATTTTTTTAATTGCTACAAAAAATTAAAAAAAAAATAAACTTACCCAAAAATGCCCCAAAATAAGTAGGTGTTTTTTATTAATAATTCATATTTCAAAACGCAGAGACTTAAAAAAATCCATATTAGACCCCTAACTTTTTTTATTATCTTTCGAATGACGTTTTTAAAATTGTCAAAAAAAAAAAATTCCCCTCATGTTTTAGTTTTAGAAAACCATTAATACCTTGGTTTTGAATTTTTTTTTGAATTTTATCAATTATTGAAACGCAATATCTTTCAAAACTCGAATGCATTACGTTTTATTATCTTTCGAGAAAAAAAAAAAAAAAAAATACCGCGAAATACATATACGAATTATACCATAGCGAGTCACTCAATCTTCCTTTCTTGCATAATCTTTGTTAATTTTTGAATTACATGATGAAATTTAACAAAGAGCTATACATTTCTATAGTCACCAGCATAATATAACCGAACAAGAACGATCATGATCCAACAAGGTATTCCGAGCAGTGTCAATAATGATTCAGGCTCATAAAGGTTTGTAGAATTATGTATGTAAACGATTAAATAAATATATAATGAATATGGGTTATCGGTAGACTTGTGGATATGTTATGTGTTCTTTGCATTGAACTGTGAAAGAAGGTGTTAAATAATAATTTTTTAAACTAAGGTATTCAATAGGTACAGCAAAATCTGTATTTATGTCTAGATATGCATTTCTTAAATAAGAACTGAATCACTTGTTTTTATATTTTTAATGATGCGTACCTACGAACTTATGTAATAACAAACTGAAATGTTTATTTAAGTAATAAAAATTAAGTAAAATAAAATTACGGACATGCAAATAAAATTACCTAACAAAATGTGATATTTATTTAGAGGAAATACAATTTTTAAAAAGGTTTCGGTGGCGTATACGTACTTTTTTTATTAGTTGGCAAAAATTAAAATATGTACTTACAATAAGTGTAATTGTTTGAATTCAGTTGTAGGACTCTGAATACAGACTTAATTCCGCCTGGTTTTGGGCTGGAAATTTTTTGACATGTACAAAAATATTTCTTTCATAGAAATATGCACGTTAACAATTAAATCAAGTCTATAATTACAATATACAATGCGTTATTCAAATTAATATTATTTCTATGGTAATTTAAAGTCAAAATTCTTCCTTCCAGCTTCCACTTTTCAAAACTCTGCTTTTTGACAAAAATTTATTTTTTCAAAATTCTGCTTTCCAAAATTTTGCAAAAAAATTTTTCTTATTCGTAATCATATTTTTATTCAATTAATTAGTAAATATTTATTTTCTTTCAAAAATATTAACATTATTAATATGTATTTTTAAATTTAGTAATTTATCGAAAAAAAAAATAATATTATTAAAAAATTGGAAAACTAAGCAAGAAATCAAAAGTGGTCACAAAAAAGTGTCTTTATAAGGGTGAAAATACTTTGTTTTTTTAAATTGTAAATACAATATTCGAATTCCTCGAAAAATTCTACATCAATTTCATATACGATTCTTAATAAAACAGTTGGACCGAAAAAAGTTCTAGCGACATGAAAAAGTATCGAAAAATTTTGGAAGATCTTGCAATCGTGTATATGTGGGTGAAAAAAAATTCGAAATACAAATATCTTCTAAACGGTCAAAGGAATCAATTCAATGCCAAGGAATTTTTTGTAGAACGTCCCTACAAAAATACATCTTGTTAATTTGAAAATAATGAAGTTTCAGTGAATTGGAAAACTTTTAAAAGTAAAAATTGTTTTTATAATTTTTTTTTTTTAACTTTCACCTCGAATATCTTTATAATGGTTAGATTAATGAAAAAAGTTAACAAGACCTTTTTTGTGGAGCAATCTGTTTCCTACAAGAATATGTCATGCGCATTTGATTATTATAATTTTTCAATTTGTTACAAAATTAAGAACAAAAAACGAATTTTTAAAGATTTTCTCGATTTTTGGACCTCAAAAATCTACTAAACGGTTAGGTAATTGAAAAAAGTGTATAAGGCCTCTTTTGTAGAGCATTCAATTTTCAACAAGAAAATGGAAACAAATTTGCTAAAAAGTCAATTAATAAAAATAATTTTTTTTCGTAGAAGCTTGATGTAAAAATGGAAAATTGCGAAGCGGAGGATCGCAAATATGGTCGTACTTTTGAAATAGAATCTTTTTATTGTTTTTTTTTTGTGTTTGATTTTTTTTGTGTTGAAGAACTTAATTTAAAATTTTATAAGGTTTTTAAAAAATGACACTTTTGAATTTTTCCAAACAATTAAAATTTCTTAAACCCATTTTTTTGTAATAAATGTTCTTAAATTTTTTGTGTTTTTTTTTTTGTTATTCATTAAATGAATTTTTGTTATTTTTTCCGAACAAAAAATTATACTTGAACATTCTAATAACTTCAATTCAACATTCAAACAATTAAAACTAAAAAGAATTCATTACTTTCTTTGCTAACTGAGATATCAGTTTTTTATTTCCTGGAACACAAAATTACTTAATTTTAATTCAAAGTAAATTTGACAAAGCCAAAGAGATTTATTTCATTTTTCAGAATTTATTATCGTCTGTTGTGTCACAGTTGGTGATAAACTTCTTGGAAGTAGCGCCAAAGATGAAAGAGAAATTATTACGATTAAATTTGTTTTTTTTTTTTTTTTTTTTGAAAAACCGCAATTCTGACCTCAATCGTTGATTATTTGGTTAATCTGCTTGAAAATACAAATGTTGCAATATTTGTCATTATTTTTTTTAAATATTATGTCATGAGATTATCTAAAAAATCACAAAATTTTGTATTAAGGTCTTTTAGAAGAAAATTTCAATTAATATTAGTTAAGTCAGTGTTTTAATTCTATGGTACTCCCAAGAAGCTAACTGATCCCCCTTAAGGCCTTTAGCTAACAAAACGTGTCCATTTACCTTGATAAAGCTGACATTTTGTTAGAACTGCGGCATATCCTCGACTAAAAGGGGAGCTTTGTAAGCGCACTTTAGTCATCAACAACGAAGGCAAATTGAAAGGAAGCAACTGGAAACAAAAAAAAAACAAAAAAAGTAGCAAAAATAACCATGATAAGTTTTTTTTTTTGAAAAAAAAGTACGACGTAGTAGAAAAATACATTCGAAGATTCTTTGATGTTTTTTTTTTTTGTTTTCTGAACCAACCCCAAGCAACGAAACAGGGCGAGGGTGGATCACCTAGATTTGACTTCCAAGTGGAAATAAATACGCGAGGGAGAACATGAATATGAAAATATCCTTCTTCTCATATCTTCTTAGGGTTCTTGGTTTAATTTTTTTTTTTTTTTAGCTTCTTCTTGTCAAAGAGACCTATTCGCTGGAAATACAAAATCGTGAGTTTCCCTTAAACATGCTCGTAGTTTTTTTTTTTTTCTTTCTAATTCCTCGAAAGAAAAATATCTACTTTATTTTTCCTTGTTTGTCCCCATTTTTTATATATTTTTTTGCACAATGGCAACCGTTTTTAATTATTTGCCATGGAAATGAAAAAAACTTTTTTTTTTTTTTTATTTTTTTATTCTGAAAAGACTGATATTTTATATATCTACTTTTGGGGGGAATGACACATATCAGGGAATTTGCTTTAGTTTTTTTTTTTTTTTTAATGTTTAAACTTGATACGTGCTTGGTTGGGGTAGATGCATAACATAAGTCGTTGTTTCATTAGGGTTTATAGGGGTAGGAATGCAAAAGGATGTCACACAGAGATAGATATAGAATTCACGCTTAGGGTAAAACCATACAATACGCCCCAGTTTACAAAACGCCCCACCAGTCTCGTACGCACACAGGTGTTGTTAAGCAAACAAAACGAAAACTGTTCAAACTAATTTAAGTTGCTCGTCAATTGTATTATTGAGTTGTAGTATTCTGTGTACCCTGAAAAGAAAAAAACTGCAAAACAAAAATTTGGCACCAAAACATATTGCGGAGAGCGCAGACAAAATTTCATTTTTTCAGAAAGTATAAAGACCATATCAAATTGGTATATATAATTAGAAAGTTCAAAAAATGGGCTTCTTAGTTATTTTTTGGTAATTCCTTAAAAACAGTCTGGGTTGCTATATTTTTGCATGCCCGTATGGCACTTCGAAATTTACAAAACGCCCCAGTACAGTGAGTGTAATACGCCCCAGTAAATTATGAAGTAAAATACTCATCAACATTTTTTTAATTTGCTATACATATGCTTAAAAATTGCATTAAATTACAAAAGGACGACACTGCGGTCATTATGGCCAAAAACGAAAATTATTACAGGACCGTTTTAAAGAAGTTTAGAATTCAGCGCATATCTTGCCATATGGCGTTGCACGAGTTTTTTTTACCATGTATACATACTAGATTGCAGCATTAGCGGCCGCAAAGCATCGCAAAATTCTATATTCCAAAATCAAATAATTTATTTTTTCTAATTTAATACATTTGTAGCTACTTTTTCCATAGGGGCGTTTTGTCACTGGTGTGGGGCGTTTTACCCAGCAAATGAGTTACAAAACGCCCCACTTGAACTTTTTTTAAACGATTTATATATAATATATGCTATCATATTTTAGTACATATAAATATGCCAAAAGTAAGAAAAAAGACTATACTTTTTATATTTATCAAAAAAACTATTATTTTCCTTTATTTATTTTGTTTTTTTGAAGATTCAAAAAAAGTGGGGCGTATTGTATAGTTTTACCCTAAATTGCGGAAAATCATAATACATGTGTGTTGGATGCGTTTGGAGAATAAAGGGGAGGCTTGATTGTGATTCTCTAGGATGACCTAAAAAAAAAGGCTCCCCTTTTTTATGTTTTTGTACCTACTAACTTGGGGTCTTTGTCATTTCTGTGATTGTTTAGTTCTCCCCTATTTAAACAAAAAAATATGATAAAACAGGTAATATTGAGAATATTGTGAAGCCTTACAAACTAAAATATATGTATAAAGTACTTGCTTTTAGGTTCATATGTGACTCAGAAGGGGGAGAGTGCAATTAAAAATATGTATCATCATCATCAAAAGAAAGGTCCTTGATTCTGTTGAAAAGATGTCCTTTTGTGCAAAAGACATCCCGTACCCTTTATCTTATATCTTTTTAAACCTTAAATCATTTTTTTACATTTTTGTTCGTTCAATACTAAACTTTTAAAATGTGCAGTTTTGAGATAGAAAAAACAAACAACAAGCTTTTTATTTTGCAAAATCGACGGTTAAACTGCAAAACCTCGTAAGTCGTTTTTGACTCTTTCTTTAGAAATCGAAAAAAACCTGTTGAAACAATTAAAAAAATGAATTAAATAAAAAAATTGTTTATTTAATAACTCAAATCAACTATTTTTTTAGTTCTTTAATTTTTTTAAAATTGTTTAAGAGGTTTTTTTCGATTTCTAAACAAGAGCCAAAAACGACTTACGAGGTTTTGCAGTTCAACCGTCGAAATCATGTTCTTCAATGTCTCAGATTTAAAACAAACAAACATGAAAGGATTTGGTGGAAGAGAAATCTTTATTAATTTCAATTCTGGAGTTTTTATACTAATTTGTATTTTTGCAATTAACCGATTTTCTTGTTCACACATAAAAATATATGAAAATAATACATCTATATTGGATGCAATCTTTTATTTTACTTCTAATAAGATACAGTTTTATTGTGGTTATTTTTAACAAGAACTAAATAATTTGTTTTATTGACTAGACTTTTTTGTTTTTAATAAATTTATTGAAAAATTTTAAGAAATTAAGTTTTTTTTAACCTTTTTGGTTAATCAGTTCGAGGACCAGTTTCAAAAATACTTAAAAACACTCAAATAACTTGTAGGTATTTAATTTTAACAAGTACGAGTACAAAAATACAATTTGTCTAAATTTAATACAATTTTTTAATCTGTGTCTTAAAAGTTCTTTTGCAATCTAAGATTTGAAAAAAGAGGAAATCAAAATAATTAACAATAAAGATTTATCAATGTAACATGAAATCTTACGTTTTTTGAGTAATTAAAGTGTAAATTTGAATAAATAGGCCAAAATTGTAAACAATGATAAAATTTTTTTTTCGAATTCAAGCTTTTTAATTTTTTGAATTTTACTAGAACATGTTCTATAGTATACTTATGTAAATTTTTTTTACACCATCAGAAAATAGACATTTTAACGAACGAAATGCTTACCAACTTTTTGAAAAAAGCTGATATTTTGACACGTGAATTTTCAATTGAAAATTAGGGTGTTTTTTTGGTATTAAGTCAAAATAAGGTAAACAAATTAATATTTAAAATCAAATAAATTACAGTGTATTTGGGACATAATAAGGTAAATTTTCACCAAATTTCGTAGAAAAATTTTTGTTTTTGAAAAATATAAAAATAAAAAACCAAAAACTCGGTTTTTTGAATTTTTCACATAAATTTTGATCTTATGTGAAAAAATTGTTCATACAAATGTTGTAGATCTTTTTATTACCTACAACTTTGCTATACAACTTTTTTCTATAGGATTTGTAGTTTTGCCGCAAATCGAGATATACCATTTTTTACCATTAAAAACCCAACCCACCCACTTCCTGAACTTGGTTCGCCCGTAATTTATTTTTCCTCCCATTTTTATCATATTCACCTCCTTTTCCAATGGGTTTCATCCTACTATGATTTTTTTGTACTTTTTAATGTTTTTGAAGGCATCGGCACTGGTCTATAAATTCAGAAAATAAGTTTAAAAGCAAAAATAAAACAAAATTAATTTCGTTCAAGATTTCGTTAACGAAATTTTGTATGGAAAATTTCGTTTTAGCTGCGTACTAGGCTTTACGCAGAAAAAAATGACATGTTCATTATTTCAATACAATTCTACCCATTTCAGTACAATACAAATGAAATTTTTGGTACAATTAAAAAATGTCATTTTCCATCCCTGATAGGAATAAACTTCTGAATTATGTAGTCCACCACAAAAACAACAATTGAAATATAATATAACAATACATATTTATAATATTTATAAAAAATCCAAGGTTTTGGACTTCCCTATCATTGCTATGTCACGAATCGTAAACTTTCCCTACAGAACTTATTCGAATACCTCTCCATTGCAGGGTTGTAAAAATATCAAATTAAAAAAAATGCAATTCTCGTGAAATTGAAAAAAAAAAAATTTTTATTGCAAGTAAAAAAATTTGCATTGAAAAAAAATTTTACTGCAAATAAAAAATTTTCTGCATTGAAAAAAATAAAAAAATCCATTGCATAATGTGTGCCAACTAAAAAAAAATATTTACTGCAACTGAAAAATATCTCCTTTTAAAAAAAATTTGTATTGCAAATAAAATTATTTTGCATTATTAAAAATGATTGCAAATGAAAAAAATTTACATTGCAAATAAAAATATTTTGCATAAAAAAAATTTTCTGCCTTGGAAAAAAAAATGTGTGCATTAAATATTTTTTTTTAATACTCGTCGAATTTCTTCTTATTAAAGTTGAAATAGATTATAATCATAATAATACATAATTATGTATGCTTAAATAGCCCAAAATTAAGAAATTCGACGATTAATAAAAAAAAAAATATTTAATGCACACATTTTGCATTGAATTTTTTTTTCAATGCAGAAAATTTTTTATTTGCAATAAAATTTTTTTTTATGCAAAATATTTTTATTTGCAATGCAAATTTTTTTTGCATTCGCAACAAATTTTTGTATAATGTAAAATAATTTTAGTTGCAATAAAAATTTTCTTTAATGCAAATATTTTTTTTTTTTAAGTTTGTAATGGAAAGCAAATGCATTTAAAATAAAATGATTTTTTTAAAACTCTGCTCTATTCTATTTGTGATTTTTTTTTTTTTAAGGTGAGTTTTGAGGTGTAATACACGCATAAAAAAAAGTTGGACCCAACATCCATATTCACTGCAAGCTATATAATAAAAAAAAATTGTTTCTTAAGAATTTTGAGCTTGGAATAAAATTTACAAAATTATTCATCAAAATACATACATATATCTTGAATTAAAGAATTTTATATTGGTTTTAAGAAATGTTTTTTTTTTTTTTAATTTTGCTGTTCTCTTCAATATTTTTTTATATTAATTTTTTTTTATTAACCTAGTTTACAATTTTTTTTTTTATTCGACCCTGTGTGTGTATGTATGAAAATCATAATTTAAAGGATTATCATCATGAATTGGTGTTGTTGTTCCGCTATTACTATTTACTTGAAGAAATTAAAAATTAAAAAAAAAGGTTAAGTATACACCACAGTGCATCACAAATTGTTGAGTTTCGCTTTTCAATGGGGTTTCTAGACAAACTCACCAACAAATTTATATAGATCCAATATAGAGTCATTAATGCTGTTAGATATATCCTTTTGAGCCGCCAAGATTCTTGATTAATGGTTAACAGATGGTTCGCATACTTTTTCTCGTTGTTATATACCTAGTACAATAATTTCACACCAAATTTTATAATTTAAGGATTATATAAAAAAAAGGTAACGTTTTTAACGCTCAGCCACTTTGAAATGTCCATACTTTTCAGTATGATTATTTTGACAGTAAGCAAGTTTTGTGAAAATGTTTTGAAAATGTCACAAATATAGGAGTTAGCCTTTGAAATACCCTGTATTTCCGCAATAAAATCCAAAAAACGGGCTCTATCAAGCATAATAATTGTTGTGACTAGGTCTTAAATAAAAATTAACTTAAACAACAAAAATAAATTCTTAATTTTTACCTTTTTTTGACTAAAGCAAACAAAAAAACACATTTTATAAAGATTACTTGATGTAGAATTTCACAAATATCATAAAATCTATGAGTTTTCTGGCAAAGTTTTATATGACTTTTTTTGTTCAATACTGTATTCTACATAAGAATAAATTTATAAAACACTATGTTTAAAATACATTTATCGAAGAAAATCGGCCCCAAAGTCAAAAATTATCATGGGTAAGAAAAAATGAACACCTTTAAAAATTTATATCCGAGTAATTAAAAAAGATATTAACATTTTTTAAATGCAGCTACAAAGAATAAGATTTCTCTTAAAAATTAAGACACTAATGAAGTTTCTATCATAAGAATTAACGGAGAAATTAACATTAACATGAGAAAAGGCATACCAAAATAAGCGTTTTCTTAAATTATCGGTAAAGGGTAGGGGGAAGTGGTCACCCTTCGTACAGTGAGCTTAAAACAAAAACTAAACGGTATTCAAACACGTGCTTACTAGTGTGCATAGACATAGTAGGCGCCGAGCTGCTAGATAAATTTTGAATCCTAAGTGCAACGGATTCGGTCGCCACAAGACTTTTAGTGTTTTTTAGTGCTCTGAGTAATTTTTTTATGTACATTTGATGTCATGTTGTGTTTAAGTTAAGTATGTTTTTGGCTAAACAGTAATGAAGAATTGTTGTTTAAAGTGTTAAATTTGTGTTTTAATTATAAATATTGCAAAATCTCAGTACATTTTTTCAAAAATCGATTTTTCTGCATTATGTACAGCTTGGGGAGCATTCGTACAGTCAAACATGGGGCACATTCGTATGCATACGTATGCCCGCCAGTAAATTTTCTTGAGCAGATAACAATCAAAACACGGAGTTACAGTTTTATTGAAATGAAATTTAAACCTCTATAATAAGTTTTTCGCATTCTATAGTAAATTAAGGTTGGTATTTTTATATATGTAAATCATAATTTGTTTCAGAATCATCGAATCGCGAAAAATTAAGTTTTTTATTTGTTTTTGTTTTTTTCTGATTCAAGTTCAATTAATTAATAAATTAATAAGTAATTAAATGTTTTAAAACTCATATTTGGCATTTGACAAATCAAAAGTTAGTCAAATTAACGTTTTAAATATCCTGTACGAATGTACCCCATGTGCTGTACGAAGGTACCCCACGGGTGGGGAGGATTCGTACAAAAATCTAGTCCCAGTAAAATGGCTATAACTATTTAAGCCTTTGACTTGGAAGTGTCAAATTTTTTTGTAAAGTGTAATAATATACATATTACAAATAAAGTCCATTTTCTCGAAGCTGGAGTGAGTAAATAAATAACTAAAAATAAATAAGTAAAAACTGTACGAAGGGTGACCACTTCCCCCTATCAACTTTGCAGATAAAGAGTTACTGTAGAACATTTTTTTTCTTAGAATATACCCAAAAATCATCCCCTAAAATGCCCTCATCTCATTCTGGGACACCCTGTATTAACGTGATTATTATTTTTGAAGTGAAAACTTCTTTAGTATCGTAGCGATTTGAAACAATATGAAACGAAAAAGCGACACGAACAATCAATTGATTATAACTTTTTTGTTTTAATAGATAGATGAAAATTTATATAGTAGATAGGTAACACTGGTCAACAAAATTAAACTTTTTTTTTGTTACAGAAACCAAGGTATATTTTTCTATAGGATTTTGGTGTGCTGAGCTCAAATCCGAAGTCAAAAAAATTCTATCACATCACGTTTTTGAGATAATTCCGTTAGAAAATCGAAAATGCCGCTTTTTTACCAGTTTTCGAGATTATTTCTTAGCTTTTGGTTATTTGTTTTAAATAAATTTGTAACGGTTTCTAATAAAACTAAATGTTGTCTTTCTAAATCCGTTTAAATCTTTTAAAAATCTCTTATCTTCTTTGAGAAATCTGAAATTGAAATCAACGTGTTTGGTATATCTCATATTTATTTGCTTTTAACAGTAAATCTCGAAATGTTCTTTGCCAATCGCTTTCAAATTTTGACACAACGTTCCATTTAGAATCTTGCAAGTTTTTATATTTGCGAAGGTGGTGAATCGCAGTGAGATACATCAAAGCGTGACCGTGTCAGATACTTATACTAAATAATTACTAGTGAGAAAAATATAGTTTTTTTCTTGTTAAAAACAAGATAAGAACTTACTGGAATGTAAATGAAACGTTGTGTCAAAATTTGAAAGCGATTGGCAAAGAACATTTCGAGATTTACTGTTAAAAGCAAATAAATATGAGATATACCAAACACGTTGATTTCAATTTCAGATTTCTCAAAGAAGATAAGAGATTTTTAAAAGATTCAAACGGATTTAGAAAGACAAGATTTAGTTCTATTAGAAACCGTTTCAAATTTATTTAAAACAAATAACCAAAAGCTAAGAAATAATCTCGAAAACTGGTAAAAAAGCGGCATTTTCGATTTTCTAACGGGATTATCTCAAAAACGTGATGTGGTAGAATTGTTCTGACTTCGGATTCGAGCTCAGCACCCAAAAAACCTATAGAAAAGTATATCTTGGTGTCTGTAACAAAAACCTTGTTGACCAGTGTAATTAAATAAATTATGATTGTGCAAAATTTCAATTAATTTCATATTCAAAATTCTGAAATAACGGTTAAAAGATGTTCTTTTTCTAAACACGTTATATCTTTTGATCTAGAGCACATAACAAATTTATTTAACTTTAATACGCATGCTGATAATATTACCTTTCATTTAATATATCACACATAACGGTACGTGCTCTACAAGTTACATAATCTTTAATTGAAAAACTTGAAAAATACCAGCCAGCAGTAGAAGAAGTACCGTAATCTCAGTTTGAAATTTCGACATGGTTGGCTTTAAAAAATTCTTACTTTTTTTGTAGACATGGTAGAAAAATGATTGAAGCGTCATATAAAAGGTGAAATAATAATGATAAAAAATTAATTATAGGTTGTCCTTTAAAAAGTTGAATTTAATGGCGTTAGAAGAGAAAAGAGACTGATTTTTTTGTTTTTTTATTCTTTTTTTTATGCAATGCAAAAATAAAAAACCAAAAATCTAATCAAACTGCTTCAATATATATATTGAAAAATATACTGCAAGATTTTAACTTCAAATTTCCATGACTGAACCTAATACCAACGTAAAATATCATATAAAACTATGACCAAAATGTCCTTATCTGGCCCTAAAAAAAACAACGTTAGTTCCTTTTTAACTGCATAACAAAATTGTTCCACCCTTTTTAAAAAAAAACTTATATTTTTCAGCAATAAATATTAAGTAAATGTCATTAAAATCCCATTAGTCTGGCTGACACTATATTTTATTTATTTTTCTTCTCCAAAAAAAAGATTTAAGTCTGAGAAAAAACAGTTTAAAAAGAAAATCCAAAAAAAAAAACAACTCCCATTCACTCTTAATTCTAACGACCTTCAAACCTTGCCATAAAATATAACCTTTAAAAAAAAAATAAAAACCATTCACCTCATTTCTTAACATCAACCAAAGAGAAAAAGAGAGAGATATATCTACCACGTGTTAAAGAAAACAACAACACATTTGAACCCGGCTCATTTTTCGAGGCCAATAGCCTAAGCTTCTCAGCTTTTTCATCATCCCGGGGCATTATATCATGATGCTCACGGTATTAGCTCCAGCTTCAACCAACGTCAGCAGTCAACAACCCCCCAAAAAAATTCACAATTCATTCAACTTATAAACATGCGTTTAGAGAAAAATGAACTCATTCAACGACCCCAAAAATTACATTACTCCTATAAAGATGACATAAGGGGTGAGTAAGTCAGAGTTTTTTTTTGTTTTGGCGGTGGCAGGCCGATGACACAGCACAAAAAAAAAATAAATACAGAGCTCCACCATAGTCAATTTAAGTCAGTCACAGATATTTCTCTCCCCTTTCCCCTCCCCCAATGTTACATACTCGCACACACAAAATTCCTATCACGAAGTCTTTAACAAACGCACACGCATCTCTGGGCTCTTTTCTAAACTCCTATAATAACTTTTGCTGGCTGTAAATATTTGTAAAGTTGTAGAACATCACGTCTCTCTTCCGAATGAGAGGAGAGAAGGTCGTTCACTGGAATCGCGCGCTGGAAATCCCAAAACACCTCCTCTCCTCTCCGCCTCGTCTCTCTCTCTGGTCTCTCGGATAGATGACAGGCAAAAACGCAGAAAAAAGCTCGCACACATAACACAAACAGGAAAGTCATCGTAAAGCTTCATCTCTTTTTGGAATCCAGAGTAACTGATGGCAAAAGAGTGGAGAGAGGAGAGGGAGGTTGTTGAAGTACTGGGGACTTTTATCCAATGGATAAACGGTGAAGAGGGCGCCATCGGCAGGCAAGTACCTATACCCTCTCTCTCGCTCGACTCGGCTCGTTGTTGGTTATTTGGATGGCTGGTTGGCGTAATTCGTGCTCAACTTGAATAAACACAATGAGTCTGGTGGACTGGAACTGGATTCTCGATTTTCCTGCTGCTGTTGCCTCCCTTTCAGACTCTCCCGCTACCGCACTCGCACCCGCACGCCACTGACTGTCACACTACGAGAGTATAGGAGTGGTGCGAGTACGTGGGTATGTTTTGTGATTCGTCTGGATCGTTTACCTCTCGTGGGGCTTGGGGCTTGTAGCCGGGCTCTTTTAGTGCTTAATTTTTATTCTCGTCGCTCTTTTTTTTTTTTTTGGGATTTTGTGTTTGTTTGTGTCTTGGGTTCTGTTTTTTTTTTTTTGGAACGTTGTCGTAGGTCAGTAAATTCATTGCGAGTTCAAGAACGGACATTCGCAGAGCGAATGTAAGATACTTGCTTGTCGTGTATATTGTTTGGATGGTTTTTGTGATGTTTTGCAGAGAGAGAGAGGAGATGGTGATTCCGACGCGCAGAGGGAGGGCGGGCGGTCGTTTGTGAGAGAGTCAACGACTTTGGTCCGTATTGTGTCGTATATAGTTCTGTCGTGTCTCTCATCATTTCGCATGAATTTTTTATTTTTTTTTTTTGAAGTAAAACTCTTAAAGTGCTTATGTACGCTGATAGAGAATAGGAGAAGGGGGGAAGGGGCTTGAAAAAAAGGTACAAAAGATACACCTCAAGTCTGTGGAGCTTAGAAGAGCACCTAACCAAACCAATCCAAACCAAAACTATGATGATGAAGATGAGCTCAAAACGTATAAAAAAACACGACCAGACGTGTCTTTTTTTTGGAGTTGGGTCGCTGTCTTGAGTTGGAGCAGGTTTTATATCTACGCGTCTGGCTTTTTAATATTATTTTAAACCAATTTTTTTGTGTTTTGATCTTTTTTGGAACTTCTGGAAGTTACAACTTTTCATGACTATTTGGGTGCAGAATAGTCGTTTCCTTTCGATTTTTTTGTAGAGTCCGTCTGTCTTGAGGTAGGTAGATACTTTTGGGATTTGAGCTTCTGCTTATAGTCGACGAGATAATAATGACAGCGATTAAGACTAGTTTTAAGACTTTTTTACTATATTTTTTTTTTCTTGGTCAGGTTAGGTATACTCTCTGGTGTGGAATATGGACTTGGACTGGTTTTTTTTATGTTGGTGGAATCAGGCATCTTGGTTCTTTATAATAATTCTAGCTTGATGGAGTGGGTGCGGTTGTTGGTTAGTAGTGTTGTCCTTGGTCATGCGAATGTGAACGCTGAGTGTTGTTACCTACGGAGGTATACAACAAAATGGCCAATTATGATGACTTTTGTGGAGGCAATTACTGTTTCGGAATTGGAATTCCGCGTCAACATTGAGGAAAATTGAAAGAAAAATGAAATGGAAGGAATAATATTCGTGCTGCAAGACAGGTTGTAATGTTGAAGAAATGGAAATTATAAGTAAAAAGAAGGTGGATTAAAGCTATATTTGCTGAGGTTTTATCTTGATGCAATATTAGATTTTTGTTTTTTTGATATTGAGAGTGGAGAATTGTAATGGAAATTGCAAGAAAATTTAAGTAATTAAACTGAAATGGACACGTTTTGTTGTGGAATTCTGGTTTATTATAGAATTTGTTTAATGATACAGCAAGTTGTTAATAAATATGCATTTGAAAATTATTCTTACCATAAGTCGAGATTAAAATACGACTTCTTAGCATAAGGGTAATTTATAAGGTACATTTTTTGGTAATAAGTTGTTAAAACTACGTGATTCGAAAAATGTTTCAGAATTGTTGTATGATTAAAGTATTCAAAATCTGACATTTTTGAAGTGAAAACTTCTTTATTATCGTATAGTACAGGTAAAATAGGCATTTAAAAATAAATTGTTACACTCATGAAACTTGGCAAAAAGTTTGCTTTTGGAATAAGAACCAAGGACAAAAAAGTCTATAAAAGGTGAAGGTCAAAATTATACTGAAAAAAATTGTTTGTCGAATATCATCATATCACACATGTTTTAAAGGTATTTTTTGATGCTGAATCTAATGACATAAAAATAAAGTCAATACGATTGCTCTAAGAAAAGTTACTGCCGATTAAAAACAAGGGTGCTTGTTTTTTTACCTCAACCGGTAATATATAACCGAAACCCATGTGAAAAACATGCTACACTGATGAAATTCGGGATGAAGGTTTAAGATAAAGCAGGGACAAAGGATTCAAAAAGTTCTTAAAAATATTTTTGGTGAAAGGCTGTTTTTTTTTTTTGATGGGTTGAGTTGTGTGTGAGAAAGGTATAATAAAAGCTGACTTAAATTTTATTAATTTTTAAAAGTTGGTGAAAAAGTTTTGGTAGGTATAAGAATTAAGAATCTATAAAGTGTACAAAACTATTTTAAGTGAATGGGTGTTTTTTTTTGTTTTAAAAAATGATGAAATTCGGAATTAGTACCACAAAAACTGGGAAAAAATTGTTACACCAATAAAAATTGGTAAACATTTTTCATTTATAACAGAAACCAAGAATCCAAACAAATATTTTAGGTTAAAGGGTGTTTTTTTTTTGATATATTGAAAATTCGTGATAAGTCCGATAAAATCAATGGTATAAAAGTTACCCTCACGAAATGTTCTCTTTCCCATGGAAATTACGAATAAAAGAAATCTAAAAAATTTTTTCATGTGAAAGTTTGATTTTTTTTTAGATGTAGAGAAAATATGGGTATATTTGAAAAAGTGTGTAATACTAGAGTAATATTAGTGGTACCCCATTTAAATTCAGCAATTATGTTACTTTTAAGATAAGAAACAAGAATCTAAAGTGTCTATAAAAATATCATTTTTAAAAGGGTGTTTTTTTTTAGTGTAGGTAAACAAAAATGATGGGCCACCTTAATGAAATTTAGTGAAAACATTGATTTTGGAATAAAAATCAAGAATAAAGAGTTTTCATAAAAAAAAATTTAGATGAAAGGGTGTTTTTTTCGAAGAGACAGTAAAATCTGCAATTGGACCCAAAAAGCCAATGATTCATATTATTTATGGTTTTGATGACAAATTAAACATTTATACATAAGTTCTTATACGTTTTACACGAATCATTGGCTTTTTGATACCAATTACAGATTTTACTATCTCTTCGAATGATACATTTTCCTAAAAAGCCCATTAAAGTGACAAATTCAATAATTTTGGGTTCACTCTGGTGTATGCGTGCCTTTTTTTCTATATAAAAACTCAATCACTTGAATTTAAATCGTGGGTGTTAAGTTAGATTATTTTTTAAGATTATTTTATTTTTATTTTAAGATTATTTTTTTTTTCTATTTATGTATTTTGTTAAGGGTATAGGTTAAAATTGTAAAACTATATGCTTTAAGATACCAATTAAATTTTTTAACTAAGGGCTCTCATAAAAACAGAATAATTTTTAAATATATCTAATAGACTGATTAAAAAAAAAAATATTTTTTTTGTTCATAGTTATATCGAAAAAATTGTTCGAAATGACGAAAAAAAAATACTGTAAAAGTTACAGCCCTTAATATTAATATTTAGGAGTGCCGCATCGCAAATTTCTATTTCCCATATAATTTACATGGGAAAGATTGTGTTTTTGAGTTTGGAATTTTATAACTTTTTAATGGTTCATCAATAAGGCTGGACTTAATCATATTCTTGTATAGAATTTAACGCTATACAAAAAAGCTCAAAATAATTTTTTTGATAAACCACCCCGTTTCGCAGTTATTCAACTTTAAAATATAAAATGTAATTTTTTCTTCATTTTCTTCAATTTTTTGACGAAATTGTTAGTTTTTTCAAAAAAATTTGGCAAACTTTTCGAATTTTTTTGTATTCTATGTTGTTTTTAGGTTTCAAAAATCCTGACAAACTCCTAATACTATTAAATTAGAATTTTTTCAATAATTCGAATTATTCATTTTTCCAACTAAAAATTATTTTTATTAAATTTTTCGTGTCGGTTTTTTTCAAAATGTTATAAATGCATTTTTTGTAGAGCGTTCAATTTTATACAAGAAAATGATTAATTCCAACCTCGACATCGAGATCATAACAGCGCCGAGCAAAGGAAGAAGAAGAAGTTTAAATTTTCAGCTGTTTTAGAAAACAAGCACGCATAAAAAGTAGCATAAAAGCATAAAAATTAATATTAAATTTGTCTCTTAAATGACAAAAAACTTCTCTTAATATTGGTTTTAATCTCAAAATAAAGTATGCAAAAACAATTATAACAATGCGTTAAAAAATTTTTGTTTGGAAAATCGTTAGAGCATTTTTAAACACATAAAAAAAAAATAGATTTGGGATGACATAAGGATAAAGTATTAATTACAAAATTTACACGTTTTGTTGTCAAGAAATTAGTTTTAACAAGAAAATTATTTTATTTTGAAAGTTTTTCTTAAGCCTAGGATTCTTGAATTAAGATAAAAACTAAACATTACCTAACAATGTTAGAGAACGCTAAAAAACGGGGGCACGTGCCTCCCCTCCAGAACTGGTTCATACTTAAAGCAAATCAAATCATAAGAGTTGCTAAAATATATGAATAAAATAACAGAAAGAACTTGAGTGAGAATTTTTTTCTTCGATTAAAAAAAAAAGTGAATTTACTAAGTATTTTTTTTTTTTAATTTAAAAGTGATTTTGGTGAAAAATTTTGATATGGACTTAACAATCAAGGTATGAATGGTATTCTAAAAAAAAAAAATTAATGGTATATTCAACTCTATTTTTTCATAGGGTAGAGTTGCTAGTAGCCAGCCCCTTAAGGATTTTGTCTCATAAAATAGAGCACAGAAACTGCAAATATCAACATTTTCGAAAAACTCTTGAAATTAAATGCACTTTATTTATTAATTTTTCGGTATGGTTAAAAAAAAAGTTAATAATATTTCCCAAAAATATTTTATTTAAGTTTTTGTATAAAAAAGTCTGATTCTCCTAAATCCGGCCTTTGTTTCCTATTTTCGGCCATCTAGTGTCCCATTTCCGGCCACTGACTTTATTTGGTCAAGCCTAAATAAATTGAATGTTTTTTATTTAAATTTTTGTGTTTTTAGAATTTAGAAACAATTTTGATTGTTAATAAGTTATACCTAACATCAAATGATTCAAAAATGTACCTCTTTTTCCCCATTTTTTAAACTTTTATCAATAAAAGGGGGCCGAATACAGGAAACTCTTGAATTTCAAAGCTTTTTTTGTGTTTTATTTCCGGCCCCTCTTAAAATTACCAAAATTCACTTCTTTTTCCTATTTAAAAACTATTTTATTTGAAGAATAATATATATTTAATATAATGAGAAAAACAACATTTCAAAGCATACGCTCGGAAATTGTTTCCACAAAACACTAATTACGAAAGTAGGTTTCGGCAGTAAAATTACAAAAAAACCATACCCGATTGGATCACTTCACAAAAAGTTATTTTTTCTAAGAAAACTGAATAACAAGAATACTACGAATATTGTTATTTTAGGAGGGACATTTAAAAGAACAGCATAAGAGCAAAAATTTGGAATAAATCCTACAAAAACACTAGTTATAACGATTTTTGTGAAAGGTGGCCGGCTACTGGAGACGGCCGGAATTAGGCAACTCTACCCTACGGAGGGGTTGAAGTAAATACTTACAAAAATTTGCACTTTTTTCTTTAGATAAAATGCATTCCGGGAAAAAAATGCAAATACAAAATTTTAATGCAAATAAAAAGAAAACAGGGTTTCCCGGGGGAAAAGTATGTTTTAAAACTTAGTTTATCAAAAATGATTTAATGAAACAACTTCAATCCAAAAACAAAACAAAGATTAATTACTAACTTTAAGAAAAATTATAGCACAATATTGTAAGTGCATTTTTTGATTTTTAATATTTTTTTTCTCCCGGCTAATCGGGAGGTAAGTGGGTAAGCACTTAAGTGGGTTTTACTGTACCAAGAAAATGCAAAAAATACCGCACTGTGCGTCACTAAGTCGTATGATACTTTATTTCTAACTGTTATTGATGATTCTTTTGACAATCCGTACCTTGTACCCTCCCCCCCCCTCCAGAAAAAAAATCCTGGATCCGCCCTTGAAAGTACTGGCACTTTTTTTTGTGTGGGCCTGTGTTATTATAAAAAAGAAAGTAACAATAAGCATAAGAATCATCCAATATCACTCGTAGGTCCGTGATTCATTAGAAAATTTCTTGTCCATTATGCAAAGGTCTATTATTTTAATGAAATATTGTAAATAAATGATGACTAACAAGTATGTACCAGTAATAAACGTCTACCTACAGTGACACCCAAAGGTCTTTGAACTCCTATTTCAAAACCACGTGAAATCAAACAAGCAAACCAGAATATGTCAATATTAAGATAAATTCAACCACATTTCATCAGCAAAAAAAAAAAACCGTTTTATTTATTTATTATAATCTCGCATGTTGGAATTGGAATTGATTTAGTAGCGCGTCATTTGTAGCATCATCAGCAAAAAAATCTAAACCAACAAAAGTTCATTTTAATCATCATATATGTAGCTTGGCTATGTTCGTATAACTCAAAGTGCCTGTCTGTCACTTAAAATGTTAAATTTATTGGAAACCCCGCCACCAGAAAACAACATCAGAAAACGCACGCACATCATTTGAAAAATTTGAATCAGCTTTTGGCAAGCTGGGCAATTTGTGTTACGCTCCTAGTCCGCTACAAAATTTACAACTGTTTGGTTACCGCACGATTTACATACTAATACCTATAGCCTCTTCCTAGTTGTTGTATGGATTTGTATGGTCTATTGACAACAAAAATAGCCAAAACACGTGCAGGTTATGTGGGCGACCATCGACCAATCATCGGTATTAAAACTCAAAAATGTCCTTCGGTTTTTGGTGAGTCAATCTCTTCTGAGTAAATATTGAAGGGGGAGGAGAATTGAGAGGGGAATTATTGAAGTAAACCAACGAGGATTGTGGTTTTGTTTGATGCGCACATTTCGACCGGTCACTGTTATAAACGATTTATCATAATATTGATTGTGGTTTAACGATATTGCTTTGAGGTTTTTATATATGCCGTTACTGATGATTCAGTCAGCACACAGATCGTTTTGAATTTGCATATACGCAAAACTCTCAAAATACACACAATAGTATTATTTTTTTTAATGATTTTTTTTTTATTGCGTAAGCCACAGGCGGGATTTCAATTAAAACTGATTAAGGTGATTTTTAACAGTGGAAACCTGATTCGAAAACGAATTAAAACCATTTTGGGTGTGTAATGAGATGGTATTGGAATGAAAATTGGACCTGCGACGATATAATGATTGAAAAATGCTCAATAATTTGACCCTTTTAATATGGGATAATATGGTTACAAAGTAGAAAATTAAATGGAGCTTCCAGCTGATTTAAATTATGTGTTCGATAATATTTTTATCTTGTATCGTAACCAATTTCAAGAGCTTATAATTTTAATTCTGCTATGTTGATTCTTAGTTATTTATTATTTTTGGAGCAATTACACTAGTTTACAGCCACAATAAACACTCAATCCCACTATTTTTTCTTACGTACTTTGACCTCAGGAACTTGGAAATCACTTTAAAAAAAATTACGATGGATACGTTTTCGAGATATGATTTTTCAAAGTTTTTTTGTCGTTTTTTTTTCCCAGCTTACTTAGTATTCGGGCTATATCTTGAGTAATAAACAACAAACACTGGAATTACTTTTTTGGATCACTCAAAAAGTTTAAGTGCATTGTATCAAAACACTTAAAAAAAAAAAACGACTTTTTAAAGGAAATTTTTTCAAAAAAAGAGTTTCTTACTGACATAAGAAAATCTAAATTTTGCGAATCCTCATAGTTTTATATTTTGTATGTGTACTGCAAAGAAAAATTACGCAAAGAGGCCAAAAACAGTAGATTTTGCAAGTCCAATTTCAGCCGTATTCAATTTTTGTGACCATTATGTTGAAAGTATTTTGTTTTTCTCCGTTACATGTTCAATATCTATAAATTCTTAAAGGATAAAAATATACTATTTAGTAAAAACATCAAAAATGTCATGTTTTTATCTTTTTTGAATAGTTTTTCATTATTTTTTTTAGAATATTTTAATTTTAAATTTTTACTTGCTCTATAGGGCAAGTATTGGTTTCGTGTCAAAAAAATAATTCGAGGTTTTAATCAAAACTAACATTACGATAATGGAGAAGTCTGAAAAAGTGGTTTTCGTCATGACGTCCGTCGGTCTGTGCTTCGGTGCGTCGTCGGTGCGTCTGTGCGTCTGTGCTTCGTCAAAAAAAGCTGTACAAGAAGCTGCAGCCTAAACGGGTGGACGAATTTTCTTGAAATTATATACCTCCCATACAAACTTTTCGAGGTATTGCAATTTTCTCGAAAACGGCTCTAACGATTTTGATTAAATTTGACACAAGTAATGCTGTACGTATATCTATAACTGCGTTTTTAGTTTTTCTCAAAAAATACGGATAGTGGAAATATGACAATTTGTTTTTTTTTAATCGCTAATGTCGGCTCTTCCCGTGTATCGTTAATGAGTCATTGCAATTTTCTCGAAAACGACTCTAACGTTTTCGATTAAATTTTGTATTCGTTATAGTCTTAATGAGTCTAACAAAACTGCGTTTTTAGTTTTTCACAAAAATTTCCTAGAACGGTATGGCGTTGCCGTTTTCTGCCAAATGGATGCATTTTTTAGTTAATGTCGTATATTTCATCAAAGGCTAAGCCAATTTTATTCAAAATTTGCAGACAGATATTTCTTGTCATTTTTAGAAGTGTAAAATGTAAAAAAAATCTAAAATTAAAGGATATAATATATCGATAGGAAATTTAATTGTCTACAAACAAATATCTTGTTATCTTTGCCAGAAAGTGCAAAGCTTTCGGGAACTGGTTTTTCTGTTCAGAATAGTTGTTTATTACTCAAGATATAGCCCGAATACTAAGTAAGCTGGAAAAAAAAAAACGACAAAAAACTTTGAAAAATCATATCTCGAAAATCTATCCATAAATATTTTTTTTAGATAAGATTTTCGTGTTTTCTGGGATCAAATCTATACGAAAAGTATAACGGCACTTGGTGTCCAAAAAAATTTATTTTTTTGTAAGCTAGTGTTATTATAGTTTTTGTGAAAAGTCCATTCTGAAAATAAAAGTGTGCTGCACTTTATTTTTGCAAGGAAAAATATATTTTGCTCAGATAAATGGGTCACATGGAAAAAAATTAAGTAAAACTATTTCCTCATTTTTCAGGGTGCCGTGAAATAACGCCCAATATCAATTTTCGGCCTTATTGCACTTTATCAAAGTGAAATAACACCGAGTCCCAACTGCAAAATAAGGCCGAATGTTATTAAAAAGTGAGGATAAAAGCAGACGCAGGTTAACCGGTATGTTAACCTTTTTTCTATTTTCAAAGGCAAATATGGACCAAATTTATGAAGGAACAATGGCCCAAAAATCAATTTGGATCTTAGTTCATCGCATCGAGGTATACCTTAGTTCAAAAAAAAGTTTTGGGTCTTATGTGCCCCTTGGTTTTATTGATTGCTTTATAGACCAGTGCCAATAATTTTTGAAAATAAAAAAATTATAAGCAGCATATGGGTGGTGGGAAAATTTAGGATAAATGGTATATGAAAGGGGAAAAATAAAGTGCCCACAAAAAAATTGGGGGAAAGGGGGTGGGTGGGCGAAAAAGTGGGGTGGGTGTCAAAAATCATGGTTTTTCACGATTTCTGTCAAAATTAGACTTTTTTCGATAGGACAAAAGTCAAATGCAAAAGTTGTAGGTAGTATAAATGTCTACAATTTTTACTCAGACAATTTTTTTTCTATAACCTCAAAAATATTGAAAAAAAATGCAAAAATACGATTTTTTGATTTTTTATTTTTATCTTTTACAAAAATAGTTGGATTTTAACAAAACTTGTCTAAAAATTACTTTGTTATGTTTTCTATCTACTAAAAATGTTTTTGAGCAAAAAGTTAATTTTTGGATTTTTGAAGAATTTAATTTGAAAAAATAGCCTATTTTTAAATCAAAAAAGTTACCGAAAAATTTTTTGATTTTTGAAAAGTTTGGAATGCAATTATTTAGCTTAAAACCGTTTTTTAAAGATTGTGTGGAAAAACTATACTTTTGTTTTAGAAAATATTGAGAAAAATTGAAAAAAAACAAAAAAACGATTTTTAAGATTGATTTTTCCGTAAATGACAGTAATATTGGCGAGAAATAATTTTCCATAGAAACCAAATTATACTTTTCTAATGTTCATTGACTTTTTTAATTTGAATCAAGCTTTAGAGTAGCTCTAACCTGCAACGTTTTTGAGATATAGAATTTTGAACGTCCCAAACACTATTTTTCTGTCAAAAACGTGATGTGATAGAATTTTTCTGACTTCAGATTCGAGCTCAGCGCACAAAAAAACCATTAGAAAAATATACTTTGATTTCTATAAAAAAAACTTTTTGACTAGTGAAATCGAACAGGGCAGAAAAAATCGAATGCCTCGATTTTTTGACCTCAAATATCTACTAAACGGTAAGATAATTGAAAAAAGCGTATAAGGCGTTTTTTGTAAAGCGTTCAATTTTCTACAAGAATATGTAAAGAAATTTGCTAAAACGTCAATTATTAAAAAAAATGATTTTTTTTTAGTAGAAGCTTGATGTAAAAATGGAAAATTGCGAGCTCATATTTGGTGTGTATATTTTAGCAATCAATTTTTCGGACTACAAAATCGAAAAAACGTATTTCGATTTTTTTTTTACCCACCCTAATACATATATATCAATATCATAGTTTTTATTTTGAATTAAGTAGTTTCGAAACTGTTTGAAAGTCTAGTATACCTACAATTTTTTGTTACTAAAAATGTTTGTTCAATAACTTTAAATCTTGCGTTCAAGGACTTTAACCATTTGGGCTATAGGGAATTGGTAAAGTTGAAATTTTGTCTGAAGGTATTAAAAATATGAATTATAAGTGGCAGAAACTTCCGAAATATTCTTTTGAGAAATTTTAAATAACAAGCAAATATTTGGAGGACCATAAAATTGTCTTCTATGATTTAGCAAATTTCTTGCCATCTATAGATTTGTTCATTATTATTAGGTCAGCAGGCAAGTATAGAAATTTCACTTTAGGCATAAAGCTACGGTTTGACGATTTAATAATAAAGAGTCTTCTGTTATAAAAAATGTACTCGATGTTACTACTACATAAAGGTTCAAGAATATTAATTTCATTCATCCACTCAACATATTCTAAAAGAACTTTTTACTTAGCAAGCCATCAACCTGAGACTATATAAACTTGTTAGCTTTATATCCATCAACCGATATACAACACCCTCTCAAGGCGGTGCACAGTGGGCCCATATGGACTTAGGCGTCTCAAAAATCTGTAACTTTGTTGTCTTTTGTGATAATTGCTTCAAATTTGGAATATAATGCCTTTGATATATAACGAATCATTCAACTTAATTTTTTTTTTAATTAAAATTGTTTTTAAGCTTTTAAAAATTAGTCAAAGTTCAAAAAGTACGATTTTCGCTTGATTTGGGTATTTAAAAATATCTGTAACTTTTTTGTCTCCTGAAATAATTAAACCAAATTTGGAACATATAATCTTTAATGTATCAGAAATCATTAAGCGTAGTTTTTTTTTAAATGCAAATTATTTTTGAGCTTTGAAAAGCTAGGCAAATCTGTCATTTCTTCGAGTCTGAAAATAATTAACTCAAATTAGGAACATATTACCTGAAATGTTTAATAAATTATTTGACACACTGTTTTTTTAGCTAATATTTTTATTGAAGTATTAAACGTTTATGCAAAGCTAAAAAAAATACGATTTTGACTAGGCTAGAACGTTTCAAAAATCTGTAACTTTTGTACCTTAAAAGATTATTTTCTCAAATTTTGCAAAATAAGATAAAACTGGTTTCTTAATTTTATAAAAGCCTTCCTTTCGTGTCTTTAAATTACTTAATTATTTTTATGAGTATAAAATAAAGAAAAAATACATTTCAATGTAGTTTGTTTGTGTTACGTTATTTGAAATTAAAGCTATTTTATTAAAAAATTATAAAAAAAAAAATTGATTATACTAAATAAAGTCGTTTGTAAGGCAAAGTGAAATAGTCGAAAAACTACGCTTTTGAAAAAAGAGCAAAAAAAGAAATCACAAAAAAAAAACTTGTTGTCAATTTTCACGAAAATCCTTCTTAATTAAATATTTTAAACGGCTCTTTTGAAAATCTTCGAGTAAAATCAAAATCAGTAATTTAAATCTCTATTTAACTTTTTCCATAGATGACATTTTTTTCAACAATTACAATATTAAATTCTAACAGACTTTTTCTAATAGTACAAATATCTTCAATTTCGGGTGCATATACTAAGTCTAAGAGCCCACAGCAAATTTTGGGAGTGGAGGTATAACCAATATGTGAGTATGCAGTTTTATAGCCTTATGCGTTTTAATAACGAATTCAAAAGTCTGGCAGCTTTAAATCGCGGCTTTAAATGGTTTCCGAGGGGTTAAATATCGCGAGTTTTCCAATTAATGTGAGTAGGCTAAATTAACACAAAATCACATTTTGAATATAAGGACTGATGCTCTGTCATTCCCTCAAAGCCTGAAGACATCAATCTTGACAGTGCGATCAATAGAACTCAAGATATGTATTGAAACAGGTCAGGATGCACCAAAATACGTTTTTTACTATGTCTTTCGACAGATATATAGTTCTCTATCAAAGAAAAGCAGATAAAAGCATCCAATTTTTACTTGCGATATAGGTACTAGGTATATATCAAGTTATGCATTCGTACAAAAAAAAAAAGTTGAGATAACATTTTTCCATGACATTACGATGGTAGACAATGCCAAAAAAGTGGGTCCCGGAAGTCCGTCTGTCTGTCTGTCTGTCTGTCTGTCTGTCTGTCTGTATAAGGAGCTACAGCCTAAACGGATGGACCGATTGATGTCAAACCTGGTATGTAGCGTTATTTGGCGACTCTCCAGAGGGGTTTTTCGAATTAATTTTTTTGGACCAAAAATAACGGTACTTGTCATATACCGATTTTAGTAAAATTGAAATATCTCGAAAACGGCTCCAACGATTTTGTTTAAAAAATTCAAGTGTTAGTTTAAAGTTTAGGTCTATCTTCTAATGAAAATTTTTTTTTTTGAAAATCATTATTAATGGTACCTGCCATAGAACCGTTTTTTTCAAATCCGATTATCTCCAAAACTGCTTATTCGATTTCAACGAAACTTTTTGTGAAGAAGCATTTATATAATTTAAATATAAGCCAAAAATAAAATTTTGGAAAAAATAATTTTTGGATTTAAAAAAAAATTTTGAAAATTTTTTTTTTGAAAAATCAAATTTTCGAAAACGGTACATTTAATTCTTTTGAAATTTTGTTTTTAGATGTTGATTAGTGATTTCTACAAAATGGCATACCAATTTTGTTTTTAAACTTTTTTTCCAAAAAATTATTTATAAAAAATTAGTTTTTTAAAAAACGGCTCTAACGATTTTGAAAATTTTTTTCTAAAAATGCATGTTAATATATCAATCAAAACTGCATACTTGTTTTGGAGGGCAATTTAATTTCAGATTTTATTTTATTTTTTTTTAAAAACGAATTTTATTTTTTTTTTTCAAATTTCTATATAAAAAGTCTTAAAAATGTAAACAACTTTAACTCTAAGAGCAAGTTCGTGCGACCCCAGTCGTGCATTTTATTTTTGTATCTTTTAGTACATAAACCAAAGAACAAAATTGTGAAAAAAAGTAGACAGCGGAAACATTTTTAAAACTCAATTCGAAATTTAAAAAAACTGCAAATAAAAGATTATTGTGTGAAAAAAAATAATATTAATTAAAAATATATTTTTAAAAAATTTTATTTTCAGCAATATAAATAGCAGTTAAAATAAGCTTTCCAACGACATACAACACTTATATAATTTATTCAACTATAGTTTTGAAAACGTATCGTGAAGATTTGCTTTATTTTGTTACTCAAACAAAGTATTTTCAAGTGGAGACTTCAAATTTCAATGAAAACAATATAGATTGACTTTCCCTTGATTCATTTCCGTAAAGAAATTACCAAAAATTAAAATTTCATAAAAACCATATTTTTGAGACGCAAATGGTCCTTTGGGCCCATTGTGCGGTGGTGGTGGTTATATTCTGCATCAGGTAGGTATTATGATATAATGCCATCCATATGATGGCCACATTGAACCCAAAAATCTACCTTCCATAGACTCGTAAAAAAAAAACTCCCGAGATTTTGTAACAGGGGCCATAAAACCCATCAAGTGCGAATACCCCGAATATACCTTTATGCCAAACTTTTTCACGAGCCAGTGCGCTCTCTTGAAAAAGACAAATAAAAAAATAATAATAAATATAACTCATAGACACACACACACACTCTCAAAAACAACACCAAAAACCATCGAATCCATTGCCATGTGCTCATCGAAATTCTCTTACGCAGCAGCACACAATGTTATTAACCTCTCACAGAGCTCATACAGAAAATGAAAATTTCACAACGAAATTGTGTGTTTGAGGCTAAGGACCTTTGTCTGAGCACAGATATGAGCTGCGCTCTGCTATAGCCCCCCCCCCCCCTAGACCCCAAACCAAATGTCAAATTCATCGGCTCAACAACCCCAGACAGGGTGTCTGAAAATTGATAGGACTGGTGTTGTGCTGGCAAAAGAGGAGCTTCGCTTAGACATCATACAATACAGAAAGAAGCGAGTGTTCTTTTGCGAGGCCATTTACACTTTTATTATACTAAACCCATCGACGACGACGACCCCCCAAAAACCTCCCACAATTCGGTTTTGGTTGCGTTTCTAGGTTGTTAAGAGCGGTGAATCCCGCTTTGAGTCAACCACCAGCCAGCACCCACACGTGGATAAAGTGGGTGGTGTGGTTTGGTTGAAAGTCCTTGGCTAAAAAAAGGTGACCAGAAACTGCACGGATGGCCGCTCGGTCGTAAATTTCGTAATGACATTGGAATTTTTTATTGGTCGCTCCTTTTGCGGGTCACACACGTCCTTATACGACAAGGAGCGCGAGGACGTTGGTGGATTTTTATTTTTTATATATTCCGCTTCGCTTCAAGTGGCACTGACCTAAGACTCGACGAGACGAACTGCGAGGCGAGTTTATAAATGTTGGGGCGTTGTTATAGAGTGCGGCGGTTGTGGTCATTGGTGTGATGGTTGGAAATAGTGGGATCTGTGAGTGATTGTTGCTGCTGGTTATGTTCGTCGACGACAAATGATTAAATGTTTTCGTCAATTAAACTTGGTTTCAAGGAGTGGCAGTAGCCAGAGAGAGAGCAGCAGTCACAGAGACGGAAACAGCAAATGGAAATGGGGAATTTGTTCGTTGTTGCAGTTTTAGCTGGATGCGAGAATGTGTTGTGTTCGTTCAAGCGAACGGACTATAATGTGCCATAATGGAATGGGGAGGATTGTCGAAGTCAATGCCGACTTTAAGACCAACACGCGGTCATCGTGTCGTTGTCCGGCGCCCCTGCCCCTGTTCAGTCAGTCCAAATTCGAGCGAGGAAAAAACAAAAAAACGATGGCGTTGATGATTTTGTGCTAAAGTGACGGACCAAACAAATAAAAAATAAAGAAAAACAAGTAAAACAAATTCAATGGAGTTCATTTGACGTTTGTTAGCATTCTTTTAATGGCTTATAACTGTTGATGATGATGTTGATGTTTAGTTGGACTGTTGATGTACTGTATCGAGCATCAGTTTGGTTTTATTTTTTTTTATTTTTATTTTTGTGTGTTTTTATTACTTTAGTGTGTGCTCTCGTTTATTGCTCTTTGGTGAGGGTCATGATCAGAGCCAGCAGAAGCAGTAAACACGCAAAAACTTTGTTGATTTAATGATAGTTTGCTGTTTATTTTTGTCTTAACAGAAAATGTTCCAAGGAAATGAAGTGGATAACCTTTTAATGGGGAAAGGTTTTGGAGATTTGGATAATAATTTGAGGAAAAGTAGATTTAGTAAAAATTTTAGTTTTGGTCAGAAGAAAAGTTTTTGAGTTGAAAATTATGACGTGCAATTTTTTTCTTTTTATGACACGTAAAATAAGATTATCATTTTACTAAGTATAACAAACACCATTAATTTTGACTGCTTCACCAGCCGCATTTTTTGAGAATAATGACTCCAGTCCAAACCATTTGTCATTATTGATCACTGTGGCGTATGTGTAATATTTTGTTCCTATAGAAAAATTTAAACAGTTGACATAATTTACCAACGCAATGGATCTTGTATAACTATTTCTGACATTAAATTAAAAAAGTTTGTCTTCAAATTCTGTCTGTCTCTCTTTCGAGCTGCAGCCTAAACCACTGAAGGAATTAACTTCAAACTTGGCATAAAAGGGTTTTTGGTGATTTACTAGATAGGAAATTGAATTTTTTTTTTAACAAAAATGGAAGTGTATTTTTTTTTGTCTTAAACACGGCTCTAACGAAGATTTTGAATAAAAATATACAAGGATTTTGCCAAATTAGGTCATATTTTTAAAATAAAAAAAATATTTTTAATTAATGATACCTCCTATAGCACCGTTTTCTTTATATCTGACTTTTTCGTATATATGACACATCCGATTTTTATGAAAATTTTTGTAAAAAAAAAAAACATTTTGTTGGTTACTTTTAATAATGAAATTAAGAAACATTCTAAAAAAATAAATACAAAAAAATGTTGAATTTGTTTTTTAAATCAATTTCGAAAACGGACCAAAGAATTTTATTCAAACTTACCTACCATATTTTTTTGAAAATTTTTATATAAAAAAACTATTATTTTTAAAAAATGTTTCATCTTATTCAACGGTATACTTCATTTCGACGTGGAAAACGTTTTAGGAAGTGTTTTTGCAAATTTAAACCAAATTTAACACATATTATTTACATTTTGTTAAATATGTTTAAAAAGTTCTTATATGAATTTCTTAAATGCATTAATATTTCAAATTAATACATGGATTTAAAATTTTGTTTTTTAAATGTAAAGGATTAAAATTCAAAATCAAAATATTGTTTTCTGACTAAAAAATTGGTAAACATTTATATATTTTAAAGGTAATAAACAAAGAGCAAATTCATTATATACCTAAAAAGTCAATATTATAAATGATTTTAGTGTCACTGTGACATTTAGCTATATACGTAAGTTTTTGCAATATAGAACTCTTAAACAGTTAATATAAAATGACCGTTTTCAAATTCAAAATGACGTTCTTAGCTAATTGTTTAAAATCTTAGTGTACACTAGCCCGAAAAATTAAGAGAACAAAAAAAAAATTGTGATTTTTTTAGTGATGATTAAAAAATGATCGTACAATGACAAAACAAAAAGCATGTGAAAGCTACTTTCCTCTTGTTTTAGGATTTTAAAATTAAATATTTTATTTCTAATGGTGAAATAGCTAATTCTTTGGAACTGTTCACATACCAAAATTTTCCAAATTTTTTTTTTGTTTATACTTTTCTCTAAAATAATCATTTTTAGCAAAAAACAAAACCGACTTCCATGGATGGTTTTAAAATAGTTCCTACACAGAAAAAAATATGACCCGCTAAAAACTAACAGATTGCCATATTGTTTTAATGTCCATACATTTCATAAGGAAATCTTATTAAAATCAACGATTGATAAGGTGTTTTTAAAGAGATTTCTTATTATTTTTATAGAGAAAATCTTATTAAAATTTGACTGAAAAGTTGATTTTTTTTGCAACTTAGCACTAGAACAAAAATCGCGATCAATATTTTCATGGCAGGTTGGTTCAGGTGGTAAGGTTGGCGACTAATGATTTGAAGTCTCCAGTTCGATTCGCAGCCTGGTCATGTTTTTTTTTATTTTTTTGCAGATTTTAAAACAATAAGGAAAACCCGATTGTCTTAATAAGGTTTCCTTCTTGGATGAAAACCAAAAAGAAATCTTATTGTTTTTGTTCTATTTTATGTGGTCTATTTTTCTCTGTGTATGGCTTAAAGTAACCGACTTCCAAAAAGGAGGAGGTATTCAATTCGCCTGTATTTTTTTTTTTTTTTTATGTTTGTTATCTCATAACTTTGGACTGAGTGAACCAATTTTGATAATTCTTTTTGTATTGGAAAGCTGGTGGCTGCAATGTGGTCCCATTTCAATTTTGTTCAGTTATATCCATAGGAACTATTAAAAAAACCATAAAACCATTGATCCATGGATGTCGGTTTTGGTTTTTGATAAAAAAGATTATTGTTTTAAACTTCTTCGATTTTTTTTATCAATATCTAAGCAAGGGATGACTTTGATGAGCTATCAAAATAGGCCTTTTTTACGGTTTTTTGCAGCTGTAAATGACTTACTTCTAATTGCGTCACATTTTCTAAAAAACCGTAAATAAATTTTAGCAAATTTATAGCGGTAATGTTTTTTTTTTTTTAATAACGTTCGTCCGTTTGCTGACTTTGGAATAAGTAGAATAATGTCAATAACATTGCTAGGGCAATCTACTTGGGCTAATTTTTACCAACTTTACTTAATCTTACTTGGAACTTGTCGTGCGTATGTTTTCTTTAATGAGCTATACTATAAGAGTTAGACCAAGTTAACTTTTCGCTTTTTTTTCGTACATTTTAAGACTTTCTACGAAAAAAAAAGTATTTCCCGTATTACCAAAATCTTAATAAGACCAACAAAAATTTTGCAAGTCATTGCAATAAATTTAAATAAAAATAGTTTGACGTAACAACTCATTCCCATAATAAACGGTATTATGTGTTGCTTATTTTTCAACGGTATATTACCAAAGATGTCAATGATTTGTCATTACTGGCTAAAAACTCCCACATCGATTATGGAATTCCCCCCAAAAACCCAAAACCAGAAAGGTGATAAACCTATATTTTAGCCTTCTCATTCAAAATAACAAAACAGTTATTTCATTCCGTTATAATAATAAGTTATAACGAGTAAAGAGTTATGGTCAATTGTCGGAGAGCAATGATTTGTTTTTAAAAAAATTTCATAAACCATTTTTTTTTTTTTTGAAAATTCTTACTGATGCATGTTGTAACGCATGAATACAATCATAATAATCATTAATATTTCTCTCAGTCTTAGCGCCATTGCCATTTTGCCATTCCAAAGTGGTCTTGATGAGTAACAACAATTTTATGTTCGATTTAGCTGCACTATGCAATATCACACGACATTCCCTAACGTCAGAAAATCGGAAGCTAATCCCTTTGCATGACGCACACGTTCGCACAGCCACTTTATACTCACGTGAGTCTTTGTATTTTTTGTTTATGACTCACAACTTGTCATGAACATGGACTAAGACTCAGAGTTTGAATAGGAAAAATAAAAGACACAATCGGGGCAACAATCGCTCCGCCAACATGCCAGAGAGCCAGCGCCAGCGGAGACCTGTGACGGGAATTATAAGAATCTGTTCAAATACAAAAATTACAAACCCTACGCGTTGCGCCACCGTGTGGGGCCAATGGAAGTCATCTTTGACTATAATTTCACTCTTTTCTGTTGTCAGCTTAAAAGTTTCTTTTATTTATTAATTTTTTTTTTTTTCAACACGCAATTAGCGCTTGGGCTATAACCAGCGCACAATCATACATCGTATAATCGCATTTGAACGCTACTCGTTAGAATTAATTAGCGAGTTGTGGTTTGGTTTGGAGACGGAGATGCCGAGACGGATATGAAAGAAACTTTGCCTGGAGCTTGGCGTTAAGTCGGTTGAAATGGCGCTGACGCTGCTGACGCCTAATGGCAATGGTGATAGCAATGCACCATGACGATTATGATGATGTTGATGATGGAGATGGTGATGATGATGACAAAAGCAGCAATATAATGGTCCGGTTGACAGCGTTGACCGGATCAAATACGATTTGTACAATTTCTTGTATTTTTTTTCAACTTTTTTTTTTATTATTTACTTACACTTTATGGCGCGGTCAACAATTTTTGTTGTTGTGTTGTATAGTTGTTTAGATGAACAACAACTTTGCTGTGAGAGAGAGCATGAAACCTATAAACGTTTTGACCTTCGCTTCGGTGCATGATGGGGCTCTGTGCTCTGGGCACTGTGTTTTGTTGTCAATCATCGCATATTGTTGTGGTGTGGCAATGTGTTGATTTTTATATTTTTTAATTGAGATGTCAACAATGTGTTAATGAACTGTGTGCGGTTGGCCGATTCAAGACAGTCGACACAGCCAGCCAGCATCTTTTTCTCTATAAAAATAAAACAAATAAAATTATTTAGCATGGAAATGTACAATAATACCTACTCTCTGCGTAAAGATTTTTTATAGATTCACATTAAAATTAGTCTTGGCCTGAATTAGCAATGGTACTTCATCGACACAACAGAGATAACAATTATTTGAAAAAATTCTTTTGTTTTTTTTTCGGTTTTTATGTGTTTTTTCGTTTCAGTCAGCATAATGGTTACAAAGTTTAAAAACGGCAATGAATCCATAAAACCAAAAAATGCTAATGGAAATGCCTTTTGGTTGAGTTTTATTTATTGAAAACAAAAAAAAAATAATTACTAACCTACGACTTAAAAAAATATTTAGATAAAGAGGTGCAATTAAGCGACTGAGACATTCAAAAAACAAAAGTTCAGTTTTTAAATTGTTTTGAAAAAAAAAAAAAAACAAAAAAAATCTCTTTTCATCAGAAAAAGTCCAGAAAAAGTCATAAGACGTATGAGAGCTGATTTCATTTTTAGGGTTGTATGAATTTTTTAAGTACAAACCCCAAAAGCTTAGAATGGACATAATTTAAGTAGTTCAAATTTCATTATTGTTTGGATAAATCTTTCTTGTATTTGGAAAATCTTAATTATAGAAATTTTTTTCTACAGAATAATCACATTTTTATAGGGTTAAAACCTAGAAAAGTCCCAAAATTTCATGATTATTTTTATGACATGCAGTTAACACAGGTCTGCACTGGTATACTATAGAAACGTACCAAAAACACCAGTTCGGTGCAATTTTTGTCGATCTAAAGCTAATTTCTGGCTTGTGTGACTTACTTATTTATTAAATATTACCCAAATTTTTATACTAACGTCTAAAATTAAATTAACTGTCTGAAAGGTTTTACTAATGTCACTGTTACCCAAAAAGTCCCCAAGAAGTCTCATTTCATAGCTAAAATGTTTTGCAAAAAGAATAATTTTAAAAAAAAAATTGCGCATACGCCACAGTGACCATTTACCTCTGTAACTTGAAACAAAATAAATTGGACTTTATTGAGTTGGAGAAAACACAACGGCTGTATAACCACGGAAAAATGTAGAACCTATATTGGAATTTCATTTCAATAAAACAAAAATTTAGGGCAAGTTTAGGATTCGTAAAAAAAATCGAACTCGAGATAACAATTTTACATGACATTACGATGATGGAGAATGCCAAAAAAGTGGGTCCGGCAATTCTGTCTGTCTGTCTGTCAGTCTGTATGTACCTCTAGCTGCAGCCTAAACTATTCAAGTGATTTTGTTCAAACTTGGTAGTTAACAGTTTTGAGTGATTCCGTAGAGGACAAATTGAAATTTTTTTTTAGGACCAAAACTAACGGTACCTGTCATATAACGGAAATAGAAAACTAAATTTTTTTCAAAAACGGCTTTAACGATTTTGATTAAAATTTTTGAGTGTTGTATTACACATAAGAGCCAACTTTTTAAATAAAAAAAAATATTTTTTGTACCGTTATTAACGGTACCTGTCATCCCAAGTTACAATTTAGCTTTCATAAGGGTCAATGCAAGCTATTTTATTACTTTGATAACAAGAATGACAGGTCTTATACAAATCATTTTGGCGCATTTTACCGAAATTGCATAGGACTTTCCTTCACAGGTAATCCACAAGCTAATAGCTTGTGACAAACAGCTTAAAATGGCCTTACGGAGGTCTTTCTGCAGAGGCTTATCTTATGCACAAACCGGATTACTTGCGTAGGATGTTATTATAAGGCCATATAGAAGTTGTTGAAGGTGTTGTAGAAAATGTTGAATTTATGCATAAAAAAAAAGAATTTATTGAATTTTATTTAATTTTTTTTATTTTCTTTAGATTTTTTCTGTTTTGCATTTTCTACATTTATTTAAATTTTTTTTCTTATTTGTTTCTATTCCTTTTTTGGAAATTCCACTGCTTTTTCTGTTGTTCTGAAATGATGAAAATATTATTTTAATTGAAAAAGAGCACATTTTCTTATTTTCATCACATGGCCCGGATAGGAATCGATCCCAGGTACATATGCCTACCAAGCCAGCACCTTACCAGTAGACCATGCTCGAATATTAAAGATGAGTGGAAAATTGGGAGCTAATTGAAACCTCACATTGAAATGCAATAGGGGTATTCACGATTCGATGCAAATGGTCTTGTATCGTTGTAAAAGTGCAAAAGTGTAATATTTTCTTAAAATAAAACAACTAAATATACAGACTACAATTTTTTTACACTTTTGCTATACACTAACCCTATTGTAAAAATAAAATACAATGGTGTAAAATTTGTCTTTTGTAGTTGTTGTAGCAGAAAAATAAAATTTAGCAATATTACACCTTTGCTTTGCACCGGATCGTGAATACCCCTAATGTTTTTTTCTAATGCGTTACAAACTTTATTACATATCTGCAGGATAAAAACTTTGCATACTTACAGGTGAAAACATTGCATACTTAGAAGAACCTCTTGGAACAGGTCTTATAGAGGCCTGCAGTCACTTGAAAATACAAGGCTTCTTTAGAACGGTTCAAACAGGTCTTATAAAGGTCTTCTTTAACTGATATTTACAAGGCTTCTTCTTAACACTTCTAGATAGCCTTAAGGAGACCTCCTTTCTTTCCAAAATGGATGACTTGCGTAAGTAAGCCTATACAAACTATATCTTGTCGAATCGAACAAAATGGACCTTATGCAAGTTAAATTGTTACTTGGGATAGAACGGTTTTTTTGAATTTATGAATATCTCGTTCAAGACCAACCCGATTTCAACAAAAGCGTTTCAGTAAAGGTAATTATAAAATTTTAGAAAATTTTCAAAATACTCATTTTTGGATTTTTAAAAAATATTTCAAATTTTTTTTTTTGAAAAATCAATTTTTTGAAAACCGGTTTATGAAAAATTTTGAAATTTCGTTTTTATGTGTAAATAAATTATTTCTTCAAAATGGCATACCAACTTTTTTTTTTGGAAAAATGTTAGAAAGTTTTTATATGTAAAAAATTATTTTTTTAAAAAACGGCTCTAACGATTTTTGAAAGTTTTTTTCTAAAAATTAATTTTTATACAAGAAGTAAACTGGCATAATTGTTTTTTTTTTTTTTTTTTTGTGAAAGATCATTTAAAACGGTATTTAATTATTTATAAAAACGGATTTTATTTTTTTAATTTCTTAAATTTTAAATTTTCTTAATTTTCTTGAATAAAAGCTTTAATTTTAGAGTAACTTTAAGCATTAGAGCAAGTACGTGCGACCCCAGTCGTGCATTTTATTTAAACTTGAACGCTTAGTATTTTTTCAGATCTAATCTTTTTTCTAGCTTTTTTTTTCGGAAAAAGGCCAAATTTTTTTATCAGATTTTGCTGAGAAAAAAAAATTAAATAAAATTTTTTAAAAAGTTAAAATTTAAAAATTGGAAACGAATTTTCAATTTTTTTTTTTTGCTTTTTTTGGTTTTTAATTTTTTGTTAGCTTAAAACCTCTTAACATAGACTGCCTTTCTCGTAATTTTTTATTTCGTATTTATTAAAAAAAAAACATCTCCCTGGCCCTTTTGTTAGTCAATAATGGAATAAAACTTGTTCAAGTCTTTAAATTATAACTTTTATTAATTTGCCGTCGTTCTTTTTTTTTCTTCAATTTTAATAACAAAATAGAAAATTTAAATTTTTAAACAAAAAAAAAAGTAAAAAGTTAAAGTTTAAATAAAAATGTAAAAACGTTTTGACTGACCAATTGTTATTTGAAAAAAAAATCAAAAATGTACAACAAAATTTGTAACTATTATAATTCTACCCTTAAGAACTTATCATTAATTTTTTTTTAATGAAAAATGCGACCTTAATCTTGTGATAAGTGCAGTGTATTATAACAAATATTTACTTATCAAGGAGCATTTTAAAGGCTTTTATAACTTTTAACCGATTGCTTGACTTTGGGACTTTGGGTTTATTACATATTTTAATGTTTTTTTTTTTTTTTTATAAAATTCCGTAAAAAAAACATGTTTACAATGTCTCATGCTTTGTTTTAAATAGTTTTATCAAAGTGTCAAACCTTTTGTCAATTAATTTAATTTTTCCAACTTTCTCCTTTCACAAAAAATACAAAGTTGCAAAAACATTGTAATTAGAAAATTGAAAGCTTCATCTAAAACCCTTGTCCCAAATAATCAGTACCCCATGAACTATGTGGGTAAGGTGCCTTACTCTAAAACTAATAAAATTTCATCAAGATATGTCGAAAAAATTGTCTTAATCTGTCCATTAACTTGTTTAACTTGCCATTGGTCTGACCAGCTGCTGCCTATATAATACCATAGCACAAGATATCATTTCAAAGCAATCTCTTGCAACATTGTAATAGATTTCTTCTTAAAGTCTATACACGATCAATTGTATACCTAAAACACACACAAAAATAGAAGAAAAAATAAAAGAACACCCTAAGTTTAGATGACATTGTAAACCTCTTCCGACAGTTATCTGATGGTAATGGCTTAGGATTGAAAAAAGGTAAAAAAAAAAAATGCCAACCGCGCGATCGTGTGCCATGTGCCATCCCAAAAATGGTCAAAGCACGATCTAAAAGATCGAAAAATACTTCTTCCACTCCTTAATCATCACTTGAGAGATGTTTGGAAGCTAGACTTTTGTAGACAACAACAACAAACTATTTATCCCTATGAGCCACACCAAAACGTTGATTGCAATAATTTAGGCCATCACATCTTCAAAAGAGTCTGAAGATCTCTTTGCTTAGAGACGAAAAAAAACATCACCTCAGGGAACATACAGAAAAAACTCAGGAAACATAGCAACAAAGTATTTAAAAAAAAAAAAAAAAACACCAAAGCCTCTTTCTTTGGGTGCCTCTTTTTTTTTTTTCAATTCTGTGATTCTGAATCCGCTCCGCCGAGCAATAAGAGGATTTCAAAAGTCTGGTTAGGAGGTAACCATGTTGTGAAGTGCTGCCCGAGGGGCAAGCGTTGATAATTAATTCAGTGTGGAACACCAGTAGCTACAATTTGATTTGGTTTAATGTTGTGTGTAGCTTTATTCAAGAGAACCGGTTCCATCATGACGACTTGAATTTTAAGACGAAAACCATGGCAACCATACACAACGTACAGACGGACAACGATGATGTTTATGTTGTTGGCTGGCTGCCGGCCGTTTCGCTATCATGATCATCTCTTTGCACTCCAGCACCCAGTCAGAGCCAGCATAGGGATTTGGCATCAAAATTGAATCCAATTTTAAGGCCAGCTCAGGGCTTTTTAAACAGTTTGGTTGTAACATTGGGTTGTGTGTGTGTATTTATTCGATTTTGCAGATCAGGTTCATCCTCTCACCATGATACCCCAGCGAGCTCTTGAGTTATGGCCAATGCTGCTCTCTGAAATAAACTTTGTCTACTAACTCTATGAGGTTCATAGGGTAAATATAGTTTGTTGGAATTCAAAAACTAACTTCGTTAACTTTCAAATAATGAACAATTAATTAATATTGTCCCCATCCTGCTGATGTGATTCCTCAAGAGATAGAGAAAAGAACAGTAACACTGTTGAAACCATTTATTGTAAGTGCTCGCATAATGATGGGATACCACAAGGCTGAGCGTCATCACCGATACTTTTTTTCTTTAAATAGTAATTTCTAAATTCTTTTTAGAAAACAGACTTCTAAATACATGCTTTAAAAATTTTTTTTTTTAAATTCCTTTCGAAGGCATTGCATAAGAATTGTAGGAGTAACAGAGGCTTTTTGTGTTTGCTCACAGGATAAGTTAAGATGGGATAGATAGTTCCTAATAAAGACACTTTCTTGTATCCAAAGGGGCAAGAAAAGTGATCGTGATACCTGCCTAAATAACCTTTGATTCGTAACACGGGAACTTGTGATTACTAACACGTTCAGTCCGTGATATTTATTAGGAACATTCCGTGATATCAACTTAACCCTTTCGGTACCAGCGTTATTCTCATGTAACATATGTTTAAAAATTCGTAAAAAATATTCCATTAACTAATTTTTTAGGTTTCGATGGTATAATAAATTGAAAGATAATAATGCCTCGTTACTGGATTAGTACAAAACGTAAGTCAAATATCATAGTTTCCATTTTTATTTTTTTTACTTTTTTCAAACAATCATAAATTACAAGAAAGAGCTAAAAAAAATACCTTTTTAATTTTCTCATTATATTAATTTTTTTATTCTAAAAGCTTACAAAAAAAATTATGCAATTTAAAAGCCAATTATTTTTTCTTAAGAATAAAACCATTTTTAAATTTTTACAATTCGCAAAAAGTATAAAAATAATTTATTGAAAACAATCATTTTCATCAAAAAAAAGCAAAGAAAACATGAATTTTTATCTTCTCACGTCATTAATTTTATTTTTTTCCCTAAAAACCTATACAAAATTTTATACCATCTAAAAGCTTATTGTCTTAGCTCAAAATATATATATCGATCAGGTCTATGAGACATCTACAAAAAGAGCTAGAATTTTTTGAACTCGATCAAATTTCATTAAAAAAAGCAAAATTATTTTTATGTTCTCACCCTATGACATCAATTTTTTTGTTTGACAACCTATAAAAAATATATACCATGTGAAAGTTTATTATTTCACCTTTCATATGACGTATCAATCTCATTTCAAAGATGCCTACAAGAGAAGTTAGAATTTTTGAAAGTCAACCATGTCGAATTTCCAGACTGAGATTATAGTACTTCCCACACTGGTGGTTCGGGGGGCAACAGATCTCCACTGGTGTTTTGAGGTTTTTCGCAAGTTTCTTGATTTAACATTGTGTAGCTTGTAGTTAGTCTACCGTTATGTGTGATATACCAAATGAAAGGTAATTGTATCAGGATGTTTAATAAAATTTCTATCTGCTCTTGGTCAAAAGTTATAACCTGTTGAATTTAAAAAATTTATTTTACCGTTATCTCAAAATTGTGTTTACGAAAATGATTGAAACTTCGCACACATATAGTCGTAGTCATTGTCTATCATTACTCTATATATTTTATTCCTTAATCTATTAAAGAAAAAAAGATAAAAATAAAAAACGATCGGTTGAAAACGGTCAAAAAACGTGTGTTTTAAAAACTTGTTTCTTCCGTTATTCAGTCAAAACTCACTAAACGATTTTTGCACATGTATGCAAAACCTACATGTCCTATAAGTTTGAGATTTTTTCCCAAAATTTCCCAAAAATACCCCTAAAAAACAAGGTGTTTTTCAAAAATTCATATTTCGAAACGTAGAGTGTTGGAAAAAAATCCGTATCAGATGCCTAATATTTTTTTCCCTCATCTTTCACTTGGCATCTTTAGAATTGTCAAAAAAAATTTCCTTTACCCAAAATCATCATTTTGTCATAGCCCCAACACGTGTACAACGTTCAAACAAAACGTTATAGCTTAGTTTCAAAATTTTTTAAAATTTTTTCTACAGTATTTTTAAATTAGCCTCATCTATCTAAAGCAAAAAAAATCAATTCTCTACGACTTCGCGTTTAGATTTTAGCCCAAATTTCATCTTTCCGTTTTACCCCCGTTTACCCTATTAAATGGCGGAATTTTTAAAAATCCATGTAACATGGGATCGTGGGAAAAATTCCCTTTTGAGGAAATATTGACATCAAAAGATTTTTCGTTAATTTTGTAAATTAGAAATTTAATTCTGTTATCTTTTTGTTATACATCCATTTATTTTTATTATTATAGTTATTTCTATTTATATTTACTTGTAACGTTAGGATCTTAACGTGATCAATAAATGAAATCAAATCAAAAGGGAAAAAGTTAAACCCGCCTGGTTTTGTGGGAATTTCTTTTTAAACCGAAAAAAATTATATTTTTACAATATTTTAATAAGTTTTTGAAAAATAAAAGTGTAAAAATATAATTCTTATGTAACTGCTTTAAATGAAATGAAAAAAATTCTCCTTTTAAGAATAATTTACTTCATCAACTGGAAATTTTTAAATCCTGATATGGCCCTAAACGTAAAAGAATAAATTGTAAAAACTTAACAACTTCTATGGCAATATTTTGAATGACGATCACTTGCGTCATTCTTTAATGAGACCGTTTAACAAAAAAGACTATAATTTTTACTTTTAAAGATATAGGTGCGTATTCATAGTCGTCTTTAGAACCAGTTTATCCCAGACTGGGGTATATCCAATGTTATTTTAATAAGATAAACTCTAGTCTTTCTTAGTAACAACTTAGTAAAGGTCTATGAATATTTTTAAAAAAATATTAGTTTTGCATTGCCTCTGCAGAGGGAGGCTGAAAGAATTTTCAATTTGGGTCTTCATATTAGTTTTGGGCAGTAAATATCAAATATTTGTTTATTATGAAGTGAGTTATCACCACTACAAATTATTTATTAAAAATAATACACAAAAATATTTAATCTACTAATTTAAATCACACAAGTAGGTACAGTACGCATGTAAATACAAAATTGTGTTAACAAAAAAGCTGTGCATAAATTATGAAAGTATTTGTTTGTTATCTGTGAGAAATAAAAAGGGAAAAATGAAATATAGTTTGAGGGAAAAAATGGGAATTCGGGGACTGATTAAAGCGAATTCTTTCAAAAATGCCCACTCAGCACTACATGGGAGCAATGTTGCCACAATGTTACAAATGTAACAAAAGTGTTACTTATTTTGAAATATTTAATAATTTTGTTACCATGTTTTTTTTTATTCCGTTTTGTTACACTTTTTTTTCAATAAAATTTTGTTTGTTTGTCGTTGAAATAGATTGAAAATTTTAACCGCAAGCACTTTTTTCTTCGACAATTTATGCAATAACTTTGTCTATTTAGCAGGTAACGATGATCTGCTTATGGTAAAAAAGTTTTGAATCTATGTTTTGTATGTCTTTTTGTATTTGCTTAGGATAAAATGAGTTGATTATTAATGAAGGGAAAACTTAATGTGTTAAAGTTAATATTATAAAGTATTTAATTTTAGGCTAGACGCTCTAGCCAAGAAATTCTTCTCAAAAATAGTTCTACCTTTTCATTTTTAAATTATTTTCCAATAATATAATAAAATATGCACTTGATTTCAAAAGTTACAGTTACCAATCTTAAAATATATTTTTAATCTAAAAGCTTTTGTGGTTTTATAATATCTTTGAAAAATACCTAATCACCAGAGGACAAAACTGTTTTAAAATGCAGGGCTATTTTCCAGAAAGATATTAAACTTATCCAGTAGAACGTTTTTTTTTTTTAACTTCATTATTAAAATTTATGATTATGATGAAAAACGAAAAATCCTATTCAAAAATGGCACAAATAAAAATAATAAATTAAAAAATCTCCAAAGTGGGCAGCAAAAACGATAACGAAAAAATATAATCGAGAATTCTGTCAAAGTAAAAAAATTAAGTTTAATTAAAGCCATAACTACAATGACCTAAAAAGTGAAAAAGTGGGAAATTTACAAAAGTAAACATTTTTTATTTCTATATAGTGCTGTTTGTTTTTGGAAAAAACTACTAAAATTGTTTCTTAAACCAAAAAATAAGCTTTCTGCATCATTATTTTTAATTTTGTCCTCGGAAAAACTGCCTCAAAATGAGTTTAAAAATTTTCACTTTTTGACTTTTTGAAAAAAATGGCCGTTGTAGTTATACCTTAAAATCAGGAAAAAATATCGGAAAATACGTTTTTGAACAAAAAATGGTTGAAAATAAAAAAGCAAAACCGTCAACACAGAAATTTTTCGTTCAAGATAAAATAAAATAAAATTTTGTTTGAGCTGCGTATTAAGCAGTGAAAAGTGAAAACTCTACTAGCTTATTTTATTTCACCTCTTTTTCGCTGCAGCAGCCTAGACTTCGTAATAATAAGATATCAATAGAGATAAGATTCGATTTATGACTTTTTTTTAGTTTGTTACACTTTTTTCCCATTTGTTACGCGTTTTGAAAAATTTGTTACACTTTTAAAGAAGCCTGCGGCAACACTGCATGGGAGTAACTCATAAGTTTTGCTATTTATTATTTTGGAAAATAACTTTTTGCTATTCATATTTCTTAGTTGTGATGTTTTTGATATACGATAATACTAAAAAAAACATTTTTTTAATATCGATTTTCATAGCTTGTGTTCGAAAGGGTTAAGAGAATGAGAATAGCCCGTGATACTTACTGTATCACGTGATATTAACTGTTACTACCCGCCAGAGTGACACTTTCTGGGATAACTTGTCATATTTTTCGGGATAACCTGTGATACCTACGGAGGTAACACATACTGCATGTCCATCAACAGTTGTGATACTTACCGAAGTAGGCCGTGATAGTTACTTAAAATAGCAACAGGCAATACTTACCGGGGTATATAATGGTACTTACCAAAATTACCTGCTCATTCCGTGATATTAACTTAACCTGTTATAATTTTCAAGGCAACTTGTGATACTATCCAGGGTAACTTGTGATATTTACCATGATAAATACCAGCAAATTCAGTGATATTGAATCAAGAGGGCAACCATCACCATACGGCGTGACCCGTAATACTTACAGGCAATTTGTGATATTTACAGCGGATATTCTAAATAGAGCATGATACTAACCGGGCAGTCCATGCTGCTTGTCTAGGTATCTTGTGATACTTAGGAGGGTAATCTGTGATACATTTCAAGACAATACATAAAAATGTGATACATTCATTGATCCCTTCTGCTGGTACGCAGCCAATATCTCCGATCGTAAAACGTTGTAGTGCCTTTCCGATAAATCACGATACCGAATTCTTTCATTTACCTACTCAACGTAAACATGTTCAACAAAGGTTCAAGACTTAAACCTTAAATTATTCGAATGATATTCTATCAGGCTCGGAAAATGAACAATGTATGGTGCCAGGGGAGGTCTCTATCACAATAAGTTGGCACAAGTGAGCGTACTACCATCTGAGCTCTCAGTGCCCTCATAAGAACCTTGATAACTCGTTCTCATTATAAGCGGTTTACATCTTGATGGATTTTCTAACTTTTGTGTTTTTGTCAAATTGTTGATTCTACCGCGCTCCGATCTTTTGTTTCAAAACCCGATCCCCTCTTTTCTAGCGATTAAGTCTCCGGTGATCAGAACTTCCCCAAAAATTATCCTAGGGTATGTTTATCAACAGTCTTACGCTAGATATAGCGACTTCTTCTATAGTTACTATTTCGGAAAAAAAAACTAAATGGTTACTTGGTAACTTAGTTGTAGGCAGGTCCCTACAGTTACCACTGCACATCGTCTTGGATCTGCACTATTCTGGTCGTCTGTTTGGCAGGCAGACATAAATTTGTTCACCTTAATTGACCTTTTTTTCTCTTTCGCTGATCCTCTCCAAACCACCTCCCCGATCCCCAATTTGGGGGCTTGGTGGATGTCTCGTGTCCTGTTTTGTATGGTAACACAACAACACAAGTTGACAGTGATCACTTGTACAAGCGGGTCGTACACAGTAAGGTTGCATGTCACAATAAAGTGGCGTAGTGTCTTCGATCGTATAAAATGGCTTGACTGCGGTAGCAGAACATTGTTGCGAACAATTGTGCTGATTTAATTGCGAAACGACCGAACGGTGCAAAAGATACAAGATACAACTTCAAAAGAAAAGAAAAAAGGACACAAGGAGGACATTCACAGAAAAGTCATTGTACCATGATGATGCGATGTTGAAGAATCGATATAATCGAGTTGGTCGTCGATTTTTTTTTGTGAGAGTCTTTGGTGCTCTGCGACTCTCTTCCGAAGGTGAATTCAATTTGTATTTAGCACTGCAGCAAGTCATTAATCAATGCTTCTGGAGTGGACCTGGTTATGTAGATTAATTGCTGCCAATGGATGTCATCGGCTTTCTTCCCTCCCCCTCCTCCATATACTCTCTCACTCTCTCTTAAACAACTCTAAGTCCCAACGCATGGATAATTAGATGGCGAGTAATTGTGGGCGCATTAATCCGGGGCCCAAGCAAAACGGTATTAATTGAATGCAATTTCCTCCTTCGTCTACTCTACCTAAAGATTGGATAACGACCGACTGCGAAGTGAACCAGAATCAGCATATAGTAGTTTAGGATAGGATGTAGTAGAATATTAGAGGGTGGTTTATAATAGTTAAAAGTTTTACCTCCTTCATTGGAGAGTCCAAGACTCAATGAAGTTGCAAAATCGATTAATGACATTCAATTAATTTTGATAGTGAATCGATTGCTTGGCTGTATGCGGATGAAGAATAGGTTGGAGGCGAGCACAAAATGCATTTAGGGTTCAATTTAGTAAAGAGAGTTCATTAAGTTAAAACTATAGTCGACCATGTTATATCGATGCAAAAGGGTGGTTGGGGATTTCCGTAGAAAAAAAATTTAAGTTTCCTGATAATATTTGGTGGATTTAAAGGTTTTATCGATTTTAATTTAATTTGTTGAGTTAAGTGCCTTAGTAATTTAAAAAAAAATCGTTTAATTTAATAAACAGTAAATTTTGCCTTTAAAATGCCAGAATACTACTCAACTTGTAGTAGAGGTATGTATAATAACACATAAATTCAACAAAAAAACAAAACAAAAATTTTTACCCTTATAAAGCTTGGCAAAAAGGTTGATTTTGGGATAAAAACCAAGGATCAAAAATGTCTTTAAAAAAAATTGGGTTAAAGGATTTTTTTTCGTGGACAAGAAAGAGGGGGTGAAGGTCAAAAATATCGTGAAAATATTGTTTATGAAATATCACCAGATGTTGAATCTAATGACAGAAGTCAATACGATTGCTCTAAGAAAAGTTATTGCAGATTAAAAACAAGTTAGCTTGATTTCTGACTTCAACAGGCAAAATTTAACTAAAACTCACGTGAAAACCATGATACTGAAGGTTTTTAAAAATATTTTTGGTGAAAGGGTGGTTTTTTACTTGCAATATAGGTACTACCTACATAATATAACAAGTTATGGTATGTAGTATTTTTTTGGAGATTTTTTAGAGGGGTTTTTGGAATTAAATTTTTTGGGACTAAAAATAACGGTACCTACATACCTGTCATATAAAAATTTAGGAAAAGCTTAATTTCTCGAAAACGGCTCGAAAAATATTGTTTAACAAATTCTAATATTAGTTTTTTGGCAAGATCTATCTTACGATGAAAAAAAATTTTTTTTTTTTTCAAAAATCATTATTAACGGCACCTGCCATAGAACTGTTTTTTTTTTCAAATACGAATTTCTGCCAAACTACTAATACAATTTCAACGAAATTTTTTATACTGAAGCAATTTTATAATTTCAATAGTAATTCAAAATAAAATAAAAAAAAAAATGTTTGGAGTTTTTTTTTTGGAAAACAAAATTTTTGAAAACGGGTCATTGATTTTTTTGAAATTTTGGTTTTAGAATTTGATTAGTAATTTCTACAAAATGGCAAAGCAATTTTATTTTAAAACTTTTTTTTATAAAAAATTGGTTTTTAGAAAAACGGCTCTAACGGCTCTAAAAATTCTTAAAATGCATCTTATTAATATATCAAATAAAAATGCATACTTGTTTAGGAGGGCAAATTGATTTCAGATGTTTTGTAATAATTGCTTTGAAAAACGAATTTTATGTTTTTTTTTTTACTTTTTTTTTCTTGATTTTATATACCTTACATTTCCCAAATTTCAATGTAAAAAGTCTGAAAAATTTAAGCAACTTGAACTCTAAGAGCAAGTTCGTGCGACCCAGTCGTGTTAGAAAGGTATCATAACAGCTGACATAATTTTTTTAAATTTTTTTAACTTGGTGAAAAAGTTTCGTTTGTTATATTAGAACTATGAATCTTAAGAGTCTACAAAATTATCCTGAGTGAAAGGGTGTTTTTTTTTTTTTTAAGAAATTATGAAATTCAGAATTAGGACCAAAAAAAATGGGACAAAAATAGTACTCCAATACAAATTGGTAGAAATGTTTCATTTATGTATAACAGAAACTAAGAATCTAAGCAGTCTATACGAAGGTTTTAGGTCTATAAAAATATTTTTGGTGAAAGCGTGTTTTTTTTTTTTTTTTTTTTTGAAATATGGAAAATCCGCGATAAGTCCGATAAAATCAATGGTATAAAAGCTACCCCAACGATATTTATTAAAAAATTTTGTCTTTGCCATCTATGTATATCTATAAATTTTGTTCATGTGAAAGGGTGTTTTTTAGGTGATTTTATTGGAAAAACTAAGTAATAGTAGTGGTATCCTATTGAAATTTAGCAGTTATGTTACTTTTGAAATTGGAAACAATAATCTAAAGTATCTATATAAGAATATCAATATTAAAAGGGTGTTCTTTTGAGCGAAAACAAAATTGATGTGCAACCCAAATGAAATTTGGGATAAAAAGCAAGAATAAAGAGTTTTCATGATATAATTTATTTGATATATTAATAAGATGCGTTTTTAGAATTTTCAAAATCGTTTGAGCCGTTTTATTAAAAACTAATTTTTTATAAAAAAAAAAAAATTTGAAATAAAATTGCTTTCCCATTTTGTAGAAATTATTAATCAAATTCTAAAACCAAAATTTCAAAAAAATTCAATTTCCCGTATTCGAAAATTTGATTTTTCAAAAAAAAAAAACCAAAAAAATTTTTTTTTTAATTTTTTTTTTGTGAAAGGGTGTTTTTTTTCCGAAGAGACAGTTAAATATTTAATTGGTCCCAAAAAGCCAATGATGCGTGTAAAACCGTCAAAGAACTTAAGTATAAAAGTTTAATTTGTCATCGAGACTAAAAATAAAATTAGTTATTGGCTTTTTGGGACCTATTATACAGATTTTATTGTCTCTTCGAAAAAAAAACACCCTTTCATCCAATTTATTTTGTTTAGACTGTTTTAATCCTTGGTTCTTATCCCAAAAGCGAATTTTTTGCCAAGTTTCATGAGGGTAACAATTTTTTTTTAATGCCTATTTTACCTGGACTGTCGTTCTTATATAAAACTTTAAAGATTTTTCAAGAAAAAAAATTAAAAACTTTCAAGCCTTGAAATTTTAATTTATTTTTTCCTCACACATGAATATGTAAATAAAATCAACTTGAATAATTTGTTTACATTTTATAGACCCTCCAATGAGGTTATATAGATTTTAACAAGAAAGCACTTTCAATTCCTATCTAATATATTATTTTGAGCAAACATTGCAAGTTTCATTGCAAAACACTCAAGGCCAATTCTAGACTTTTCGGCACGTGGTTGTAATTCTATAGTTGGTGTTGACGATGATTCAAAAAAATATAAATTACAAACATGACTCCACCTAATCAAAGTTCAAAAATCCCCTCTAAACCCATTTACCACCCAGTCATTTATAACCACTCCTCTATAACAGCTGTTGCAATAAACAAAAAAATAACAAGATCTTGTTTTGCCTTCACAGACTTTTAGACTCCTTTAAAAAATACTTGATATCAGTTTTGTTTTTTTTTTTTTAATTATTATTATTATTTTTTTTTTTTCTTAATTTTCAAAATGATATTATTAGTATGTGTTGCATGGTGATTGGATGGATGATTGCATAAAATGTCTGGTAAACAATATCAGCTGCATGTGCCACATGCACTTTCTAATATACATACTCTCGTACTATCACCTCGTTCGTCTTATCAACATTTTTTTTGAAAAGAAGATAAGAAACCTCCAGTAGTTTTTGGTTGAGTCATGTTTTAAATTATTGTTGTTTTTTTTTTTATAAACTCGAACCGGACACTTTAACTTTGACGTAGAGGAAAGAGAAGTTATAAAATAACCTTGATGTTGCTTACGGATTCAAGAATATAAATTATGATCTCAGAATATTATTATTATTGCTGCCGGGATGATGAAATCCAACATTAAATTGATTCAAAGGGGAGATGGATATTTAATTTCATTATTTTGCCAAAGATGGACACCTGTCCAGGTGTCTTTTTATGTTGACAATGTTTACATTTTATTGAACTGACATGACAGTTCAATGTAATTTTTTTTTTTTTGTATTTGACAAGTGGTTTTGAATTTTTGTGCATAATAATATTTAATAAAAATATAAGAAAATTCCTTGCAATAAATTTTATTGAAAGACATCAAAATAATTCTCAAATTCTCATACAAAAATTGTTTACTTGGGGCGGGAGTGATACTATTACATACAAAACAAACAAAACTTAAAAAAACAGTGATGTTATTCATAAAGCAGGGTTGTACAAAATAATTTTTTTAATGCATTTGTTTTCCATTAAAAATTAAAAGAAAATATTTATTTAAAAAAAAAATTTGCATTAAATATTTTTTTTTTTTATATTTGTTGAATTTCTTACAATTTTTTCTATTAGATATTTAAACTATAAATTGAAACTAATGTAGATGCCAAATACTAAAAAAAATATTAATGCACACATTTTTTTTTTCAATGCAAAAATTTTTTATTTGCAATAATTTTTTTTTATGCAAAATATTTTTGTTTTGCAATACAAATTTTATTTTCAATGCAAATATTATTCAGTTGCATCAATATTTTTTTTTAATGCAAATTTTTTTTTTAACCCTCTGTAGGCACACTTCTTTTTTGTGACGTGATAGGCACACGGGTGCGAATTTGGTTTATACTTTTTCATGTCGCTAGAACTTTTTTCGGTCACAATATTTTATAGAGAATCAAGTATGAAATTGATGTAGAATATTCCGAGGAATTTGAATATTGTATTCACAATTCCGAAAAAAAATATTTTCACCCTTTTAAAGAGACTTTTTTGTGACCACTTTTTTGAAAAATCGTAATTTCTTTATTTTTGTCTTGCCAAATTCGCACCCGTGTGCCGACAGAGGGTTAGTTTTCAAAATATTTTTTTTTTAATGGATATTATTACAACTCTGTTATAAAGTAATCCGATACAACTGATGGATATTACGTTGCGAAAAGTTGCAATGAAAAAAAAGCATTTTCTAGCCTATTTAAATCCTAATCCTAAGAATTACTTTAATTGATAAAAATAAAACTTACCACTGGGTTGCATTTAAACTTGATCTTATGGTTTAAGTTGCTTTGAATGTTAAATAGCATATAAAAGAATAAACTCTATTTAAATTTATACAAAATGTAAAAAAAAATGTTTTTAAATTTTTTATGGTTTAGATTTTCAAACGAAGTGTGCCATTTGATTTCTTGTACAACAAAGAAATTTTATAATTTTTTTTTTTTAATTTTTGTAACCATTTCGCGTAAAACGTGTAAAAACTTATCTATAGGTAAATGTTTAATTTGTCATCAAAAATAATATGAATCATTGGCTTTTTGGGTCCAATTGCAGATTTTACTGTCTCTTCGAAAAAAAACACCCTTTCAATAAAAATTTTTTTTATGAAAACTCTTTATTCTAGCTTTCTATCTCAAAATCAATGTTTTTACCAAATTTCATTAGGGTGATCCATAATTTTTGTTTTCACTAAAAAAAACACCCTTTTAACCATGATATTTTTATAGAGACACTTTAGATTCTTGTTTCTTATCGTAGAAGTAAAATAATTACTAAATTTCAATAGGGTACCACTAATATTATTCTTGTATTACAAACTTTTTCAAATATACCCATATTTTCTTTACTTATAAAAAAAACACCCTTTCACATAAAAAAAATTATAGACTTATATTATTCGTAATTTCCATGGGAAAGAGAACATTATTTAATGAATTTTGTAAGGGTACCATTTATACCATTGATTTTATCGGACCTATCGCGGATTTTTCCCTATTTCCAAAAAAAAAACACCCTTTAACCTAAAACATTTTTAAAAATTTTCAATGGTGTAACAATTTTTTCCTAGTTTTTGTGGTACTAATTCCTAATTTCATCATTTCTTAAAAAAAAAAAACACCCTTTCACTCAAAATAATTTTGTACACTTTATAGATTCTTAATTCTTATACCAACAAAAACATTTACACCAAGTTTAAAAAATTAATAAGATTTAAGTCAGCTGTTATGATACCTTCCTTACACACAACTTAACCCATCACCAAAAATAATTTTAAGAACTTTATGAATCCTTTGTCAATGCTTTATCTAAAACCTTCATCCCGAATTTCATGAGTGTAGCATGTTTTTCACATTTGTTTCTGTTATATTTTACTTGTTGAAGTAAAAAAACAAGCACCCTTGTTTTGTTTTTAATCGGCTATAACTTTTCTTAGAGCAATTGTATTGACTTTATTTTTATGTCATTAGATTCAGCATAAAAAAATACCTTGAAAACATGTGTCATATGATGATATTCGACATAAAATTTTTTTGTCCGCGAAAAAACACCCTTCCACCCAACTTTTTTTTATAGACTTTTTTTGTACTTGGTTCTTATCCCAAAAGCAAACTTTTTGCCAAGTTTCATGAGTGTAACAATTTTTTTTTTATTTCTTGATTTTATGTACTATTTTACCTGTACTAAATTGTTATGAAAGATTAATATTTTTTTTTTAGTGACATATTAAATTTTGAAATTTTTTGAAAAGTTTTTAAATTTTAATTTTTAACAATTTTTACCATAAGAGCAAGTACGTGCAACCCTGTCGCTCATTTTTTTTTTGTTTTGTTCTTCTTTAATACTCTCAAAATTTTTCTTGAAAGAGAATTATTCCGTGTTGATTACTCATCCGTCAACCAGAAAAAAGGAGAAAAGAAGTGGACTAAAAAGGCAACCCTGTTTGACCCGTGATGGCATTAGAAAAAAAGTCAAACACTTCGGCTCCATTCAATACTGCTGTCAATAAAATTTCACTGGAACGTCACGTTTTTGAAATATGTACTTAAATATAAACAGGTCAGAAAAACGGTGATTTTGACTTCAAATTTGTTCAAAAAGCCATAATTTTATCATCAAAAAATTAATATTTTTTGCAAAATTATTTTTATTTCTCAGAAACATTCGAAATAGAAATTTATGATTTTTCAAAATTTTAGTGGAAAACATTAAATGCTTTTTTTGAAGCAATTTCCAATTCTTGATTTCTTTTCCTATCCAAGTTTAGTTCAAGTACCTACTATAAAACTTTTTAACCTATCCATTTTTCTTTCACTCAATAACTATCCTTAAATAATGATCTAAATTTCAACAGACATCTTCCAATTATGTTACCCCGAGCTGTGTAGCAAAACCATACACCAATAAATAAAATTCCATTCCTTTTTGCATATCTCTCCCCGTCAATTCTAATATAAGATAAATGTCTATTCCTGTTTCTTTGAATCAAAATATTCCATCACGAGTAAACAAAACGTGTCAGCCGTCACCATACCGCCACCAAATAGAGATTCCTTCAATTCACAAAACAACCGGCAACGACAACGATGAGGAATTCAACAGAACCCAAGGAATTATTTGTTTAGAAGTTCCAAACAACCTGCTCAACACATAAAAAAAGTCCTCTTTTTCATATTGTTCTTCTTCATTTACTTTACCTTACACACCACTCCGCACTCACTCGTAATCCAGTAACCAAATTCAAATAAAATCCAAGTCGTAATCTTCTCTGCTTTTACTAACGCCACCTACATTTTCCTTTTATTCATTCCCTCTGTCATAATTTCAAAGGCAAATACAAGGATATTTTTTTTTTTTTCATTCCTTTATAAAGAAAATTGAACCCGCAAATCGACACGTCTGGCCCATTTCAGAATCACAACAAACGACACTACCACCACCACCGCCAATACCATTTCATTAGTACCAACAACGACCACACAGAGCCACCTTGAGTCGTTGAACTGACTCGAAGAAACGAAGACTCTCAACTCTCGAAATGGGAATAGAAATTCCTCATCACACAAAAAACGAAACAAACTAGATATTACACCCCGCCAGAAGTTCGACGGAACGAATTTTCACGAACAAGGGCAGGAACCTTTTAGAAAATACCCCCAAACATCTTTCCCACACATCCTCATTACTTGCGAGTTCTGAGCTGCAAAGTGTCCTTACCGAAGGGAAATTCCTAAAAATTAATTTCGTACAATCGGTCTCGGTTTTTCTGTTCTGTTTTGTGTTCGCTATCGTTCTCCATTCTGAGAGCGCGGTGTAAAATTCACCGACTAATGAACTTAAGATGACGAAGTAAGTGTAGCAAAATAGCAATGCCCCAAAGACAGAGGAGACTTGTGCCGCGAATCCTTATAAACCTCCCTTTCCCTAAAAACTGGTGTTTATAATATTTCGTTCCGATGCCATTTCCCATTCCAATTCTCTTTTTCACTCTACAATTCCACCACCTCCAAAAAAAAAATGTAAAAAGCAACCGACTCTCGGGCTGTCATAAGTAAGTCTTTGAACTCGCCAACTTATTCAGCGGCGGCAGTCGTCGTCGGCAAGGCACTTCTTCTTCGACAGTTCGCTTGTGTACGATATGCAAATTAATTCCGAGTCCCAACACAGCCGTTTTGGAGAGATTCAACAATGGCAACGGTGAAAGGACTCACTTACATTTCCCAGGACTCAAACTCCTTTGCTTTTTCTCTATTCTTTTTACCTTCAAGCCTGCCCCCTGCCTGCAACCCACTATACTCAATTGTGTCTGCAAAGGAAACACATTCAGGATTATTCCTTGAAATGAATAATACATACATTCGCCTGGAGCACGTCATTGCCATTCTTCTCTAATACCGTTTTACCGCCGCCCCGTCGTCTTCGTCCGTTTTTAGTGTTTCTTGTTGTTGTTATTTTTGTTGTTTTTGAGAATATGGTGTTTTGAAACCTTTTTTCCAGGTTTGGCCTGGAAAATGTCGTCTCTTGTGGTGCATAAACTCAATTTATCATTTATGTTGAAGGATATCGCGGAATGGGAGCAGAGGAGGCCGCCCGCCGCCAGTTTTTGGTTCGGGAAAAAGACCATTGAAACAGCTCATAAACAAGTTATGGAGTTATACATTACTTTGGCTAAAAAAGGGTTGTTTCAGGGGGGCGATATATGAACGATGAGCATGTTCAAAGGGAGGTCTTGTGTGAGTTCTTGAGTTCAAAGTTATAAAATAAATTTTTTTTAAATTTTGAAGAGAAAGTTCCTTGAACAGAAAACTTGTCTTCCTTTTCAGTTTGGGTGGATTGTGGGACGAAGTGGAACGTAAATTTGAAGAAAAACGGTTCGATTTGGTGTCCCATCACGACATTGGACGCAAATGATGGTATCGGACGGAAATTTATTGACCATTTCATTGACTGTAATTTGCCATTTGAACATTTTTTTTTTCGTTGTTGTTTGTTTTGTGTGTTGCCTTTGGGAGAGCTATTTTGTACTCTCCTCTCGGGCCCAATCCACATTGCCCCACTGGAATTCTCACGAGTTTGTGAGATCGAATTCGATCGTTTAATAGCCACCGTGGTTGTTTAAGTCTCGTTGTGTTGTCGGTTGTCGTGCAGTGTCAATCGACAATTTGGGATACAAATTTTCTACCACCAGGGAGTTTTCATGCGCAGCGAGCAAGGCGGCAACGAATAGTGCTTAGAAGCAATTAAGGCTTTTAGGTTTTTTTTTTGTTTTTTTTTGGTCTAAATAGTTTGTTTGTTTTTTATGGGTTTTTGCGCGATTTTGCGGAATTTAAAGACTCTAATGAGAGTTCCGATTGAAAAAGTTCTTATATTCTGGTGGTGCAGTAGATACAACTAATTTGCTCATTTAAAGAGTTGTTGTGTTTCAAGAATCGATTTGTAATGAGGTCAAGACAATAAGGAATCTTATAGAGAGAAAAATCATGTGAGGAACTACAAGACAATTTGTAGATGTTGTTGGTTAAGTGTGGCATTGCATGTGGACATGAAAAAGTATAAAGAGCGTTAGGAAAAAGGATTTAAAGTGTGTTTAAATTGACAAGAGATTTTTGTTTACTCATTTTGAAGGCTTGATGGAGGTCTGTAGAATATGTCATTCAATACAATTTGGGTGTTCAAAGGTTTTTTTTAATTTTAATTTTTTTTATCAAAATCCAATTACATACTAGCCAAAAAACTCAAAGGAACACAAAAAATTTGTATTTTTTTTTTTTTTTTTTTTTTTAAATTTGATTTGGTTCATAAAAAAGTGAATAGAAATAAATCGTTTATAGCTGCCAAAATGCAGTGTTTTATTTCTTCTCAAAAGTTTAAACCTTTAGAATAAAAAAACTATTTGATAAATAAACCTGTATCTATAGTAGAGTAACTAAAGCAAATTATTAGGGAACCCGGCCGAACAGCTCTGATTTTGAAGATTTTTTTTTTTCAAACGTAGGTAATTAAAAATACTTTAAAGTCTATAGATTAAAAATTGCCGGTGTTGCCGTATTGTTTTTTAAAATTAAAATTAAATTTTTTTTGAACAAAACCATTTTTTTTGCTTAAATTTCATAAAACAAATGATAGCAAAAGATTCTCTAGGTAATTTAAGGAAAATATATAAAAGGCAGTAAGGGACAATCTTCCATCGTTTAAGCGATAAATGCAATTTTCTAACATTCTGACCTCAAACACAAAAAAAATATTTTGAAAAGAACGGCAACACCTACAATATTTTAAAATACATTTTTAAAAAGCCAGAAGCTCATTCTTATCTCTTAAATTTAAATCCACTAAATTTAATCAAGACTTTTTGAAAAAATGGTCCTCAAACTCAGAATTAAAAAAAAAAAAATATTATTAGAAAAATTTAAAATGACTTTTTTCCAAACTTTTTCTAATAAAATATGAATTTAAAAAAAAAAAATGTTTGACCATAAATATTATCAGTTGAATTTCGAAGCAAAAAAGGTAAAATATATCTCACTTTTGAGAAAAAATGAAAAATTTCTTCAATTTCAATGGTTTTTTTTTATTAAAACTGAATTTTTGCATTGAAGTAATTAATTTTCTCAAAGACTGTGGTAAATAGAAACTTTAAATTTTTGCTATTTAACTTTCAACAGTAAGGGTTATGAAATGAATAAAAAATAATTTTATGTTTAGATGTTGAACTTTAAAAAAAAATAAGTTACATTTTTTTTCAAAACTTTTATTAAAAAAAGTTCTTCGAAAATGAAATACTTTTTAATTTTTTTCATAAACCGTAATACATTTTGACATTTCCTTTTATAATTTGAAATCATAATAAATGCGGCCAAAAAAATTTGAAAATAAATGCATTTTATATTACGACCAAGTTTAAAAACGACATGTTAAAATTTTTTCAATAATTTTTTTTTTTCAAAATCTGAGTTCAATTACCATTCTTTCAAAAGCCGTTCATTCAATTAACTTAATTTTAATTTTACATATATGACTAAGCTTCTAGCTTTTAAAAAATGTATATTTGAATATTGTAAGTGTTGCCGTTGTGTTCAAATATTTTTTTTTGTGTTTGAAGTCAATTAATAAGAAAATCGCATCTATCGCTTGAACTATGGAAGATTGTCCCTTACTCCCATATATTTTTTTTATTTGAATTTCCTAGACAATCTTTTGGCATCAATTAATGTATGAAATTTAAGAAAAAATTTTGAAAAAAATTTGTTTTTGTTCACAAAAAACTTCAATTAAATTTAAAAAATCAAAACGGGAACGCCGGCAATTTTTAATCTATAGACTTTAAAGTATTTTTAATTACCGACGTTTGAAAAAAAAGATCATCAAAGTCTAAGCTGTTCGGCCGGGTTCCCTAATATTGCCAATTTTTGAGCTTTAGTTACTCCACTATCTAACTTTGTAGATTTATTTCAGTTATCTTAAGCTTTAATAAAATAGGTTCCTTTTAATCTTATCATCCATAGTTATAAAATAACGGAAAATTCTGCAAAAAACCGTAAAAAGGCCTAGGTATTTTATTAGCTTTTCCAAGTTACACTGGTCGGCAAAAATCTAAAAAAAAAGTCGGGAGCAAGAACCTTATAAGGTGATTTTGATTGACTTAAGTGTGCTGAATTCAAAACTGTTTACAGATTTTTTCTATCACGTCTAGTTTTCGAGCTATACTCATCACTTTTTTCGCTATAAAGCTTCAAAAACTAATTTTTAATTGAGTTTTTTTTTATGTTTAGTCAAAAATATATATTTTCCGTAATATGTTGCTCTTTATAAGTCCAAAACAGAAGACTCAAGATGGAATTTGATTCAAAAAACCATTCATTGCTTTGAAAAAAATAATCAAGATTTTGAGATATCTATCATAAATTTCTTTTTTCAATATCTTTGAGAAAAAAATAATTTTGAAAAAATATAAATACCTTTAGAACGTGTTGATATGGCGTTTTGAGATTGCATAAGTAGTTTTACAAAAAAAAAAAATTAACGGTGATGTAATTCGATGTCAAATGTACCCAAAAACACGCGTTTTTGACCTATTAATATTCAACTATTTCAAAAACGTGACGTGCCAGTGAAATTTTGACTTCAGATTCGGACTCAGCACACAAATTTCCTCTCGAAAAAAAGGGTTTGGTTCTTGCTCTATATCCGTTGCCGACCAGTGTTATCGTTCTAATATGTAAGAAAACATTTTTTTTAACAAGGCAAACTTAATTTTTTGTAGAGAATTGAATGAAATTTTTGAATGTATTGATTGTAAAAGTTAAGACTATGGTCTTTGATCTGATGACAGATATTGCAGTCTAAAAAAATTGTAGAAGTTTGAAACAAAAAGAATTTTGAAGCTTAATAAAATAGCCTTTCTAAAAATAATAACTATTTTGTCAAATAAAATTTTTCCACTTTCTATAAAAAAAAAGAGGTTGTCTGTAAAGCCGGTTTACGGACGATGATTTTACGTGATAACGTCGTCAGAAAACAGGTTGTGTGCTTTTGTTTAAAATGAGTCAATTCAAGCGTTTCCTTTTTTCAAACAATCACAATTTACAAGAAAAAGCTAAAAAACAATACCTTTTTTATTTTCTCATTATATTAATTTTTTTATTTTAAAAGCTTACAAAAAAAATTATGCAATTTAAAAGCCAAGTTCTTAAGAATAAAATCATTTTTAAATTTTTACAATGCGAAAAAAGTAAACAAATAATTTATTGAAAACAATCATTTTCATCAAAAAAAGCAAAGGTCATTAATTCAATTTTTTTCCCTAACAACCTATAAAAAAATTTTATAATATCTGAAAGCTTATTGTCTTAGCTCAAAATATACATATATATCGATCAGGTCTATGAGACATCTACATAAAGAGCTAGAATTTTTTTAACTCTATCAAATTTCATTAAAAAAAGCAAAATTATTTTTATGTTCTCACGCTTAGTAGAGTAACTAAAGCAAATTATTAGGGAACCCGGCCGAACAGCTCTGATTTTGACGATTTTTTTTTTCAAACGTAGGTAATTAAAAATACTTTAAAGTCTATAGATTAAAAATTGCCGGTGTTGCCGTATTGTTTTTAAAAATTAAAATTAAATTTTTTTTAACAAAACCATTTTTTTTTTTGCTTAAATTTCATAAAACAAATGATAGCAAAAGATTCTCTAGGTAATTTAAGGAAAATATATAAAAGGCAGTAAGGAACAATCTTCCATCATTTAAGCGATAAATGCAATTTTCTAACATTCTGACCTCAAACACAAAAAAAATATTTTGAAAACAACGGCAACACCTACAATATTTTAAAATACATTTTTAAAAAGCCAGAAGCTCATTCTTATCTCTTAAATTTAAATCCACTAAATTTAATCAAGACTTTTTGAAAAAATGGTCCTCAAACTCAGAATTTAAAAAAAAATTTTATTAGAAAAATTTAAAATGACTTTTTTCCAAACTTTTTCTAATAAAATATGAATTTATTTAAAACAAATTTTTGGCCATAAATATTATCAGTTGAATTTCGAAGCAAAAAAGGTAAAATATATAACACTTTTGAAAAAAAAAAATTAAAAATTACTTCAATTTCAATGGTTTTTTTTTATTAAAACTGAATGTTTGCATTCAAAGACTGTGGTAAATAGGAACTTTAAATTTTTGCTATTTAACTTTCAACAGTAATGGTTATTAAATGAATAAAAAATAGTTTTATGTTTAGATGTTGAACTTTAAGAAAAAAATAAGTTACATTTTTTTTTCAAAACTTTTATTAAAAAAAGTTCTTCGAAAATGAAATACTTTTTAATTTTTTTCATAAACCGTAATACATATTGACATTAAAATGCATTTTATATTACGAAAAAGTTTAAAAAACGACATGTTAAAATTTTTTCAATAATTTTTTTTTTCAAAAATCAGAGTTCAGTTACCATTCTTTCAAAAGCCGTTCATTTAATTAACTTAATTTTAATTTTACATATATGACTAAGCTTCTAGCTTTTAAAAAATGTATATTTGAATATTGTATGTGCTGCCGTTGTGTTCAAATATTTTTTTTTGTGTTTGAAGTCAATTAATAAGAAAATTGCATCTATCGCTTGAACTATGGAAGATTGTCCCTCACTCCCATATATTTTTTTTTTTTTTTTGAATTTCCTAGACAATCTTTTGGCATCAATTAATTTATGAAATTTAAGAAAAATTTTTGAAAAAAATTTGTTTTTGTTCACAAAAATCTTCAATTAAATTTAAAAATCAAAACGGCAACACCGGCAATTTTTAATCTATAGACTTTAAAGTATTTTTAATTACCGACGTTTGAAAAAAAAGATCATCAAAATCTAAGCTGTTCGGCCGGGTTCCCTAATATTGCCAATTTTTGAGCTTTAGTTACTCCACTAGCTATGGAATCAATTTTTTTGTTTGACAACCTATAAAAAAATATATAATATGTGAAAGCTTATTATTTCATCTTTCATTTGACATATCAATCTCATTTCAAAGATGCCTACAAGAGAAGTTAGAACTTTTTGAAGTCAACCATGTCGAATTTCCAGACTGAGATTACGGTACTTCCCATACTGGTGGCTGTTCGGGGGGCAACAGATCTCCACTGGTGTTTTGAGGTTCTTAGCAAGTTTCTTGATTTAACATTGCGTAGCTTGTAGTTAGTCTACCGTTATGTGTGATATACCAAATGAAAGGTAATTGTATCAGGATGCTCATAAAAGTTTAATAAAATTTCTATCTGCTCTTGGTCAAAAGTTATAACCTGTTGAATTCTACCATTATCTCAAAATTGTGTTTACGAAAATGATTGAAACTTCGCACACATATAGTCGTAGTCATGGTCTATCATTACTCCATATACTTTATTCCTGTATTTATTAAAGAAAAAAAGATAAAAATAAAAAACGATGAAAATCGGTTAAAAACGGTCAAAAAACGTGTTTTTAAAAAATTTGTTTCTTCCGTTATGCAGTCAAAACTCATGAAACTATTCCAAGTTTTTGCACATGTATGCATAAGGCGAAAACCTACATGTCCTATAAGATTGAGATTTTTTGAACGCTCCAAAAAAAGCTAAATATCAAAAATTACCCAAAAATACCCCTAAAAAACAAGGTGTTTTTCAAAAATTTCCTATTTTGAAACACAGAGTGTTGGAAAAAAATCCTTATCAGACGCCTAATTTTTTGTCCCTCATCTTTCATCTGGTATATTTAGAATTTTCAAAAAAAATTTCCTTTACCCAAAATCATCATTTTGTCATAGCTTCAACACGTGTACAACGTTCAAACAAAATGTTATAGCTTAGTTTCAATATTTTTTAGAATTTTTTCTTAAATGCAGTTATTCTAAATTAATCTCATCTATCTATAGCAAAAAAAAAATCAATACTCTACGACTTCGCGTTTAGATTTGAGCCCAAATTTCATCTTTCCGTTTATGCCCTGTTTACCCTATTAAATGACGGAATTTTTAAAAATCCTTCATTTGGATTAAGCTTTAGGTTATTATCTTTCAAGTAAGCTATAGAAGATTTTTGTATCTCTAATAGTTTATTTTTAATTTTTAATTGAAATTTTTTACCGCACTGCGAAAGTGCGAGAGTGTAACGTTAGAAAATGGCGTCACTTTTGTGTGATGGTGTGATTGTGTGATGCCATGGTTCATCGATTTATAAGACGTTATCACGTCAAAAAAAAATTAGAAAATTTTGGTTTTTGAACATTTCGAATTATTTAGGTATTTTACCATTTGAAATAAAATATTTAGCACTGAAATTCTAAAACTAGAAGAATGTTTGGTTATCACATACAATCATTTTTTACTGAGACACTTAAAAAAGTGATTTCACTTTTTTGGGTTAGTGTACATAGTTTAAGCTTAAAAGATATTTTTTTATATTTGGAAATTACAAAAAAAATCAGTAGGGTTTATTAATAGGCCAGTCAGTATAGACTTCTTTGATCTTTGGTATGTTTTAGGTTAGATATCAATATTTAAAAACCAAGTTTGCAGCTTCGAAAGACCCAACTCCGTTGTAAGGGAAAAACATCGAAATTTTCGTACTTTTTTCCGTTTTTGATTTACAATTTCAAAAAACCACATTTTATAAAAAAAAAGTCAACAATAGCAACCAATTAAAGACGAATAAATTAGCTATTATTGCTATACAATAACCACAGCTCTGTTAGTTAAAAACTTATTGAAATAAATCATTCCAAAAATTGAATATTTTTCTCATTAAGTAGATAAAGCAAAGTTATGGACTTGAGTCAATGAAGAGACTGGTGGTGTCAAATTAAAGTGTGAAATTTTTTGAAAATCGTATAATGCGACAAAAAGATATAACGGGCCAAATTAAAAATGCATAAGCCCTACGTCTTATTATTTGGTATCAATTGAATGGTATGTAAATTCATTACCTCGAGACTGAACTAAAATCTTCTTAAGTGTAAAATAACCCTAAATAATATTTTTAACGAAACCTTTTTAAGAGTTTTTTTTTTTTTTTAATTGATGTAGGTACCTATGGAAATTCACTGAGATTGGACACATTCATGCATTTATTGTTTATATGTATAGTTAAAAAAAAAAACTTTCCTCATGTTTGTACGAAATTTCCCAAAATCCGACAATTCTCATGTTTTTGCAAGAATCGTTTCATGAAACCACTTTCGTTATAGGAAAAAAAAATCTTTAATTTAAGTTTTATCATTCATTGACCTCAATAAGTTGTTGAGTCATGAAATCAAATTAATAGGCAATAGGAAAAGATTATCAATTGCCAACTGCAACCGATTGGCAATCTTTTGCAGAAACCAATTACTTTTTGGTAAAAATTACTGATTTTTTGATAGCATCTAATCAATTTGCTATCGGTGTCTTCAGTCACCAATTTATTACTTTAAATTGGTTATACTATTTTAATTATTCCCTATTCACTTTTACATCAAATAGAATTTGTTTTGCCAACCTGTCAAAAAGGATTACATAATACTGCCTCTGTTTGCATATCTTACATTCATCTATAAACTATAACCCAATTTGATTAAAATCATTAACTTAAAGTGTAAAATTAACTAAAGCCACTCAATTGCATCTAAAGACTTAAAAAAAAAAATCACAGAAAGTTGTTTAGGCGTAGGTAGGTACAAGAAATAAGGGAGCACCCAAAATGTCTTAAAATAAATATCAAACATACAAAGTTGCATGCAGTTTTAACCTGTTTCCTTATAACAGTCAAAATAACATGTTGCATGTTATATGACAGAGTGTCCAGATCATATACATGCAACCATCTAATAAAGGAATACTTCTTCCTGGTTTATGTTTGGGTGGGCTGCGGGATTGCCACAACAAGAAATCAGTTAAACCACGTGTGTTGTTAGGACTTACTTATATTATAGTCCATCAAAAGTTGTAATTTTTACAGTCTGTCTTAAAAGTTAGAAATTTAATAATAAAAGTCAATATCAAAGACAGTCTACTTCTAGCACACCCTTCTATCAATTTTCCTCCTATAAAGCTTTACAGAAGCAACTGTAGTACCTGTAAGGCTTTATAGAAACAAAATTGTAAGTTGAGTGGAAATGACAGAATAAATATTACTCTCAAAAAAAAAAAGACTGTTATACCCACTGTAATTTGAATAACATATCAACGTTAAATCAAACTTAAAACCAAGCAACCCGCATCCGCACATCTAAAACAGACAGACGCAAACAAACGAAAAAAAAAATAAAATAAAAATACAGTACCTACACGACTGGCTTTTGGGGATTATGTCATTTCATTTTGAAAAATGTCACAAAAACTATGTTGCCTTCCTTAGAAAAGAGATGGATGGAGTATAGAGGAGCTCCAACTCAGCCACCAGACAGTAGCTTTTTTTTTTGCATTTTCTCCGAAATGCATGCGAACTGCATTGTGCACCACGTAGATATGTCATCTGACAGCGACAGGTAAATTTACTTTGACAGATGCAAAATAGTTAAAAAAAATTATATCGCTGATTCAAAAAAAAACTGCTCGTAAAGTTACAAAATATACCAAAATCAACTCAAGGTTACCCTCTTTGCTGATGGTTTGGTTGTGATTTATTTATTTAACGGTCTAAAGTTGAAAGCTTTTTTTTTTTTGTGGGCCAACATCACACAATTTCAAAATCCATTCAAACACAATTTTTTGAAAATCATTAATTTTTGAAAGCACACAAAAATATTGTCCTTGATGATGTGATGATGAAAGCTAATCATCGACAGACGGCGAACGAGTCTATTCGAATTTTCCATTTGTATGATGTCACATTTTTAGTGATGGTGTTGATTTTGGGATGCGGAAAATCATTAGTCGGAGAAAATTGTGTTTTCAAAATGATGGCTTCTGGGGTTTATTTATTGATGATTATGTATTTGTGGCATGAGAGAGGGTATTTGGAACAGTGCAACCTCGATAGTTAAGTGGTTGGATATAAATGTAGTGTGCATAGAGGATAGAAGCCATATGGAGCTTGTCTATGAAAATTAGAGCAATCAATGATATTACGTGATTTTGTCCATCAAACATTTGAAAAATTATGAGAAATTCCAGATGTTGAAGAAAGACAACACGACTTATAGATTGTAAAAGAGTTACAATCAATTAATACATTTTTTTTTTTTTTTGTAATTTTTTCAGGATAACCAAAATTATAAAAAAAACGTCAAAATGTATCATCTTGGACGTTGACTCATTGTCCATTATTTTTTTTTTTTTACGCACCTGCGTCACTTCTTTCTGATAGTCATTCTAATTTTCATACAAATTTGATCGTAAAAAAGCTGTGGTTAACAGATTCACTTATATGGGAGAGAGACGCATCTTAGTCATAATAATTTTGATAACACACTATTGTTTAATTGAGTTATCACGAAAAATTAAACTAAATTAAAATTTCTAGGAAATCATTGCGAGTAATTTAAAGGAAGGGGTCAGTCACTCAAACATACAAAATTCAAAAAAAAATTAACATCATGAATTGATGACTCAAATAAAAAACGCAATGAATGTCGGGAAGAGCACATTAATCAAAATTATATGCGATTCCAAATATGGAATGACAATTTAAATTGAAGTAAGTTTTATATTTTTTTTTTTTTCCTTTTTTAATCGTTATTTCCGATGCACATTTTTGGCATGAGATTACTCAGCAACCAGAAATAAAAGGAACTTTACGTTTTCATTTATTAATCCAGCTTAAAGAGGCCTTGCTTTTAATGTCTAACTCGTTTGATTTTTAAGAAATTTTTAAAAATGCATTTCTTTAAGGCAAGAGGTTAACCTTGGATTTTTTGTCGAAAATCTGAAAAATATAAATTTATAATTTTTGTACCAAAATCGAACTTCAAACGATCTTTCTTTAAATGTCCCACTCGATGGATTTGGAGGAAATTTTTAAAAATGCATTTTTTTCGGCAAGAGGTTAACCTTGGATTTTTTGTCGAAAATCTGAAAAATATAGATTTGTAATGTTTGTACCAAAATCGAGCTTTAAGAGGCCTTTCATTTGATGTCTCACTCGATGGAATTGGAGGAAATTTTTAAAAATGCATTTTTTTCGGCAAGAGGTTAACCTTGGATTTTTTGTCGAAAATCTGAAAAATATAGATTTATAATTTTTGTACCAAAATCGAGCTTAAAGAGGCCTTTCTTTTGAATGTCCCACTCGATGGATTTGGAGGAAATTTTTAAAAATGCATTTTTTTCGGCAAGAGGTTAACCTTGGATTTTTTTTCGAAAATCTGAAAAATATAGATTTGTAATGTTTGTACCAAAATCGAGCTTAAAGAGGCCTTTCTTTTAATGTCCCACTCGATGGATTTCGAGGAAATTTTTAAAATTGCAATATTTTTTCTTCAAGGGGTTAACCTTGGATTATTTGTCGAAAATCTGAAAAATATAGATTTGTAATGTTTGTACCAAAATCAAGCTTAAAGAGGCCTTTCTTCTAATGTCCCACTCGATGGATTTGGAGGAAATTTTTAAAAATGCATTTTTTCGGCAAGAGGTTAACCTTGGATTTTTTGTCGAAAATCTGAAAAATATAGATTTGTAATGTTTGTACCAAAATCAAGCTTAAAGAGGCCTTTCTTTTAATGTCCCACTCGATGGATTTCGAGGAAATTTTTAAAATTGCAATTTTTTTTCTTCAAGGGGTTAACCTTGGATTTTTTGTCGAAAATCTGAAAAATATAGATTTATAATTTTTGTACCAAAATCGAGCTTAAAGTGGCCTTTCTTTTAATGTCCCACTCGATGGAATTGGAGGAAATTTTTAAAAATGCATTTTTTTCGGCAAGAGGTTAACCTTGGATTTTTTTTCGAAAATCTGAAAAATATAGATTTATAATTTTTGTACCAAAATCGAGCTTAAAGTGGCCTTTCTTTTAATGTCCCACTCGATGGAATTGGAGGAAATTTTTAAAAATGCATTTTTTTCGGCAAGGGATTAACCTTGGATTTTTTGTCGAAAATCTGAAAAATATAGATTTGTAATTTTTGTACCAAAATCGAACTTCAAACGACGTTTCTTTTAATGTCCCACTCGATGGATTTGGAGGAAATTTTTAAAATTGCAATTTTTTTTCTTCAAGGGGTTAACCTTGGATTTTTTTTCGAAAATCTGAAAAATATAGATTTATAATTTTTGTACCAAAATCGAGCTTAAAGTGGCCTTTCTTTTAATGTCCCACTCGATGGAATTGGAGGAAATTTTTAAAAATGCATTTTTTTCGGCAAGAGATTAACCTTGGATTTTTTGTCGAAAATCTGAAAAATATAGATTTGTAATTTTTGTACCAAAATCGAACTTCAAACGACGTTTCTTTTAATGTCCCACTCGATGGATTTGGAGGAAATTTTTAAAATTGCAATTTTTTTTCTTCAAGGGGTTAACCTTGGATTTTTTGTCGAAAATCTGAAAAATATAGATTTATAATTTTTGTACCAAAATCGAGCTTAAAGTGGCTTTTCTTTTAATGTCCCACTCGATGCATTTGTAGGAAATTTTTAAAAATGCATTTTTTTCGGCAAGAGGTTAACCCTGGATTTTTTGTCGAAAATCTGAAAAATATAGATTTATAATTTTTGTACCAAAATCGAGCTTAAAGAGGCCTTTCTTTTAATGTCCCACTCGATGGAATTGGAGGAAATTTCTAACAATGCATTTTTTTTGGAAAGGGGTTAACCTTGGATTTTTTGTCGAAAATCTGAAAAATATAGATTTATAATTTTTGTACCAAAATCAAGCTTAAAGAGGCCTTTCTTTTAATGTCCCACTCGATGGAATTGGAGGAAATTTCTAACAATGCATTTTTTTGGAAAGGGGTTAACCTTGTATTTTTTGTCGAAAATCTGAAAAATATAGATTTATAATTTTTGTACCAAAATCGAGCTTAAAGTGGCTTTTCTTTTAATGTCCCACTCGATGGAATTGGAGGAAATTTCTAACAATGCATTTTTTTGGAAAGGGGTTAACCTTGGATTTTTTGTCGAAAATCTGAAAAATATAGATTTATAATTTTTGTACCAAAATCGAGCTTAAAGTGGCTTTTCTTTTAATGTCCCACTCGATGGAATTGGAGGAAATTTATAACAATGCATTTTTTTGGAAAGGGGTTAACCTTGGATTTTTTGTCGAAAATCTGAAAAATATAGATTTATAATTTTTGTACCAAAATCGAGCTTAAAGTGGCTTTTCTTTTAATGTCCCACTCGATGGAATTGGAGGAAATTTCTAACAATGCATTTTTTTGGAAAGGGGTTAACCTTGGATTTTTTGTCGAAAATCTGAAAAATAAAGATTTATAATTTTTGTACCAAAATGGAGCTTAAAGAGGCCTTTCTTTTAATGTCCCACTCGATGGAATTGGAGGAAATTTCTAACAATGCATTTTTTTTGGAAAGGGGTTAACCTTGGATTTTTTGTCGGAAATCTGAAAAATATAGATTTGTAATTTTTGTACCAAAATGGAGCTTAAAGAGCAATTCGATGGAATTGGAATAAATTTTTAAAAATGCATTTTTTTCGGCAAGAGGTTAACCTTGGATTTTTTGTCGAAAATCTGAAAAATATAGATTTATAATTTTTGTACCAAAATCGAGCTTAAAGAGGCCTTTCTTTTAATGTCCCACTCGATGGAATTGGAATAAATTTTTAAAAATGCATTTTTTTCGGCAAGAGGTTAACCTTGGATTTTTTGTCGAAAATCTGAAAAATATAGATTTATAATTTTTGTACCAAAATCGAGCTTAAAGTGGCCTTTCGTTTGATTTCCCACTCGTTGGAATTGGAGGAAATTTTTTAAAATGCATTGTTTTCAGCAAGTGTGTGTTAACCTTGAGTTTTTTTCGAAAATCTTAAAAATATAGATTTATAATTTTTGTACCAAAATCGAGCTTAAAGTGGCCTTTCTTTTAATGTCCCACTCGATGGAATTGGAGGAAATTTTTAAAAATGCATTTTTTTCGGCAAGAAGTTAACCTTGGATTTTTTGTCGAAAATCTGAAAAATATAGATTTATAATTTTTGTACCAAAATCGAGCTTAAAGAGGCCTTTCTTTTAATGTCCCACTCGATGGAATTGGAATAAATTTTTAAAAATGCATTTTTTTCGGCAAGAGGTTAACCTTGGATTTTTTGTCGAAAATCTGAAAAATATAGATTTGTAATTTTTGTACCAAAATGGAGCTTAAAGAGGCCTTTCTTTTAATGTCCCACTCGATGGAATTGGAATAAATTTTTAAAAATGCATTTTTTTCGGCAAGAGGTTAACCTTGGATTTTTTGTCGAAAATCTGAAAAATATAGATTTATAATTTTTGTACCAAAATCGAGCTTAAAGAGGCCTTTCTTTTAATGTCCCACTCGATGGAATTGGAGGAAATTTCTAACAATGCATTTTTTTTGGAAAGGGGTTAACCTTGGATTTTTTGTCGGAAATCTGAAAAATATAAATTTGTAATTTTTGTACCAAAATCGAGCTTTAAGATGCATTTTTTTGGAAAGGGGTTAACCTTGGATTTTTTGTCGAAAATCTGAAAAATATAGATTTATAATTTTTGTACCAAAATGGAGCTTAAAGAGGCCTTTCTTTTAATGTCCCACTCGATGGAATTGGAATAAATTTTTAAAAATGCATTTTTTTCGGCAAGAGGTTAACCTTGGATTTTTTGTCGAAAATCTGAAAAATATAGATTTATAATTTTTGTACCAAAATCGAGCTTAAAGAGGCCTTTCTTTTAATGTCCCACTCGATGGAATTGGAGGAAATTTATAACAATGCATTTTTTTGGAAAGGGGTTAACCTTGGATTTTTTGTCGAAAATCTGAAAAATATAGATTTATAATTTTTGTACCAAAATCGAGCTTAAAGTGGCTTTTCTTTTAATGTCCCACTCGATGGAATTGGAGGAAATTTCTAACAATGCATTTTTTTGGAAAGGGGTTAACCTTGGATTTTTTGTCGAAAATCTGAAAAATAAAGATTTATAATTTTTGTACCAAAATCGAGCTTAAAGTGGCTTTTCTTTTAATGTCCCACTCGAAGGATTTGGAGGAAATTTTTTAAAATGCAGTTTTTTTGAAAAGGGGTTAACCTTGGATTTTTTGTCGAAAATCTGAAAAATATAGATTTATAATTTTTGTACCAAAATCGAGCTTAAAGTGGCCTTTCGTTTGATTTCCCACTCGTTGGAATTGGAGGAAATTTTTTAAAATGCATTGTTTTCAGCAAGTGTGTGTTAACCTTGAGTTTTTTTCGAAAATCTTAAAAATATAGATTTATAATTTTTGTACCAAAATCGAGCTTAAAGTGGCCTTTCTTTTAATGTCCCACTCGATGGAATTGGAGGAAATTTTTAAAAATGCATTTTTTTCGGCAAGAAGTTAACCTTGGATTTTTTGTCGAAAATCTGAAAAATAAAGATTTATAATTTTTGTACCAAAATCGAGCTTAAAGTGGCTTTTCTTTTAATGTCCCACTCGATGGAATTGGAGGAAATTTATAACAATGCATTTTTTTGGAAAGGGGTTAACCTTGGATTTTTTGTCGAAAATCTGAAAAATATAGATTTATAATTTTTGTACCAAAATCGAGCTTAAAGTGGCCTTTCTTTTAATGTCCCACTCGATGGAATTGGAGGAAATTTTTAAAAATGCATTTTTTTCGGCAAGAAGTTAACCTTGGATTTTTTTTGTCGAAAATCTGAAAAATAAAGATTTATAATTTTTGTACCAAAATCGAGCTTAAAGTGGCTTTTCTTTTAATGTCATACTCGAAGGATTTGGAGGAAATTTTTTAAAATGCAGTTTTTTTGAAAAGGGGTTAACCTTGGATTTTTTGTCGAAAATCTGAAAAATATAGATTTATAATTTTTGTACCAAAATCGAGCTTAAAGTGGCCTTTCGTTTGATTTCCCACTCGTTGGAATTGGAGGAAATTTTTTAAAATGCATTGTTTTCAGCAAGTGTGTGTTAACCTTGAGTTTTTTTCGAAAATCTTAAAAATATAGATTTATAATTTTTGTACCAAAATCGAGCTTAAAGTGGCCTTTCTTTTAATGTCCCACTCGATGGAATTGGAGGAAATTTTTAAAAATGCATTTTTTTCGGCAAGAAGTTAACCTTGGATTTTTTGTCGAAAATCTGAAAAATAAAGATTTATAATTTTTGTACCAAAATCGAGCTTAAAGTGGCTTTTCTTTTAATGTCCCACTCGAAGGATTTGGAGGAAATTTTTTAAAATGCAGTTTTTTTGAAAAGGGGTTAACCTTGGATTTTTTGTCGAAAATCTGAAAAATAAAGATTTATAATTTTTGTACCAAAATCGAGCTTAAAGTGGCTTTTCTTTTAATGTCCCACTCGATGGAATTGGAGGAAATTTATAACAATGCATTTTTTTGGAAAGGGGTTAACCTTGGATTTTTTGTCGAAAATCTGAAAAATATAGATTTATAATTTTTGTATCAAAATCGAGCTTAAAGTGGCCTTTCTTTTAATGTCCCACTCGATGGAATTGGAGGAAATTTTTAAAAATGCATTTTTTTCGGCAAGAAGTTAACCTTGGATTTTTTGTCGAAAATCTGAAAAATAAAGATTTATAATTTTTGTACCAAAATCGAGCTTAAAGTGGCTTTTCTTTTAATGTCCCACTCGAAGGATTTGGAGGAAATTTTTTAAAATGCAGTTTTTTTGAAAAGGGGTTAACCTTGGATTTTTTGTCGAAAATCTGAAAAATATAGATTTATAATTTTTGTACCAAAATCGAGCTTAAAGTGGCCTTTCGTTTGATTTCCCACTCGTTGGAATTGGAGGAAATTTTTAAAAATGCATTTTTTTCGGCAAGAGGTTAACCTTGGATTTTTTGTCGAAAATCTTAAAAATATAGATTTATAATTTTTGTACCAAAATCGAGCTTTAGGAGGCTTTTCTTTTAATGTCCCACTCGATGGATTTGGAGGAAATTTTTTAAAATGCATTTTTTTCGGCAAGAAGTTAACCTTGGATTTTTTGTCGAAAATCTGAAAAATAAAGATTTATAATTTTTGTACCAAAATCGAGCTTAAAGTGGCTTTTCTTTTAATGTCCCACTCGAAGGATTTGGAGGAAATTTTTTAAAATGCAGTTTTTTTGAAAAGGGGTTAACCTTGGATTTTTTGTCGAAAATCTGAAAAATATAGATTTATAATTTTTGTACCAAAATCGAGCTTAAAGTGGCCTTTCGTTTGATTTCCCACTCGTTGGAATTGGAGGAAATTTTTAAAAATGCATTTTTTTCGGCAAGAGGTTAACCTTGGATTTTTTGTCGAAAATCTGAAAAATATAGATTTATAATTTTTGTGCCAAAATCGAGCTTAAAGTGGCTTTTCTTTTAATGTCCCACTCGATGGATTTGGAGGAAATTTTTAAAATTGCAATTTTTTTTCTTCAAGGGGTTAACCTTGGATTTTTTGTCGAAAATCTGAAAAATATAGATTTGTAATTTTTATACCAAAATCGAGCTTAAAGTGGCCTTTCTTTTAATGTCCCACTCGATGGATTTGGAGGAAATTTTTAAAAATGCATTTTTTTGGAAAGGGGTTAAGGGGTTAACCTTGGATTTTTTGTCGAAAATCTGAAAAATATAGATTTATAATTTTTGTACCAAAATCGAGCTTAAAGTGGCTTTTCTTTCAATGTCCCACTCGATGGATTTCGAGGAAATTTTTAAAATTGCAATTTTTTTTCTTCAAGGGGTTAACCTTGGATTTTTTGTCGAAAATCTGAAAAATATAGATTTGTAATTTTTATACCAAAATCGAGCTTAAAGTGGCCTTTCTTTTAATGTCCCACTCGATGGATTTGGAGGAAATTTTTTAAAATGCATTTTTTTTTGGAAAGGGGTTAACCTTGGATTTTTTGTCGAAAAATCTGAAAAATATAGATTTATAATTTTTGTACCAAAATCGAGCTTAAAGTGGCTTTTCTTTAAATGTCCCACTCAATGGAATTGGAGGAAATTTCTAAAAATGCATTTTTTTGGAAAGGGGTTAGCTTTGGATTTTTTGTCGAAAATCTGAAAAATATAGATTTATAATTTTTTGTACCAAAATCGAGCTTAAAGTGGCTTTTCTTTAAATGTCCCACTCAATGGAATTGGAGGAAATTTCTAAAAATGCATTTTTTTGGAAAGGGGTTAACCTTGGATTTTTTGTCGAAAATCTGAAAAATATAGATTTATAATTTTTGTACCAAAATCGAGCTTAAAGTGGCCTTTCTTTTAATGTCCCACTCGATGGAATTGGAGGAAATTTCTAAAAATGCATTTTTTTGGAAAGGGGTTAACCTTGGATTTTTTTTCGAAAATCTGAAAAATATAGATTTATAATTTTTGTACCAAAATCGAGCTTAAAGTGGCTTTTCTTTTAATGTCCCACTCGATGGATTTCGAGGAAATTTTTAAAATTTTTTTTTCGGCAAAGGGTTAACCTTTGATTATATTTTCGAAAATCGAAAAAAAAAATTAATTTGTAATTTTTGAACCTAAAAAAAATGGCGACTGTTTTAAGTGTAAAAAAAAACGTATGTTTGGTAGCAAATATCTCAGCAACCAGGCTCAAAGAAACATCTGGTTTTCACTCATTAATCGAGCTTTCTTTAAAAGTGTGGGTTGCGTTGATTCTCACAAACACATACAAACTCACATAAATAAATCTGATGACCTGCTGAAACTAACTCAAAATTCTGAAGAATATTTGCGAAAACCCGATAAGACGACCCTTATCAGTCATAAATAAAATATTTTACTAGGTCACATGTGGAGATTGTGCGAATAGAAAAAAAAAAACCCGACCACAACTGTCTATCAACTTCACTACCAATAAAAGGCAAACAAATATATCTCAACTCTCTAACATCACCGCAGAGATATACGCAACAGAAAAAGTAAGAACCGTCCCTTCCCTAGGGTAAATGTATTTTGCTACGGAATAACAAATTCGAATCAATGGACTTTGCGTGCAAATTCGAAAATCGAAACGAGGTCAAAAGCCGACATCAACAATTCATAACTAAAGGATTGGAGTCGGTCGTCGTCGCAGATACAACAATTGCTTGCGAATTGCCTTTCCATAAAGCTGATTGTACTGCGAGTCGCCAGATAGTCTTGTACATTTACCATCGTCATAAAGATGCGAGGTTTTGCTAGTTTCTGGTATATCTTTATCTTCCTACGAGAAAACTTTACTTTTTTGCTTTTTCGATGGATATGGAACTTAAACTAGCATCAACCCACGCGGCTTTCGAAGTTCTATACTCACTCGAATATATCATCATCCAAGCTATAGCACCGCTTCAGGGTTAAGTGTGCCCGCTGTCAAGTGATGGAGGTGTACCTACGCTTGCTGGCTCGCAGAGAAGATTAAGTGCAGTCGAATGAAGTTTAGACGTGATATGTGCATTCACTAGATTTATCTTTGAATGTGTGTGTGTGTTTAGCTTTCGGCTTAAACCGATGCTAATTCCCTATCTAGTTATTTTGTGTACTTTTCCCAGAGAGAGAAGAGGTTTGATCATCAAGTCGGTCGTTTGGTATTGCTTTTCGTGGAATTGCTATTAAATTAACAATCTGGGAGTGTTTTGTCACTCTTGCCCCCAGCTTTTCCTCACTTTTTCTAACCAAGATACGACATAGATATATTTTATGTCTAAAAGAAGGTATATGCACTTATTCAAAAGAGGGAGAGAAGAAAATTTCAAGCTTCTTCGAGCGGAAAATTAAAAACAAACATTTGTGTCGGGAAAGACGAAATGGCGACGAATCTACGAAGAATCTACGACGACGATGACAAACGCATTTGTGGCGATGTTCCAAGTTTTCAAGATAACGCAATTCAACATCACACATCTGCCAGTCGCCTCTAGAGTATTTATATGAGCAGATGTGTGTTTTTATGTAAGTATTTGAAAGAAGGTGTGGAAAAGTGGTAATACGGCAAATAACTTCAATTTGACCTGACTCCAATAAGAGGTGCATTGATGACATAGCGATATTTTATTGACAAGTTGTACGGGGGATACAAGGTAATTAGTTTGATGAGGATACAAGCTGATTTGGGATGGTTCGTTTGGGGTTTTGTGATTGGAAAAACTTAAGTGGCAAATCATTTTTGAAATGGTCTTTTTTTCTGTCTTTATATTTGAGATTTGAGAAAGTTCAAATTTAGACTTCCTAGGTTTTTGATAATTTTTTTTGGATCGCATCTGATTTTCGAAAGGTGAACCCCTTTCCGAAAGCAGATTTTTGAAAAAAAATCCAAAAATAACCCCTTTCCAAAAAATGCATTTTAAAAAATTCCCTCCAAATACATAGAGTGGGACATTAACAGAAAGGCCTCTTTAAGCTCGATTTTGATATAAAAATTATAAATCATTATTTTTCAGATTTTCGACAAAAAATCCAATGTTAACCCCTTTCCGAAAAAAACGCATTTTAAAAAATTTCCTCCAATTCCATCGAGTGAGACATCAAAAGAAAGGTCCTTTTAAGCTTCATTTTGGTACAAAAATTACAAATCTATATTTTTCAGATTTTCGACAAAAAATCCAAGGTTAACCCCTTGCCGAAAAATTGCGTTTTAAAAAAATTTCCTCCAAATCTATCGAGTAAGATATCAAAAGAAAGGTCTTTTTAAGCTTCATTTTGGTACAAAAATTACAAATCTATATTTTTCAGATTTTCGACAAAAAATCCAAGGTTAACCCCTTGCCGAAAAATTGTATTTTAAAAAAATTTCCTCCAAATCTATCGAGTAAGATATCAAAAGAAAGGTCTTTTTAAGCTTCATTTTGGTACAAAAATTACAAATCTATATTATTCAGATTTTCGACAAAAAATCCAAGGTTAACCCCTTGCCGAAAAATTGCATTTCAAAAAAATTTCCTCCAAATCTATCGAGTAAGATATCAAAAGAAAGGTCTTTTTAAGCTTCATTTTGGTACAAAAATTACAAATCTATATTTTTCAGATTTTCGACAAAAAATCCAAGGTTAACCCCTTGCCGAAAAATTGCATTTCAAAAAAATTTCCTCCAAATCTATCGAGTAAGATATCAAAAGAAAGGTCTTTTTAAGCTTCATTTTGGTACAAAAATTACAAATCTATATTTTTCAGATTTTCGACAAAAAATCCAAGGCTAACCCCTTGCCGAAAAATTGCATTTTAAAAAAATTTCCTCCAAATCTATCGAGTAAGATATCAAAAGAAAGGTCTTTTTAAGCTTCATTTTGGTACAAAAATTACAAATCTATATTTTTCAGATTTTCGACAAAAAATCCAAGGTTAACCCCTTGCCGAAAAATTGCATTTTAAAAAAATTTCCTCCAAATCTATCGAGTAAGATATCAAAAGAAAGGTCTTTTTAAGCTTCATTTTGGTACAAAAATTACAAATCTATATTTTTCAGATTTTCGACAAAAAATCCAAGGTTAACCCCTTGCCGAAAAATTGCATTTTAAAAAAATTTCCTCCAAATCTATCGAGTAAGATATCAAAAGAAAGGTCTTTTTAAGCTTCATTTTGGTACAAAAATTACAAATCTATATTTTTCAGATTTTCGACAAAAAATCCAAGGTTAACCCCTTGCCGAAAAATTGCATTTTAAAAAAATTTCCTCCAAATCTATCGAGTAAGATATCAAAAGAAAGGTCTTTTTAAGCTTCATTTTGGTACAAAAATTACAAATCTATATTTTTCAGATTTTCGACAAAAAATCCAAGGTTAACCCCTTGTCGAAAAATTGCATTTTAAAAAAATTTCCTCCAAATCTATCGAGTAAGATATCAAAAGAAAGGTCTTTTTAAGCTTCATTTTGGTACAAAAATTACAAATCTATATTTTTCAGATTTTCGACAAAAAATCCAAGGTTAACCCCTTGCCGAAAAATTGCGTTTTAAAAAAATTTCCTCCAAATCTATCGAGTAAGATATCAAAAGAAAGGTCTTTTTAAGCTTCATTTTGGTACAAAAATTACAAATCTATATTTTTCAGATTTTCGACAAAAAATCCAAGGTTAACCCCTTGCCGAAAAATTGCATTTTAAAAAAATTTCCTCCAAATCTATCGAGTAAGATATCAAAAGATAGGTCTCTTTAAGCTCGATTTTGGTACAAAAATTACAAATCTATATTTTTCAGATTTTCGACAAAAAATCCAAGGTTAACCCCTTGCCGAAAAATTGCATTTTAAAAAAATTTCCTCCAAATCTATCGAGTAAGATATCAAAAGAAAGGTCTTTTTAAGCTTCATTTTGGTACAAAAATTACAAATCTATATTTTTCAGATTTTCGACAAAAAATCCAAGGTTAACCCCTTGCCGAAAAATTGCATTTTAAAAAAATTTCCTCCAAATCTATCGAGTAAGATATCAAAAGAAAGGTCTCTTTAAGCTCGATTTTGGTACAAAAATTACAAATCTATATTTTTCAGATTTTCGACAAAAAATCCAAGGTTAACCCCTTGCCGAAAAATTGCATTTTAAAAAAATTTCCTCCAAATCTATCGAGTAAGATATCAAAAGAAAGGTCTTTTTAAGCTTCATTTTGGTACAAAAATTACAAATCTATATTTTTCAGATTTTCGACAAAAAATCCAAGGTTAACATCTTGCCGAAAAATTGCATTTCAAAAAAATTTCCTCCAAATCTATCGAGTAAGATATCAAAAGAAAGGTCTTTTTAAGCTTCATTTTGGTACAAAAATTACAAATCTATATTTTTCAGATTTTCGACAAAAAATCCAAGGTTAACCCTTGCCAAAAAAAAAATGCACTTTAAAAAATTTCTTGCATTTTAAAAAATTTCCTCCAAATTCATCGAGTGAGATATCTAAAGAAAGGCCTTTCTTACCAAATTATGGTACAAAAATTACAAATCTATATTTTTCAGATTTTCGAAAAATCCAAGGTGAACCCCTTGCCGAAAAATTGCATTTTAAAAAAATTTCCTCCAAATCTATCGAGTAAGATATCAAAAGAAAGGTCTTTTAAAGCTTCATTTTGGTACAAAAATTACAAATCTATATTTTTCAGATTTTCGACAAAAAATCCAAGGTTAACCCCTTGCCGAAAAATTGTATTTTAAAAAAATGTCCTCGAAATCTATCGAGTAAGATATCAAAAGAAAGGTCTTTTTAAGCTTCATTTTGGTACAAAAATTACAAATCTATATTTTTCAGATTTTCGACAAAAAATCCAAGGCTAACCCCTTGCCGAAAAATTGCGTTTTAAAAAAATTTCCTCCAAATCTATCGAGTAAGATATCAAAAGAAAGGTCTTTTTAAGCTTCATTTTGGTACAAAAATTACAAATCTATATTTTTCAGATTTTCGACAAAAAATCCAAGGTTAACCCCTTGCCGAAAAATTGCATTTTAAAAAATTTCCTCCAAATCTATCGAGTTAGATATCAAAAGAAAAGTCTTTTTAAGCTCGATTTTGGTACAAAATTTAAAAATCCATATTTTTCAGATTATCGAAAAAACTCAAGGCTAACCCCTTGAAGAAAAAAAAATGCATTTTTAAAAATTTCCTCAAAACCCATCGAGTGAGACATAAAAAAAAGGTCTTCTGAAGTTCGATTTTGGTACAAAAATTACAAATTTATATTTTTCAGATTTTAGACATAAAAATCCAATGTTAACCCATTTAAAAAAAATGTATTTTAAAAGATTTCCTCCAAATCCATCGAGTGAGAAATCAAAAGAAAGGTCTTTTGAAGCTCAATTTTGGTACAAAATTTAAAAATCCATACTTTTCAGATTTTCTAGAAAAATTAAAGGTTAACGTCTTGCCGAAAAAAAATGCATTTTTAAAAATTTCCTCCAATTCCATTGAGTGAGATCTCAAAAGAAAGGTCTTTTGAAACTCGATTTTAGTAGGTACAAAAATTATTAATCAATATTTTTCAGATGTTCGAAAAAATTCAAGCCTTCCTACCCCTTAACAAAAAAAATACCTCTGGCTTACTCCTAGCTTTCAAAAAATCAGTAAAACGCTTAAAAATATCCTCAGCCTAGATTTACAAAATAACTTAATCAAAATAACTTCATTATGTAAGCCAAGACACAAAAGCTTATATTAATTTGCAAGTACCTAATTTACGATATTCACTGCTTACAGATAAGTCTAATGAGCATATACACAACAAAGTAATAATGTCTTCCGTCTCCCCAGTATAACAACACCCTACTGACCGAATGGCCTTCGATTTAGTAGGTGAATGTAAAAAAAAGCTTTGTTACGTTACGTCACTGACAAGCAGCAACTTCTACGATGGTGGTGATGCAGCACTTCAACATCAGCCTTTGTCCCGGGAAGAAAGACAGACTCAACAACAACAACAACTGTTTGCCTCAAAGCCAAACAAAAGAAAAATTCCAACTCACTGACAGACAACACTTTTGAATTTTCATAAAAATCTCTCGCACTTCAAATCTATCCCCGTTTTGTTAGGTGCAGTAGTATAAAAATAGACAAAACCTTTGTCTAACATTTGACGGCCCTTCGCTAAATGACCGGTGCGCAACGACGACGCAAAGTAACGGGACGGAGGAAAAAATCGCTACGCAAATCAAGCGCAACGAACACTTGGTTGTCATTAAACAGTCGCCATTTTTATTTTTCTATGCTATCTATAATGTGAACACGTGTCCTTTTCCTTTATATATAGATCATTGTCGCGAATCAAGACAAAGAAGGTTAGAGGGTCTCTAACACTCTACCACCTCCACTTCACCCCAAGCGGCCAAAGACGGAAGCTCATTACGTAAACTAATTAATTATAAAATAAATCAAATTTCAATTAATCGGTACGATCGATGGCGAAGTAATAAAAGATGGGGTTGTTGTTAGTAAGTAAGTCAATAGTTGCACACTTACACTATCTAGCCATTCGACATTGCCGTGATAAGAAGGGGTTGGGTCTTGGGCATCATAGAGTAACTTATAGTTGGGTTGTCAACGACGCGATCGCGATTGAAATGCGCAATTTTTTATTGCAAACGTGAATCTCTGAGAGACTATCTGTCTGTGCCCTGTGGTGCCCTCGTCTGGATTTAGAGAGGAGATAAGATCGCCAGCAAACACCCGGCTGGCGATCTTGTCTCCGTTACATCAATATCATCTGTAAACGAAGCATGTATCGAGCGAGAGAAACAAGCCTTCAAGGCTTTCAGGTGGGTGGAAGGTGTTATAAATGCGCGAGAGGGGAGACTACGTTACGTACAAGCTTGTGTTGAACATTACGCGCAAAAACAATTATTATTTTATTGTGAAATTATTTATTAATCGATTATAATTTATATTAAAATGTTGTTCTATGATTAAAGTGTCATTTACGTATTTTTTAATTGAATAGATAAGCTCTAAACACAACACGATTTTTATGAGAGTGTGTAAACGTAATGTAACCCCGCAAACGACACTAGGCCATAGATACAAACAAGTTAGTTGTGTGTGGCATCGATCGCTTCAAGCCTATCTGCATGCACTCTATAGGCAAATCGCTGCACTATATTTATTATTATTGATGATTTAATTAAAAATTACTCAAAATATACATTTTCTTATCGCAATTTTTGAATTTTTATTGTTTTTAATTGTTTTCCCACTTTGAATTGAAGAGAAATTAAATATTTTAAACAAAACAATCAATTTATTATAATAATAGTTTTTTAAGTAAACGTGTCGATTGTCATATATATTTTTTTACATAAATGCGTTTTAGATTTTAACAAGTTTGTGAGATTGAGAGGCTTTTGAAATTTTGTATGGGGTCTTACATCAGCTCAATTTCAATGGTGTGACAGTTTTGAAGATTGTTTGCACATGATAAATGCGTGTATGATATTTTTTTTTAGGAGTAATTGGTTGAATAACTGGTCTACGCACATGGTAATTGATTAACTCTTGATCGATAAAGCAAGAATGTAGGAAAACAATTTGTTTGGTGGCAAATAACTCAGAAACTAAGAAACTTTTGATTTACACTAATTTATCGAGCTTAAAAAGACCTGACTTTTGATGTGTCACTCGATGGATTTAGAGGAAATTTTTAAAAATGCATTTTTTTCGGTAAGAGGTTAACCTTGGATTTTTTGTCGAAAATCTGAAAAATATAGATTTGTAATTTTTGTACGAAAATCGAGCTTAAAGAGGCCGTTCTTTTAATGTCCCACTCGATGGATTTATAGGAAATTTTTGAAAATGAATTTTTTTCGGAAAGGGGTTAACCTTGGATCTTTTTCGAAAATCTGAAAAATAAAATTTTTTAATTTTTGTACCAAAATTGAGCTTAAAGAGACCTTTCTTTTAATGTCTCACTCGATGAATTTGGAGGAAATTTTTAAAAATGCATTTTTTTCGGTAAGAGGTTAACCTTGGATTTTTTGTGGAAAATTTTTGTACCAAAATCGAGCTTAAAGATGCTGTTCTTTTAATGTCAAACTCGATGGATTTATAGGAAATTTTTTAAAATGCATTTTTTTCGGCAAAAGGGTTAACCTTGGATTTTTTTTCGAAAATCAGAAAAATAAAATTTTTGTAATTTTTGTACCAAAATCGAGCTTCAAAAGACCTTTCTTTTGATATCTTACTCGATAGATTTGGAGGAAATTTTTTAAAATGCATTTTTTTCGGCAAAGGGGTTAACTTTGGATTTTTTTCGAAAATCTGAAAAATATAGATTTGTAATTTTTGTACCAAAATGAAGCTTAAAAAGACCTTTCATTAGATGTTTCACTCGATAGATTTGGAGGAAATTTTTTTTAAATAAATTTTTTTCGGCAAAGGGGTTAACCTTGGATTTTTTCCAAAATCGGAAAAATATGGATTTTAAATTTTGTACCTAATTAGAGCTTCAAAAGACCTTTCTTTTGATGTCTCACTCGACGGATTTTGAGGAAATTTTTGAAAATGAATTTTTTTCGGAAAAGGGTTAACCTTGGATATTTTTCGAAAATCAGAAAAATAAAATTTTTGTAATTTTTGTACCAAAATCGAGCTTTAAAAGACCTTTCTTTTGATATCTCACTCGATGGATTTGGATGAAATTTTTTAAAATGCATTTTTTTCCGGTAAGGTGTTGTTAACCTTGGATTTTTTGTTGATAATCTGAAAAATATGGATTTGTAATTTTTGTACCAAAATATAATTTCAAAAGACCTTCTTTTGATGCCCCACTCGATGGATCTGGAGGAAATTTTTTAAAATGCATTTTTTTGGAAAGGGGTTAACCTTGGATTTTTTCGAAAATCTGAAAAATAAAGATTTTTAATTTTTTATCAAAATTTAGCTAACTTTTAATGTCTCATTCGGTGGATTTGAAGAAAAAAAAATTATAAATTCTTTCAATGAGAACATTTGTGCCCTTGATTATGAAAGTGGACTAAGTCACTTTTTGCATTGGTTAAAGAAAAACTTACATAATAATTTTCTTACAACGATTTAATTGTATTTCTTTTATGAAATCACTGAAGGAGCATAAAGAAATATATTTTCTGCAATTTCGCGATCAAATAAACTTTACCCCTTAAATAATAATTATTTTTAGGCTAGATTTGATGCCATTTTTAGGAGTGACTTAGTCCACTATCATAATTAAGGGCACATTTTACTTCATCAAGGCAGACATTTTACTCCCTGAAGTTCAAAAATATTATAAACACTTTTCAATGAGAACTTTTAAGTCCATAAACGCACACTTTTTAATCCCTTTAGTTCTTATACAATATGAAGTCTTTTCAATGAGGACTTTTTATTCCGTGAAGTCACTTCCTGAAGTTCTCAACCCGACTCATCAAGATCAACACATCAGTGGGAAATAAGCAAGATTTCATTGATTTTCAATTAAAGTACCATCATTACCAAATTTAATTACATTTATCAAATAATTTATTTGTTCCGTGCTATTTTCGGTTGAAATGTTGATTTAAAGTAGGCCACTATTTTTGGCATTTTTCAAAAAAAAAAAAAAAATAAATAAAAACACCCAAGATCCCCAAAGAGAAAATAAATTTAAGTACTTTACGCGCGATTGTTCTATCAAGAGTCACTTCGCCAGTCTCTCTCTCTCTCTCCCCATCCCGAAAATCTTCTTAATTGCTCCCGAATTTAACGCCCCCTTCCTTCCCAGTTAAAAGCAAAAATGCCATCATGCTTCTGATATTTCAGCCAAAAAGACCTTAATCACCCAGGAGAATGTGTACGTTTTTTTTTTTATTTTCATTTTGCTTGCTCCAAGAAAAGGTCTTAAAGAGATTTTAAGTATCTGGCTGCGTGCATACAGTAGCTGAAAGTGTAAACGGTACACAAAAATAATTTAACCTCCTCAAACCACTCCCCCTGTTATGGATGGCCATCACCATAATCAGTGGGTGATGGTTATGGTGCTGCTATGCCAGAGTGCGTTCAGCAAAATATCAACAAGAAAAAAAAAAAATAAAAATCAAGGAACACAAAAACGAATCCCAATTAATCACAACCAGATGGTGGGCTATCTTGTTTGCCCATCTACGTCGCCGAAAAGCCGTAAAACGTCTTAATACACCGGGTAAATAACAAATATTATGTGTGTACCTACTTATGATGGAAGTACTCGTATCTTACATCTTCTTAAAGAAGGAGGAAGGTATGTTTTGGGGGACTTTGGGGGGAATGAGACTTTTACGTGTTTTTTTTTTTCAGGCAGACAGGAGAGACGCCAATGTCCGTTCGAGGGTTTCTTCTGATCCCTCTCCCGAATCGACCGAACACAGACTCACTGATGCGATGTAATCTGCCAAAAAAAAAAATGTAATTCTTCGGGTATAAAATTTCTGTCTTGGTATCTTTTTTCGATTTATTTGCTTTCGCAACAAACGCAACGGTATTTAACTTGATAAGGTGTATTTATGTACTTTTGACTTGACCATTCGGCAGCGTTCTTTCACCTGAACGAAGAGAGTGGCTATGACTGTGGCAGTGTTATGTGTACGTTAGCACTTTTACTCTTGAGCGATTATGTTCTTAAATGTTTTTTTCTTGTTGTTGTTGTTGTTGGACTGATATTTTGTGCAGACTCCCCCATCTCTGGTATAATTTTGTTGTCTGGGATAACTCCTGTGTTGCGGACTGTTAGTTGAGGCACCTTGAGTGCACTTTGCTCTGAAGCTTTTTGATTGAGAGTGTTGTGAAAGTGTCTTCCTTTCCTTCCATGCGGGTATAAAGATTGGTTATAATGTGTTTACCTACCTGGAACAAGATGAACATTTTGGTTAATTGAATGCTTTTGACCCTGCATTAATTTAATTAGTTGTTATGGAGAATTTGGGACAGAGGCGAAAGTATACTCTTTTGAAAAGAGGATAAGAAGTGTTATTTTTTTTGGATTTATGTAGAGTCAACTTCCAAAGTCGTAGCGTAAACATTAATTTTTTTTTTTTTTTGGTAGAAAGCAATTATTGATTTCAGCAATGAAGATTTTTTTTAACAGATTTGCTGTTTTCAGTAGTCCAAGTTATTATATTTACAAAAAAAAAATTGGGACTAAATATACATTTAGGCAACATCATTTTCTGAACAGTCGCATATGGCTCTGACACCAAATTTCAATTTACCTACTTTAATAATTAAATAATCATTATTAACGGTACCTGCCATAGAACCGTTTTTTTTTTTCAAATCCGATTTTCTCCGAAACTGCTTTTTCGATTTCAACGAAACTTTTTGGGAAAAAGCATTTATATAATTTAAATATAAGCCAAAAATAAAATTTTGAAAAAAATAATTTTTGGATTGTTAAAAAAATTTTGAAATTTTTTTTTGAAAAATCAAATTTTCTAAAACGGGACATTGAATTTTTTGAAATTTTGTTTTTAGATGTTGGTTAGTGATTTATACAAAATGGCATACCAATTTTATTTAAAAACTTTTTTTCCAAAAAATTATTTATAAAAGAATAGTTTTTTAAAAAACGGCTCTAACGATTTTGAAAATTTTTTTTCTAAAAATGCATGTTAATATATGAATCAAAACTGCATACTTGTTTTGGAGGGCAATTTAATTTCAGATTAAATTTAATTTTTTTTTTTTAACTAATTTTGTTTTTTTTTTCCAAATTTCTATATAAAAAGTCTTAAAAATTTGAGCAACTTTAACTCTAAGAGCAAGTTCGTGCGACAAAGTCGTGCATTTTATTTTTGGCAGTTGACCAACCAGAGACCGAGAAATTACCTAAATATTAAGTCCCTAACGATTCTGAACCTGCCCAATATTTTAATTTATGTCAAAAATTTCCTCTTAAAAAAATGATTTTTAAAAATTTTTATTGAAAATTGAAGTGTATTCAGCTGTCAATTCTTCGGCTCAGAATGGTCAAAAAACTTAAATAGAATTATATCTCAATAACATGCATAAACATTTTTTTGACAGAAAAGTATGATGGTCCTTATTGCCTAAGCAATTAATTTTTTTTAACAAGCGTTATTTGATATAAGGGTTCAACGGTTAAGTTAACAATAAATTAATATAGACCCGTGGATATTACCCAGGTGAGAGTTTACAATTTAATAGTGCATCATCTTAATTAACTGTAGATTCCATGTAACTGGAACATGTAGGTTTAACATGAGTGCATTTTTATTTCAATAAGTTGATTCGTGTTAGTTTTACATGGTTCATTATTTAAGCATGTAATCTTCACAGTTTGTAATGTAAACACTTTTTAACCCTCTGTCGGCACACGGGTGCGAATTTGGCACGACAAAAATGAAAAAATTTACAATTTTTAAAAAAAGTGGGTAAAAAAAAGTCTGTTTATAATGGTGTAAATACATTTTTTTTTAATTGTGAAAACAATATTCGAATTCCTCGGAAAATTCTACATCAATTTTATACACGTTTTCTCTATAAAATATGAGACATAAAAAAGTTCTAGCGACATGAAAAAGTAGAAGCCAAATTCGCACATGTGTGCCTATCACGTCACAAAAAAGAGGTGTTCCTACAAAGGGTTAAATAAAAATTACGTCGAAATTTGTATCTTCTTATGGCTTTTACATACCCATTTCGCTTGAAAAATAATAAGATGATAATTGGTTGATTTCTGGTTAATTTAACAAAAAAATTTTTAAAGTGTAACTTTTTCATGTTAAACTTTCAGTTGAACTTTCTTACTTATTAAGGCTACCTCTATGTTTTCTGGATTAGAATTGCACTTTTTTCTGAGATAAAATAAAACCCATTTTTATTGTTCATTATCGTTATAAATAATGTTATTATGTGTATACCTTTGCTTGAGGTATAACGAATAAATGAGAATAATGTGAATGGAAGATAAGGAATTATAAAAAAAATTATTCAAAAAGATTATATACCTAGTTTAATTTTTTTAACCTATTAAAAAAAATAAAAAAAGTACGTATACGCCCGAGTGACTATTTAATTTTATGTTTTATACTGAGAATAACTTAATAATTATATAAATAATGCAGTAAATGATGGATTTAAATATTTTCTTCTAAAATGTTTACATATAAGTTTCCATTTAATGCATTTAATTGTCTAAACACGAAGTGATGAAAAGTTGCCATATTTAAATTTATTCTACCTATTATTTCCTATTAAAAATTATAATAATACCAATTAAGTATAAATATTAAATGATAATGGTTTATATTACGTAAATTGTATACATTTCTTTAGTGTTTATCCTTTTACAAAACTTTCTATAATAGTTTCAGGTGCTTTAAGATCCAAGTAGGTATTATTATCAATTTTTAAATAATTTATTCATAAAGAAAAATTATTCTTATTCTTAGAGCACAACAAATTCTGTCAACTAAAACTTATTATACTTAAGTATTAGCTCAATTTAAAACTATAAAATATAGACGAAATAATTTCCATGAAAAATTGACACACCTTTTCTAACAAAGGTGGTACAAGATATATTAAAAAAAACACCCTTTATTGCCACACATTAGCAATTTTTTGAAAACCAGATCTTTTTCGAAGTGTTTCTTAATATTATTTTTTTTTTAAGCCTTAATAACCCTTCCCATTAATTAAAAGGTAAAAAATTAGAATCAAATAATTAAACCATTAAGTAATTGCTTTTAGTTTTTTAATAAAAGTTGACATTTTCCTTTGATTTATAATAACTCGAAGCGTTTTTTTTTTTTTTTTTTTGGTTTTTCCTGAGTTTGACTGAATATTCATTTCAAAAACTCAAATCATAAATCAGAAATGATTTGAACTATAGGCGGCTAATTATACCTATTAGGCCCAGGCATACGAGTACATTGGCATAATAAAAGTAAACTTTAATCGGCATCAGTCAGAGTGTATATGGAATAAATTATTTATGCGTTTGAGCATACATAAAGGACGGTCACCAACGACCGTCCACATAAATAATATCAACGCAATTTTCCTTATACTCGTCGTAATATATCAACAAAACGATATGCAGCGCGAGTATGTCCTTAGCAATATTGCGTGACATGGTCGAGAACCGTACCCACTTATATTTATATATCTTTATATATATATCTGCAAAACCATGCGTTTGTATATTTGCTTTCGAATAATTATTATTTCACGTCACTAAAGTCAAAATAGTATGTTTGTCTAGATGATATGCATTGGAGAAATCTGCGTGAAGTGGAGGAGGAGGTATGAACTAAAAAAAATATCTAATCGTATGTTGTATAGAAGAAATGGTATATTAAAGAGCATAAATAATATCTTTTTGACATTTTTGACACGCATATTAGTTTTGACTATGCCCTCAGATAATTTAAGGTTCAGATAAGTATTTTGTAGCTTATGCCAAAAAGTATATAAATTTAAACTTAAGCGACCACTGTGGCGTATACGTAATCTATTTTTGCGAAATTAACAATGAAATTAAAGAACCTTTGTGGATCTTTGTCGTTTCAGAAGAGTTTTTCACAGTAATTGGACTTTGGTTGTAAGTCTACTGGGAGTCTATAATACAGTGGCGTATTAAGGGATGGGAGAAGGATTGATTCTCTCCATGATATTTAACATTCTTGATAAAAAGAAAATACGTCTTGGAAATTTAAAAATGAGTGAATTTTGACAGCTTTTGGCAACCGAACTCGTTGGTACTTACAAAATTTATTCGGCTAATAAGGCCTCCAATATTTCTTGATTCAGTTAAAAAACGCAAAATTATTTTTAGGAACAATTTCTAACATCATGCAATTGTTTGTTGAAGTGATAATGCCTCTAGTTTTCTTTCTAAAAAATGTACCGAAAGGTTCTATTTAAGGGCCACTACTATATCAATTTTGTAAAACCAATGTTTTGTATGCATAATGTTCATTACAAAAAGAAAATCCTAAAGGCTAAAAATTGATTTTTTAACTGATCTTGAAAAATTGGTTTACTGTGCGAAGGTGTTCAAAAACAAAATCATCTCAAAAATGTATGAGCTGATTTATCTTAGAAAAAATTGAATTTTGCATTGATTAAATAAAGAAGTAGCTAATGAGTTATACCAAAAAACATCTTTAAAAAAGTGGTTGTCAGTAAAGTCGGTTTACGGACTATAATTTAAGGGGGGAAAACCCTCTGGAATTTTTTTTATTTTTGCATTATTAATTTTTTGCCTAAAAAAATCATTTATCAACTGAAGAAACTATTTTAATGGTCTTAGCCTTAAATGAAGCCTCAAAAGTCCCAAGATAGTCCTAAAACCCATGGGTTCCGAGCATACCACAGTACAAAAATGAAAACTTTTAACGAATTTTTCTCGAAACACGTTTTCTTCCGCGCCCTGCAACGTAACTCAAAAACTAATGAAGCTATCGACTTGTCTCTAATTTTTATTTTAAACTTTTTTTTTGCTAAATTTGGGCTCATGCAATGCGTATAAATATATTTTAATGGAAAAAAAATTCTCTTTTGATTAAAAATAGTTAACTGGACCTGGGCATCAACTTTAAACGGCTGTAGAGCCGCCATTTTGTTATTTTATTACTTCAAAAAAATTGTGTTAACACTTCTTCATGATGTCAAAAATATTATGTATTTTTCCAAACTTTAATTAATGCTTTCAGTTTTCCAAAAAAAATTCTTGAACAACCCGTCGTCCAGATGGATTTCCCCCCTTAACGTGATAACGTCATAAGAAAACAGGTTGTGTGCTTTTGTAAAAAAAAAAATGATCTAAAAATTATTTATTTGTTTTGTAGAAAAACAGAATAACTTTTTGAATCCTATAATAATTTACAGGAAAAATCTAAACAAATACCTTTTCTTCTCATTACACAAAACTCCATTAAAAAGTTTAATATTTTTTCTAAAAAATAAAGCCACATTTAAATTTTTACAATGCATAAAAGGTATAAAAATAATTTATTCAAAACAATCATTTTCATATGAAAAAAGTGAAAAAATCAAGCTTCCTTTCTTCAAACATCATTAGATCAAAAGATAGAACGTGTTGGAAAATAGAATTTTATTTTAACTTTATCTCAAAATTGTGAATACGAAATTTCATTCAATTTTTCACAAAATATATTCCTGCCTATTATCTATCTACAGTATACATTTTATTCATTTATCTGTTGAAAAAAAAGATAAAAATAAAAAACGGTTAAAAACGGTCAAAAATCAAAAATCATTTAGGAATACTTATTTTTCGCACATACATACGCACGACTAAAAACTATATGTTCAATAAGTTTGAGATTTTTTTAACTCTACGAAAAATTGCTAAAAATAAAAACCCACCCAAAAATACCCCTTTAAAAGTAGGTGTTTTTCAAAAATTCATATTTCGAAACGCAAATATTTAGAAAAAAAAATCCAAATAAACCCCTGATCTTTTTTTTCTAAAGGACTCCCTCATGTTTTAGTTTAAAAAAACCATTTATAACTTGGTTTTTAAATTTTCAATAATTTTTTAATTCCATTGTCTGCCATATACAATAAATTTATCAACGATTTTAAAACAAAATTCAACTTTCTACAACGTCGGTTTTAGAAAATAGCCACTTTTTTGTAATTTTGTTTAACCCCATTAAATGACTGAATTTTTAAAATCCTTTGTTAATATTCATCTTTAAGTTATTATCTTTCAAATAAGCTATTTTTTTTTTAGCTCCAATAGTTTAGTGCGGTTTGCTGCACTGGTTAGAAATGTCAGGTGGAACGGGAGAAAATGGAGTCACTTTTTCGTGGATGCTGCCATGGTTCTTCGATTTATAAGACGTTATCACGTCAAAATGGGAAATTTCTTTTAAAGTGTTTTTTAATGATAATAAATCGACGGTTAAACTTCATAACCTCGTAAGTCGTTTTTGACTTTTTTTTAAATCGAAAAAAAGCTATTAAAACAATTTTTAAAAAATAAAAAAATAGTTAGGTAGGGTAGATGTACCCATTTCCGAACAGCTCCAGTAGCCGAACACTTTTCACTTAAATATGTAAAATCAAACTGTTTTGTCCCGTTAGAAGTAAAAACCCGGTTAAACTAGAATCTATATACTATATTCGATCACTCCTTGCGATATCTCGCTCAGAAATCTATATTTTCTTGTTCAAATAGCTTTCAGTTTGTCGGAAGGATCAGATGCGTAAAATTATCGTATTTTTTTTTGTAAAAAAATTAGTTTGAGTGGTCACATGAAATAGTGTTTATTTGAATAAAAATAAAGTTTAGGCTAAATTTTATAATTTTATGCATTAGTTTAGACAATAAGTAATTGATTTTTATTATTTTTTTTTTTTAAATTGTATATACTTATTCTTATTTTAAACTGTTCGGAAATAGGAAGCCAATTTTTATGATTTTCCTTTCTCCGAACAGTACTGTTTGGAACTAGGCAACTGCTTTAAATTTTATTTATTTAATATTTTTTTAATAAATATTTATACAAATTTATAAATATTTAAACAAAATAAATAGTTATTCATATTTCATAAAAAAAATGCACTTCATTTCTTCTCCGAATACAACCCACATCGTGCTACACATGTAGCCGGCAGATGTTGGAGCTCAAAAGTCACTGCCGAGCTTCAATGTGGGAATGGACCAGTTTAAAAGGCAACGAACGTTGGAAAATTCCTAGGTGACAAAAGCAAACTTCTGCGGACTGTTGTGCACGTTTTAGAAAATAAAGACCTTTTTGGTTTTGTACAAATGCATTGCGCAGATATGGAATTAATCCCTTAGCGGTCGACCATACAAAATGCATCCATAGTAACTTTCTCTTATATGTCTACCAACCAGTTATTAGAATGCACATCTAACGCTACGTATTCATAGCCATAACTTAAAAAAAAGTTCGTTTTAAAAAACCGTTCTTAAATTTGTATCGGAAGCACCGACAAAACTGAGCCCATTGAAGAGCCAGAACCAAATGATATAGGCCCGTTTCCTATATGGTTTATAAATATATATGTATGGAACATTTTTGTTTACCTTGAAAGTTCCATATTTTTGTTATTTAAATTAATTGTAAAAGAGTTTTTATCTAAATAATAGAAGAAAATTGTTAAAATTTATGGTGTTCGGAATTAGGCACATTAGTGTTCGGAATCAGGCACCTTGTGTTCGGCTTCTGGTGAAAACGACATGCCTTCGGTTTTTATTTTTTTATAAGAAAACTTTTGTACTCATTGACAAAATTTTATTTTTTTATAATAAAGTATTCTTACACCTTTCGTAAAAAAAATATTTTAACTTTTTTTCTCCAATAAATAATTTTTTGCAGCTTTTTTACTTTTGAATTTCCGTTAACTGTTCGGGTATTGGTACATCTACCCTAATTTGAGTTAAAAAAAATAATTTTTTATTTTTTTCATTTTTTACTTGCGATATAGGTACTATAGGGCAAGTTTAGGATTCGTAAAAAAAATCGAACTTGAGATAACAATTTTACATGACATTACGATGATGGAGAATGCCAAAAAAGTGGGTCCGGCAATTCTGTCTGTCTGTCTGTGTGTCTGTCTCTATCTGAAGCTGCAGCCTAAACAAGTGAAGTGATTTTGTTCAAACTTGGTAGTTAGCAGTTTTTGATAATTCCCTAGAGGGGAAATTGAAATTTTTTTTGTATGACCAAATCTAACGGTACCTGCCATATAACGGAAATACAAAAGTTAATTTTTTTCAAAAACGGCTCTAACGATTTTGATTAAAATTTTTGTTTGTAGTATTACACATAAGAGCAACTTTTAAAATAAAAAAAAAAAAATTTGTACCGTTATTAACGGTACCTGTCATAGAACGGTTTTTTTCGTTTCGGAATATCTCGTACCCAATTTAATAACAAATTTTATACAAAAGTGTTCAAGTAAAGGTAATATTAATATTTTAGAAAATTTTCAAAAAACGCATTTTTGTATTTTTAAAAAATATTTCAAAATTTTTTTTTGAAAATGGATTAATGAAAAATTTTGAAATTTAGTTTTTATGTGAAAATTAATTATTTCTTCAAAATGGCAAACCAACTATTTTGTTGAAAAATGTTAGAAATTTTTTATATATAAAAAATTATTTTTTTAAAAAAACGGCTATTACGATTTTGGAAATTTTTTTTCTAAAAATACCTTATTATACAAGTAATAAAATGGCATACTTGTTTTTTTTTTTTAAACATCATTTAAAACGGTGTTTAATTAATTATAAAAATAGATTTTATTTTTTTACACTACCTATGAAATTTCTTGAAAATATCAAATTTTTCCTAATTTTCTTGAATAAAAAGCTTTAACATTAGAGTTACTTTAAGCATAAGAGCAAGTACGTGCGACCCCAGTCGTTAATTTTATTTAAATTGTTTTAAGAGGTTTTTTTTTTCGATTTCGAAAAAAAAGTCAAAAACGACTTACGACGTTTTGAAGTTTAACCGTCGAAATATATGTTACTAAGTTAATAAAACTTTTACCAGTTTAATTTCCTTTCTATCCGATCTCAAAACTTAGTGAAACAATATTTAACACTCTATGCCTTCGTAATAACATCAGTACCTCAATAAGTCAACACTTTCAATGTTGTTAAGCTCAAAGGCATATTTTTATAATCTAAACATCTTGCATAACAGTTTCCGTTCCTTGTTTGACCATTTTATATTTTACCGACTTAAATGAACATCATTAGTCGAACTTAACTATAACAACATCCCATTAACATTAACAATAATGTCAGCTTAATACACCAAACACAAAATTAAGTTTAAACACAAAAACGTTTTTTTCTGATATGAAAATTTATTTTTATATAAAATGATGCAAGTAAGTGTCTGAAGGGCAAAAGGGAAAAATTAATGACATGACAATGATGACGCCAACTTGTCGTCTGTCTGTTGGTGGACCGTGCGTCGTCGTCGTGTCGATGAGTTGAATTCGTCCACCATCATCAACGACTTAATCTCTTTCTTAAGGTGTGTAGTGGATATAGAGGAACCATCAGGAGAACTTCAAGATTGGTTTTCCTTATAAGACCCAGGCAGCAAAAGTATCAGCTCATCAAGGCAAGGCACGAGAAATATACTTCATCTGGTTATCACGTTTTGTATAATCCTCAGCGAATATACACGCGTCATTTGATAATGACGAAAGTGATGAAGATGATGACTCTGATGGGGTACATGGAAATAAAGTTGACGCTCGAGGGTTTATTTACATTTCCTCTATGCCTTATAAGAATCCTCATACGTGCAATTATCATAAAATATCAAAAAAGTGTTAAAGAACATCATTCGGATGACTCGTAGGTTTTTTTCGTCAATCAAGCTCTGAAATGATAAAACATAAAGAAAATTATTCTTAGAAATACTTCTAAAGATCATCAAACTGTTTGTTGAAGTAATAATGCTTTTAGTTTCCTTTCTGTGTGGAGTACCACAAGGCTCCATTTTGGGTCCTATACTTTTTATTTTATAAATTTTGTTTTTATAGATATTTTGTTTATATTAAAATCTGAGTAATATTATGCTTCTGTTTTTACCGGAATATTGAATAAATGAAAACCTTTTTTAAACTTTTCCCAAAAAATGTCAAGTCTCATTGGAAATCGTAAGGAAGCCCCAAGACCTAGTTCTAAAACCGTAAGTATCTAAAATTACAAAACCGTATTATCATATTTTATTCAATTACATCATGTTTGGCTTTAGATAACTTATTCATAACGCGCCCTTATATCACCACTAAGCAGACACAAAATAGGAGCAGTTGCATTTTCATGGGCCTTATGTCTCTTCGTGTCATATAGCCCAAAGATACAGTTGTATAAGTTGCACCCTTTTTTTTCTACCATGTTGAGTTTGTGCTTGTTTTGTTAGGGAAGGAGGATTTAATTTATACGCCAATCGCACATGGCGCTGAGATTTTTACCAACTGATAACCCAAGATTGTGGTACCATTTTGCAGCGCGCAAGAAAATCATGAAACTGAGAGCAAAATTATCCTCCTACCACCACCATCCGCCACCACTAGAGAAGACGACCAAAGGAGGAAAAAAAAAAAAAGCATAATATATTTCACGGTTCCATTTCGTGCAATGGAATTGTTAGATTGTAACCTTTTATGTTGGAGACTGGTTTCGTTTTAACTTTGTTCAGCAGCCCTGTGAGTTGCACTATACCTTTAGCGAGTTGATTTTGTTGCAGCTGCCTCGTACATACATTCACCATTCAAAAAGGCAAAAGACGAATATTTATGTATGTGGAGTGAATGTTGTTTGTGTGTGTAGGGTAAATTATTGCTGTTAGTATAATTCAGCAAAACTAACATTTGACGCCATCTAAATATCAGGTGAATGCAAATTGCATCTTAAAGAAATCCTTTCCGTTTGTTGGTTGGATGGTTGTGTGTAAAGAGGTTACGACTTACGACCAAGAAACAAAAGAAAAAAAATATTACCAGAAGGCATCATGAAAGAGGCTGGAAAATGTCACGTGATGTGTTTGCATAAGGAACGCGAGCGATCTTTAAAAACACGTGTAGGTGTCAGCAAGAGGTTTTTTGGTTTTAATTTTAGATCGCACGCGAATGGTGACATCTTTTCTGGGGGAGATTTTCGGATTTAAATTTTTGTATTTGCTTAAAGGATTTTTAAATACCTACATATTTTTGGGAAGTTTAATAAAAAAGTTTAATAAAAATAAAATAAGAAATTTCGAACCGATAACTTTTGTCACTAGATGGCGCCATATTATGGTACGTTTAACAGCCTATAACTAGTGGACAATAAAGACGCTTCTATTAAAAAAATATTTGTCAAATAATAATAAGTAGTTTAGAAGTTATGTTGGAACGTAGATATCAACATGCATTAAAAATTGGAAAAAGCAATTGATGTTGCTTACTTTGCGTCTAATAAGTTGCATAAACAAAGGATTAAAGAGATATTTAAGCATGAACATGAAAAACTGCCATTCAAAGTACACTATTATTTTCAATTGATAATATTTGGTTTTATATGTTCCCCCATAACTTCCATACTACTTATTATCCCTTCACAAAAGAAGTTTTGTTAGATCCGTCTTGTTTGCCCGCTGGTTATAAGCTATGTACATTGTACACATGTACAGTAGGCTGTGTCACATTTGTATGGCCGAAAAACAAAGTAATCTAATTTTGAAATGTAATAGTGGTCAAAAGTTGTATTATGGTCTAAGATTTAATAATAATGTACAAAAATATTTAAATTGTATTAAAGTTATAATTTAATAAAAATTCACAGTGTCAATGTTCCTTAAAAACAATTTGATTTAGTTCATAAAAATGTTGCCACAAGAGGGCGCCATAGTCTTTGGCCAGTTGACAAAAAAGGCGATTCAAATGATAATTTATTTGTCAAATAATAATAAGTTGTTAAGGAGTTATAGTGGAACATGATAGCGATATTAATATTTTATCTATATATAAATATGTATGTTCCCCCATAACATCAAAAATACTTATAATTTTCTCACAAGAGAAGTTTCGTTAGAACCGCCTTACCTGTCCGCTGGTTATAAGCTATTTAACGTTTTCTAGTATGGTGATCTTTATAGAAAAACGTCACCAACTACCCGAGTTTTAGGTTTTGAATTTTTTTGTATTTAAAGTAATTACATATGTTCAAATCATAGTTTGATAGATTTTATTACCAGTATCAGCTACGGTGACCATATTTCTAAGGGCTAAACCCGGGACAGATACAAAATTCGTTGGATTATTTTAAAAACATTGGTTTTTCAAAAAAAAAAAAAAATAATAATAATAAAATGAGTTTTCATAATTTCTCCTAATATTGATATCAAAATTTCTTAAATTATTTTATGGGAACATTTTCGTTGAAATCATTTAAGTCATTTACGAGCAAGTCAGAAATCAAGAAAACGGGTTTATAATAGATACTGTTAATAACTTCTTTAAAAAAGCTGTTTTTTAACATTTTAATTTTATTTTACTTAAATGATTTTCAAATTTTGCAATATCCAATTCAACATTTAATATGTCCTTAAAACTCTTGAAACTAAGCGGATTCTTTCCTCTTTCATAGTTGTTCATTACTCGAAAAAAAAAAACTTTTTCTGATGTAGCTTTTCAACCTGACAAACACAAGCTAAAACTAAATAATTGACGAAAAAGTTTAAAAAACTAATGGTTATTTACCAAAAAGTCAAAAACTTTTACTGATTTCTTGTTTTCCGTACAAAGTTTTTAAAATTTTGAATACAAAAATCAGAGAATGTAGAAATACGGAACAATCACGGGACAAATTACAAAATACGGGACACTTATTATATTTTATTTAACCCTCTGTAGGCACACCTCTTTTTTGTACGTGATAGGCACACGGGTGCGAATTTGGCTTCTACTTTTTCATGTCGCTAGAACTTTTTTATGTCTCATATTTTATAGAGAAAACGAATATGAAATTGATGTAGAATTTTCCGAGGAATTCGAATATTGTTTTCACAATTAAAAAAAATGTATTCACACCATTATAAAGAGACTTTTTTTGCACCCACTTTTTTGAAAAATTGTAATTTTTTTCATTTTTGGCGTGCCAAATTCGCACCCGTGTGCCGACAGAGGGTTAATAAACCCGGGACGTATAATACGTAGACGTATAATACGTCCCGGTAGGGTGGGTCAAAAAAATCGAAATTCTTTTTTTTGAATTGGTACTCCGAAAAATCGATTGCTAGACCCCTCTAGAATATACACACCAAATATGAGCTCTTTATATTAATGGGAAGGTCCTCCGCTTTGCAATTTTCCATTTTTACATCAAGCTTCTACTAAAAAAAAATAATTTTTTTATTAATTGACTTTTTAGCAAATTTCTTTTCATATTCTTGTAGGAAATTGAACGTTCTACAAAAAAGGCCTTATACACTTTTTTCATTTGAATAGATATTTGAGGTCCAAAAATCGAGAAAATCTTTAAAAATTCGTTTTTTGTTCTTAATTTTGTAACAAATTGAAAAATTATTATGATCAAACGCGCAAGACATATTCTTGTTGAAAATTGATTGCTCCACAAAAAAGGGTGCCGTGAAATAACGCCGAGCGAAATAACGCCGAATTCCAAAATTCGGCGTTATTTCACTTTACAAAAGCGAAATAACGCCGAATTTCAACATTCGGCCTTATTGCACTTTGTCAAAGTGAAATAACGCCGAGTTCCAACTGAGAAATAAGGCCGAATGTTAGAAAAGTGAGCATAAGAGCAGACGCAAGTTAACCGGTATGTTACCCTTTTTTTTATTTTCAAAGGCATATAAGGCCCAAATTTATTTGGGCACAATGGCTCCCATACTAATTTGGGACTTATGTCCATCCCATCGAGGTATAGGTTCAAAAAAAGTTTTGGCTCTTATATGCCTCTTAATTATTCATTAACCTAGATAAGTTTCAAGAGGTGATAAAAATGTGGCGCAGGGACATAAGACCCAAGGACATAACGCCCACTCTTTATTTTTGGGAGTTATGTTCCACTTGAGTGGGACGACATTTAATTTAAGAATTATATCCCACTTGAGTGAGACATCAGCCCAACATATTTTTTATTTAACTGGGACATAAGCCCCACACTTTTCGAAATATAAAATAATAATGTAGAATAACTTTTGTTCTATTTTATTCGCGTTTTGTTTCAGATTCTTTAAATGAAAAAGAAACTTTGAATACAACCAACCTCGCATGATAAGCGCGGGTCATTTTGAAAATTATATCGCAAATAGGGCGGTCACCACAATACAAAGATAAGAAACGAATAAATCCCACCTGTTTTAATTGGTGGAAGGCAAAGCGGAAAAAAATTTGCTTACATGAGAATCTATTTAATTTTCGGAACCCAAACGCGAAGCGGAAAAAATTTTGCCCACGGGAGAATCAATTTTGAGGTGTGAAAATAAAAATTCGCGCGAATTTTTATTTTCACACCTCAAAATTGATTCTCCCGTGGGCAAAATTTTTTCCGCTTCGCGTTTGGGTTCCGAAAATTAAATAGATTCTCATGTAAGCAAATTTTTTTCCGCTTCGCGTTTGCTAAGTTATAACACAAACATATCTTTGTTGTTGGTATACACATAAAAACAATAATAATACCCAGGACTTAGGCGTATAATCAGTGATGTATGTTTGGAGGCTGGGGACATGCTGTCCTGCTTTGGATACACTATTGGATAGGCGTATGTGCCAATAGGGTGGGACATAAGTGCAAAATCGAACTTTGTAACTATCCCAAATCCAGTTGGGAAATAATTTTATAACTTGTGAATTCTTCGTTAGTGAGACATAACGTCCATCTTTTATTTGTGGGTCTTATGTCCAACCTGAGTTTGACAATCAATTTGGAACTTATGTCTAACTCAAGTGGGACTTAAGTCCACAAATATAAAGTGGCTGTAATGTCCATGGGCTATGTCCCTTTGCCAAGAATATGGCATTTCAATACCAAAGTGACTACAGGTGGTTACATTGCAATTTTTCATAAGCTCCACTTAGCAGGATTTGCCTCACTGAAAAAGTGAAATAATGCCGAATCGGCGTTATTTCACTTTGTCATTGTGAAATAAGGCCGAATGTTGAAATTCGGCGTTATTTCGCTTTTGTAAAGTGAAATAACGCCGAATTTTGGAATTCGGCGTTATTTCGCTCGGCGTTATTTCACGGCACCACAAAAAAGGTCTTATTAACTTTTTTCATTAATCTAACCATTCTAAAGATATTCGAGGTCAAAGTTAAAAAAAAATATAAAAACATTTTATATTTTTAAAAAATTTCTAATTCACTGAAACTTCATTATTTTCAAATTAGCAAGATATATTCTTGTAGCGGCTTAAACGTTCTACAAAAAATTCCTTGGAATGAAATTGATTGCTTTAACCGTTTAGAAGATATTCGTATCCAAACCAATGCTCACTGATTTCAATAGTTTTCTTATGACCCGTATGCATTGCGATTTGGATACGAATATCTTCTAAACGGTTAAAACACTCAATTTCATTCCAAGGAATTTTTTGTAGAACGTTTAAGCCCCTACAAGAATATATCTTGCTAATTTGAAAATAATGAAGTTTCAGTGAATTAGAAATTTTTTAAAAATAAAAATGTTTTTATATTTTTTTTTAACTTTGACCTCGAATATCTTTAGAATGGTTAAATTAATGAAAAAAGTTAATAAGACCTTTTTTGTGGAGCAATCAATTTTTAACAAGAATATGTCTTGCGCGTTTGATCATAATAATTTTTCAATTTGTTACAAAATTAAAAACAAAAAACGAATTTTTAAAGATTTTCTCGATTTTTGGACCTCAAATATCTATTCCACGTTTAGATAAACGAAAAAAGTGTATAAGGCCTTTTTTGTAGAGCGTTCAATTTCCTACAAGAATATGAAAAGAAATTTGCTAAAAAGTCAATTAATAAAAAAATTATTTATTTTTAGTAGAAGCTTGATGTAAAAATCCAAAATTGCAAAGCGGAGGACCTTCATATTAATATAAAGAGCTCATATTTGGTGTGTATATTCTAGAGGGGTCTAGCAATCGATTTTTCGGAGTACCAAATCAAAAAAAAAAATTTCGATTTTTTTGACCCACCCTAACGTCCCGGGTTTCTTAAATAAAAACCTGGGACAAGCTCTAGAAATACGGGACAGTCCCGGGTAAACCGGGACGGATGGTCACCGTGAGTATCACTGTACTCTTAAAACAATTTTCTTTTTAGTTCATAGCTTTTGACACTAGAGGGCGCTGTATTAAGTAACTTTTTATATCCTATACCCATCGGAGAGTAAAAATTCTTTTAATAATACCTTAATTGTTAAATGGTGATAAGTAGTTTGGAAGTTATGAGGACACATACATGCTCATTTTTGATTGACAAGATATGATCTGTAACATATGTACTAAAATTTATATAAAATATGACTGTAACCACTTTTTCCCTTCTGCCTATCAACTCAAAATTTATTTAATTAAGAAAATAAATCTTAAAACTATTTGGGAAAAGACCTTGATGGTCTTATAATCCAAGGCTCAACACACACGAGACAATCATTGATTTATAAATGCAAGCCCTTAATTTGTCAGCTTTTTATAACTGGGACATTACATAATTTAATTTAACTATCCCACATATAAGTAAAGTAGATAAAGCTTAAATCCAGACAATAATATTGTGATGCCACACAGCAGCAGCGGCACAGACACGCACAACACAACACGTCTTCTCTTCATCTGCCTTAATATAGGAGAAGGTCATTCACCATCAATTAATTTGCAGACTGGAGGCTCTCTATATATAGTTTAACTCTGCTGCTGTCTGTATAACACTCATCTCATTCGTTTTCTCTCTCAGTCGGATCAAAAATTGTTAATGGCAGCAATTAAGCAATTTAAGTTCGAAACATCGTTCTCACCAAATCACCATCATAAATTTTGCCATCTTATAATCCCTTGGTCTAAATCTGAAGTAGGTTTAAAAGGATACCAGTTTTTGTTGGCATAAACTATTCAAAACACGTCGCCTTGATATTGAAGTTGTATATGTGTTATGATGACTTGAGGAAGGGCACACATGAGCTTTCGAAACCTCCAAAGTGAATAAATAAATTAAGAAACCTAACTCATAAATATGACGTCATTCATATCAAATCACAAAAATCTAGTGAATTTTTAACAACAACAACACGAGAACAAAAAAAAAAATAAACTGCACGACTGGGGTCGCACGTACTTGCTCTTATGGTAAAAGTTACTCTAATGTTAAAGCTTTTCATTGAACGAAATAAGGTATATGATGTTTTCACGGAATTTCATAAGTGGAAAAAAAAAATAAAATCTTTTTTTAGTTTAAACGTTTCTGTATGCCATTATTTCTTGTATAAAAAGGAATTTTTAGAAAAAATTTTTCGAAAATCGTTAGAGCCGTTTTTTAAAAAAATAATTTTTTATATATACAAAATTTCTAACATTTTTCAAAAAAAAAGTTGGTATGCCATTTTGAAGAAATAAATAATTTACACATAAAAACGGAATTTCAAAATTTTTTACCAACCCGTTTCCAAAAAATTGATTTTTCAAAAAAAAAAATTTGAAATATTTTTTAAAAATTCAAAAATGTGTTTTTTGAAAAATTTAATTTTTTTTTAAATAACGATAGCTTAAACGTTTCTGTACAAAAATGTTGGTCAAAATATGTTTTGAAAAAAACCATTCTATGGCAGGTACCGTTAATAACGGTTCAAAAAATATTTTTTTTATTTCCAAAGGAAGCTTTTATGTGTTACACTACACACAAAAATTTTAGTCAAAATCTTTAGAGCCGTTTTTGAAAAAAATTAACTTTTCTATTTCTGTTATATGAAAGGTACCGTAAGTTTTGGTCCTAAAAAAAAAATTTCAATTTGTCCTCTAGGGAATCACCCAAAACTGTTAACTACCAAGTTTGAAGGGAATCGCTCCATTAGTTTAGGTGGTAGCCTGAGGTACACACAGACAGACAGACAGACAGACAGACAGACAGAATTGCCGGACCCACTTTTTTGGCATTCTCCATCATCGTAATGACATGTAAAATTGTTATCTCGTGTTCGATTTGTTTTACGAATCCTAAACTTGCCCTATAGTACCTATATCGCAAGTAAAAGTCATAACCTTAAATAAAATTTGACACCATAATGACACCTCATTCCCCTTCAAAAAAGTCATCTCAACGAGCACACAGAAGTTAGTTTTTTGTAGTCATCATAAACCGTTGCACGAAACTGTGTGGTTGTAGTTGGTTTGAGTCTTTGGTGTAGCGGTAGCTAAGGAAAAAATTGATAAATTGTGCAGTCGGCAGCAATTTCACGACTTGTTAGCACGTAATTTTGTGCCATCTCTCCATAAGCCCCCTGAATAGACCAAGAACACAAAAAAAAAAAAAAAGAAACCGAAAGAGAGGACGCATCCGTCGTCGTCCTCTGCTGTGCTTGAAGTTCTTGAAGTTGCATTCAACTATATAGAATTAGCCTAGCACCAATGGCACCAAAGGTTAGCCATAAAAGCTAACACGACATGGATCTCGCCTCATCCTGGCTGGCTAACTGGCTGGCATTCTACCACACGACTTGACTGCCTCGCGCGCTAAATCCGGACGAGACGTGAGAAATGGAATTTATTTTTATTCTGGAAGAAGAAGAGGTCAGTACCCGTTAAGACTTGGTAGTATTTTTGTTGTTGTTTTTTAGGAGAAGAGAGAAGAGAGTATCATTTCACCCAAACAACAACGACGGGGTATTAAATTTAATTTGAATTATCGCGTGATCACGAATGCTTTTTAATTCAAAATAAAAAATACAAAAAAATTAATGAAAAATAAAACCCCAACTCATATGGTCCAAACCAAAACTGTGTATAGACTTCAACGTCACAACAAGGACGAAGGAGGGAGAACTTAGAGACTTTGACAGCCCTATTAAACAGTGATTTGGTGAGTTGGCTCTGGCTCTGGCTGTGTATTAAATTATGTGTAGCTGCTGGGTGTTGTTTAAGAGTTCACAACTCTTTTTTGCATGTGGACATGACATCTGATTGAGGTGATTATTCGAGAACACCAAATGGGCGTTGAATAAAGTTAAACATCATCAACAGCCACCACAATGTGAATATGTGAATGAAAATAGCAATTTTTCTTCGTCTTTTTTTAGAAAGAAAGAAAGACAGGAGCAGCCAAGAGGTCATGTGAGAGCTATTTTCAGGATAATTTTATAAAAAAAAAACGCTTCTAATATTATTTTCTTAATTAATTTTGTAAAGTTAGAAGGTGGGGATTTTGTTCTTAGTGAAAAAAAAAATCGTGATTTTCAACTTAGGTTTATCGGAATCAAAAAGTAGGTGTTTAATATTATAAAAAGTCTTAAATTTCTTATCTGCTTTGAAATGAACAAAATATAATCTCAGTTGGTTGAGTCATGATTTAAGTCTTTTAATTGTGGTAAGAAACCTTATAAGGAAATTGTTTCTTTAAAGCTTATTTAAAAAAAAAAAATAATTTCCAATTAGGTAGTTACTTTGTTATTTAAAAAAGAGGTTGTCTGTAAAGCCGGTTTATGGGCGATGATTTTACGTGATAACGTCTTCAGAAAACAGGTTAAAACAATCATAATTTACAAAGTACCTTTTTTATTTTCTCATTATATTAATCTTTTTATTTTAAAAGCTTACAAAAAAAATTCTGCAATTTAAAAGCCAATTATTTCTTCTTAAGAATAAAACCATTTTTAAATTTTTACAATGAGCAAAAAGTATAAAAATAATTTATTGAAAACAATCATTTTCATCAAAAAAAGCAAAGAAAACATGAGTTTTTATCTTCTCACGTCATTAATTTTATTTTTGTCCCCAAAAACTATACATCTAAAAGCTTATTGTCTTATCTCAAAATATATATCGATCAGGTCTATGAGACATCTACAAAAAGAGCTAGAATTTTTTGAACTCGATCAAATTTCATTAAAAAAAGCAAAATTATTTTTATGTTCTCACGCTATGGAATCAATTTTTTTGTTTGACAACCTATAAAAAATATATACCATGTGAAAGCTTATTATTTCACCTTTCATATGAAGTATCAATCTCATTTCAAAGATGCCTACAAGAGAAGTTAGAATTTTTTAAAGTCAACCATGTCGAATTTCCAGACTGAGATTACGGTACTTCCCATACTGGTGGATGTTCGGGGGGCAACAGATCTCCACTGGTGTTTTGAGGTTCTTAGCAAGTTTCCTGATTTAACATTGTGTAGCTTGTAGTTAGTCTACCGTTATGTGTGATATACCAAATGAAAGGTAACTGTATCAGGATGCTCATAAAAGTTTAATAAAATTTCTATCTGCTTTTGGTCAAAAGTTATAACCTGTTGAATTCTAAAATTTTATTTTACCGTTATCTGAAAATTGTGTTTACGAAAATGATTAAAATTTCTCACACATATAGTCGTAGTCATGGTCTATCATTACTTCATATACTTTATTCCTGTATCTATTAAAGAAAAAAAGATAAAAATAAAAAACGATGAAAATCGGTTAAAAACGGTCAAAAAACGTGTTTTTTAAAAACTTGTTTCTTCCGTTATTCAGTCAAAACTCACTGAACGATTCCAAGTTTTTGCACATGTATGCATAAGGCCAAAACCTATAAGTTTGAGATTTTTTTTGAATGCTCCAAAAAAAAAGCTAAAAATCAAAAACTACCCAAAAATACCCCTAAAAAACAAGGTGTTTTTCAAAAATTCATATTTCGAAACGCAGAGTGTTGGAAAAAAATCCGTATCACACGCCTAAATTTTGTTTCCCTTATATTTCACCTGGCATCTTTAGAATTGTCAAAAAAATTTCCTTTACCCAAAATCATTATTTTGTCACAGCCCCAACACGTAAACAACGTTCAAACAAAACGTTATAGCTTAGTTTCAAAATTTTTTAGAATTTTTTCTTAAATGCAGTTATTATTAAATTAATCTCATCTATCTACAACAAAAAAAAAATCAATTCTCTACGACTTCGCGTTTAGATTATATCCCAAATTTCATCTTTCCGTTTTACCCCTGTTTACCCTATTAAATGACGGAATTTTTAAAAATCCTTCATTTGGATTAAGCTTTAGGTTATTATCTTTCAAATAAGCTATAGAAGATTTTTGTATCTCTAATAGTTTATTTTTAATTTTGAATTGAAATTTTTTGCCGCACTGCGAAAGTGCGAGAGTGTAACGTTAGAAAATGGCGTCACTTTTTTGTGGTGGCTGCCATGGTTAATCGATTTATAAGACGTTATCACGTCAAAAATTTTTAAGTAAAATTTTAAATGGCCTCATAAGTCAACATATACCTATTGCAAATATTAAAAAAAACTTTAACCCTCTTGGGGCGCCATCTAGCGTCCAAATAAAAATCTGAAAAAATTAGAGGATTTTTCTTTTATTATTTAAAAACAGTTTTTCCACTTAGGAACTTGATTCAAAAATAACGAACCACCCTAATATACATATTAAATCAAAATTTGAGTCTAACTTATTATTATTACCTTCAACACTAAGGTTGAATGATATACTTTTGTTTCTACCGAAAATGAAAAAAAATGCAAATTATTCATGAATAAAGTTCTGGAACATTTGCGTTCGTTTTCTTTGTCTTAAATCCAAAATTATATACTTTCGTTCAAAAAAAAAAAAAGGGTGTCAACAATGCTTAAATTAATTGCAGTCCAACCCTAAATTGCCTTAAATTTTTATTACCTATAATAATATGAAATTTTAAGGTTTGTATCTTAAATTAATATGCTGCACTAATGCTTTATTGCATTTATATGTTAATATTTTAATGTTAATTCTCATTTTCTTTATTTGAATAACAACTTTGAGGTTAGTTAACAATACAATTTGTTAATTATACATCAAATGCATGGTATTAATTTAAATAAAAAACAAAGAAATTTAGCAATAATATTTAACATTTGACTAATAGCTTTTTCATAATAATTCGTAGAATTAAGGTGTTTGAAAATTTTTTAATTGCAACATTAGTTACACATTCTTGGTTATTATTGTTGGAAACATAATTTGGTTAATGTGCAAATTAAGTTTAGTGTCATTTCGAATACAATAAAATTATAGCTTATAAAGGAAATTGTAATTTTTCAAATTTTCAACAACTATTAATTTATTTGGAATAATAGTAAAAAAGGTTTAATGCAAATTTGGGAACCCATCATAGCATGAAGTTAAATATACCTATCATAAAATTTCATTAAAGATTTCTCACTAATCAGTTCAGAATAAATTTCTCAAATACAATTGAATCAAATTCCAGAAACTCCGAAATAAAAATAAAAACATCCCATTACAGCAATATCCCAAGATTGATGAGTGGGAAGAAGGTTTCCGTCTTCTGTGGAAAATACAAATTTTTTTTTATCCAAAACCATTTCAACAGCTGGTATACATGTGAGTACTGTGTGAATGGCAATGACCAGGCCACTTGAAACAAATACGCCACAAAACGCTGCAAGGAAGTGAAGAGCGCATTTTCATATATCCACGCACTTAAGTGCATATTACGTGGCCGGTAGCGCTTGATGAAGAAAAAATAAAAATAAGTTTTTTTTTTTTTAATTTTTAATTGCTCGTTGAGGCGATTTTTCCGGAACGCCAGCCAGAGAGTGAGCGACACTACAACAAACCAGCACCATCACGACCATATTCTCGAGGACTTGCTGGTTGCTTGGGATTATAATTTATAATGTGTGTGTTATTGCATATGGAAGAATTCATAGGAGGAAACAATTTTCACTCACATTTTTAGCTGGTTCTGAATTCTGATGATGATGGTGGAGCTGCTGCTTCTGGCCAGATAAATCACGAACTCAAGGATATAAATTCTACTCAAGTATTTCAAGTGAGTGTTACAATTTTATTTTTGGTAATTATGTTAACAGCAAATGAATTAATTGCCCCGAGAGATATATTCTTATTTTTTTTGGTTTGTGTTGTGTGTTGGCGGAGACAGGAAAAAAAAGAGATACTTGTATCTGAGTTTGGGCATCTATGGTGGTTTTGTATGCAGGAAAAGCCATTTTGGTATATTTGGGTCAAATTTTCTTTTTTTTTCGTTTTCTTAAATTTCATCCAATTTAAATTATAAGCTTTTTGGAAAATCGGGTAATGACTTAATGTGCAATGGTTTGTTGACAATAAGAATAATGACTCTGATAAATGATTTGGATTTTAATTAAATTAAATTGACATTGATTTGTGTATGTTGGTAATGAAGACATTCTAAAGTGGAATTAAAACATTCTTCACGGTTAAATCATTTGAAAGTCATTTCTAGAAAAAAAAAAGAGCAATAAATAAATTAAATTTCTTGATGGCTTAACCCTCTGTAGGCACACCTCTTTTTTGCGAATTTGGTTTATATTTTTTCATGTCGCTAGAACTTTTTTCGATCTCACTATTTTAAAGAGAATCATAGATGAAATTGATGTAGAATACTCCGAGGAATTCGAATATTGTATTCACAATTCAAAATTCAAAATTATTTTCACCCTTATAAAGACACTTTTTTGTGGCCACTTTTAATTTTTGTCCTGCCAAATTTGCACCCGTGTGCCGACACAGGGTTAATAATCGAAGAGTTCCATGAACTTTCAAACATTTGATTTGATTTTTACTTTAATCTATTTGTCAATGCTTTGTATCAATTTTTTAACTCTTAGCGCATTATTTTCATGTTGGCACTTTTTATGTCTATTTTATCTGGACTACTAACTGTACTATTGCTTTAAAGTCCCCATTGAAAATTATAAAACTGTCAGATCATGAGACATGACATTACGATCATGAAGAATGCCATAAAAAAGAGGGTCACGCAATTCTGTCTGTCTTTATTTGAAACCCAAGAGCGAAAAATGAAAAAAAAAATTAAGGATCAAAATTAACGGTAGGTACCATATAACCAAAATGGAAAAAGATTTTTTTGCTCAAAAACGGCTGTAACGATTTTAGTTTTAAGAAAATACATACATTTGCAACATTAGCTACCCGAGTAAAAATAGAAATTGAATTTTTAAAGAAAAAAAAATCTTGACCGCCGCACCACCGCCTCCGTTTGCAGGAATTTTCGCCGCTCGACACAGCCACACCACGACTGCAGCACGTCCGCACTATTTCATTTTGTATGAAAAATTCGCCGCACCGAGCACTTTCAATTAGAAGTCCAAAGCTTCAAGCACTCGACCACCAAGTCATGTTTGCATGATTTGGCAATTTGTTACTTAAGCCAAAATAACTTTGAAGACAACTTAAACATTTGTATAAGTACGAGAATAGAATTTTTTCCTATACAAAATTAAATAGTGCGGACGTGCTGCAGTGCTGGCGAGGCGGCCTTGGTACAGCGAATTTTTTTCATACTTTTCATTTTTTTCAAAATGAAACGGTGCGGACGGTGGTGCGGTGGTTTAGAAATTTTTGATCGTAGTGCGTAAGCGCTGCAGCGTAGGTGCGGCGGACGTGGTGCGGCGGAATTCCATTTTTACTCGGGTACATGTATTTTTTTTTTAACTAAAATCGTTACAGCCAGGACCTAGATCTACATATATTTAAAATAAAGAATTTTTTTTTTAAATTGTTTACTGTACTTGCCATAAAATCATTTTCTTGATTTCTGACTTTCCAAATTTCAACGAAAATTTGTTTGCGAAAACGTTTTGATATCTATAAATTTTACGAATTATAAAAAAATTATTAAAAACCAGTAGGTAAATTTTTTTTTAAATACATTTTTTCAAAACGAATCTATGAATTCTCTTTGACATGTTGTTTGTGTACGTGAATCTATACTTTCTTTTTGAAGTTATACTTCTTATGGGAGGGTGGGTATGAAAATTTACTTTTTGACAAGAATGTCAAAGGGATTATGACGCGATCACCCTGGGTAGCAGGGCTGTCGTTTCACCTTTAGAGTAGGCAGTACTTTAGTATTTAAAAATGCAGTACGCCGCAGTACGGCAAACATAAAACACACAACACGTTGCAAGTTACATGTTTCATGTGGCAAGTTGCATGTGGCAAGTTGCATGTTTCAAGTTGCGTTTGGCAAGTTGCATGTGGTAATTTCCATGTGGCAAGTTGCCAGGGTTGCAAAAAGCTCACATTTCAGCTCAGCTCACAGCTCAGCTCAAATTTGAGCTAGGTACCATAGCTTAGCTCATTTGAGCTGAGCTGAAAGTGAGCTGAGCCGAAAGTGAGCTCCCCAACTTCCAACGCCTGTATCTCGGAATTTTGAAAAAAATGAAAAAAAAAATTTTGATGCCAAAAGGTAGCGGGGACTCTAACCTACATTTGGGTACAACTCTCATTCCTGTAGGTCCACGCGTTCTCAAACCTGGAGAACTTAAAAGTAAAAAAAAAAATAGGCACGATTCTGAAAAAATAGGCATGATGTGGCGGTTTAACAAATGTGCAAAGCGTAGGCCCATGACACAAGCTATCATTTGGCATCACTCCCAAAAATTGCTCTAAAGCGGTTTAGCTTCCAGGAGCGTTCAAAGATTCGGGGATTTTTCGAAAAAAAATTTTACCCCAACTTTCAAACGCGATTTTCTCGGAATTTTGAAGTAAATCGAAAAACCGGATTATACCACTATCGGCTAGCTGAGAATATAAGCTTTCATATGGCACCACTCCACTGTCTCTAGATCAAAGCATTCAGCTCCCAGAAGTTTTTTCGCGCCCCCAACTTCCAACGCCTATATCGCGGAATTTTGAAGAAAATGAAAATAAAATTTTTGATGCCAAAAGATAGCGGGGACTCTAACCTACATTTGGGTACAACTCCCATTCCTGTAGGTCCACGCGTTCTCAAACCGGGAGAACTTAAAAGTAAAAAAAAATATGCGCGATTCTGAAAAAAAAGGAATGATGTAGTGGTTTAACATGGAAGGCGATTTTTTAAAAATCTGATAATGTGCAAAGCGTAGGCCCATGACACAAGCTATCATTTGGCATCACTCCCAAAAATTGCTCTAAAGCGGTTTAGCTTCCAGGAGCGTTTAAAGATTCGGGGATTTTTCGAAAAAAAAAATTTACCCCAACTTTCAAAGCCGATTTTCTCGGAATTTTGAAAAAAGTCGAAAAACCGGATTGTACCGGAATTTTTTTTATGATAAAAAAAGAAATATATTTACTATCAAAAACACCAAGAGAAAAGATCACGAAAAATTATCTGTCTTATTTATAAAAATATCTATGTGTTAAAATAATTCCATCAATAACTAGATCCAAACATCTTAAGCTATGGTGTTATATGAAAGTTCAAAATATCTTCATATTTCATTATACTTTCCAAATAAAAATCAATGTATCCTCTCACCCATCACAGCTCAGCTCAGCTCACTTTACCTTAGCTCATAAAATTACCATATAGCATATTTTATGCGCAATTTGTTTACTTTCGTTAAGCATATACCGTACGTTCTGAACCGCACAACATGAGTAAATTTCACAGAATAAATTGAAAACTACATGGACGCAAGGAGGATGAAAGTATTAATTTATTGTTCACTTGATAAAAATGTAAGAAACGAAGTGTGGATTAATTAATTTAATAATAGAAATTAAAAATATCAAATGAAATTCATTTATATATTATACTGAATGAGAAGTATAACTTCAGTCGCGTGTACATGTGTACACACACTCTTTTTTTTTTTTTAGAAAATGGGTGAAACCTTTTTTTTAACAAATTTGTAAAAATTCTATATTATACAAGAAATCAAGTTATTTTTTGTTTGAAGATTAAACCATTTAAAAATGTGTTTTCGTAATTTTTAAACAAAATTTTTAAATTTTTTAAAAATATATTTCTTATAAAATTAACACTTAAACTGATCTAAAATGAATATTAACATAAAATTCCTTATCATAATAAATTTTCTATAAAGCTTTCAAAATTTTAAAATATAGGTACTGGAGGAAAATAAAGAGAATTTCCACTAACAATTTTGCATTACTTAATCTTGATAGATGCAGCCAGTAGTTGCTTTAAGACTTGTCTAAAATTGTTGGAGCAAAGTTCTTACTTCGGATGCGCCATACGCATGCATGAAAGAACTTCTTGCACCCTTAATCCCATTTAAATGTATCTTAACCTTTAGTTTCGGTTACTCCTATAAGTCATATACAAAAATGCTTTGCAAATTAACCTTAGTAAGCTAAGTTAGCTCTCGTATTCACAATATTACTCAAAACGCAAATAATAATGTTAATCATATTTTTTTCACTTCTCCCATATCAACCACAAAGTTGTCCTCCCGCTCGTTTCATATGAAAATTAATTAAATCCCATTTAACACCCGTTGGATTAAACATACATCACTTTGTCATTTTTTATTCGGTTTCTTCTACAAAAATGTATATGCATCTAAAGTTTTAATCTTATCTTCACTCAGCATGCAGAAACTATTTATATTAACTCCTCTATTCTCCATAACTATGTAGTAGGTAAACTCCCTCACCAACAAGTTATTCATATTTTTAACACCACAATCCACAACATATTCAAAGGAGACCGAGGGGGGCTAAAGTGCACCCACTATAAAAAAAACCCCTCTTTGACCCCCTCAGAGCAGAACTGACCATATCGAATAAAAAAATTGTTTAACTCAAATTGAATTTATTAGTACCATTTGGAACGCATCGCGCGCGATAACCATCTCCACTTACAAACTGTAAAAGTAACAAATGATCATTTAAGTTGCCGCTTGCCGCTCGCTCGCTCTCAGCAACATGACGCCACAACGCGCCGCTTATCATATTTAAAAGTTAAAAGGTCCAAATAGACCATCAGCCAGCATAGTACAGCACCAACACACTCGGGTTGTTATGAAGTATCAGAGCACTCCACAGGGCTGATGGTCTGCGTGCGTCTGGACTGGACCAAAACGAAGACGGCAAAGGACGATATGAAAGCCGCAACTTGGCATAAGATTAATTGACCATCGCAATGACCGCATTAATCGAAGCAACACATCTGCTGCCGACGTTGAAGTTGAATTTTTTCTTTTGTAGCAGCTCAAGACTGCAACACTATAATGCAGTTTGTGGGTCTTTAAATTAGGGATGGGAACTTACGAGTGATTTGAACTATCGATAGTTAGTAACTGAATAATTTGAACAATCGAATAGTTCATTAATTCATACATTAATTCATTAATTAATTCATTAATTCATTCATTCATTCATTAATTCATTCATTCATTCATTCATTCATTCATTCATTCATTCATTCATTCATTCATTCATTCATTCATTCATTCATTCATTCATTCATTCATTCATTCATTCATTCATTCATTCATTCATTCATTCATTCATTCATTCATTCATTCATTCATTCATTCATTCATTCATTCATTCATTCATTCATTCATTCATTCATTCATTCATTCATTCATTCATTCATTCATTCATTCATTCATTCATTCATTCATTCATTCATTCATTCATTCATTCATTCATTCATTCATTCATTCATTCATTCATTCATTCATTCATTCATTCATTCATTCATTCATTCATTCATTCATTCATTCATTCATTCATTCATTCATTCATTCATTCATTCATTCATTCATTCATTCATTCATTCATTCATTCATTCATTCATTCATTCATTCATTCATTCATTCATTCATTCATTCATTCATTCATTCATTCATTCATTCATTCATTCATTCATTCATTCATTCATTCATTCATTCATTCATTCATTCATTCATTCATTCATTCATTCATTCATTCATTCATTCATTCATTCATTCATTCATTCATTCATTCATTCATTCATTCATTCATTCATTCATTCATTCATTCATTCATTCATTCATTCATAGTAAGTAAATGAATGAATGATTTAAACTATCGAATGAATGAATATTTTACAAATATCGATAGTTTGATAGTTTTTATTCGATAGTTCCCATCACTACTTTTAATGATCATGCAACTGCAACTGCCCCTGCTGCATATATGAAAATGAAAATGATGATGCTGGACGAGGAATCAACTCCCGCATCTGTCTGCGATGGACGACGATGACTCCGAGAACTCTTGGAGAAGATATAAGAGAGTATTGCAGTGAAGCACTCAATTATCGCCATAGCAAAGCGTTAAGAGGATTTTACCAATTAATTGTCGAAGCTCTCGGGTTGCGTGGAGTTTGTGCTTCATCTTCAATAGGTATAACCAAAAGCATCCTCTTTTCCTCTGACTTCTATACCCTACGACTTGTCCAAGAGGTATAAACTTATAGCTCCTTCTTCTCTAGCCTCTGTATATGGCTGTGGGTGTGTTGCTATATTTATGTGAGGAAACATCATAAATCCACTTAGTTCGTGATTTAACAGCTCACGTTTGTTTTTATGTCCAGATGATATGATGGTTCTCTTTCTCTCCTTCTCTCTTTCACTCTTCGTTCGTGTTTTTGGTCAATGTACTCATTTCCAGCTGCAACAGATTGGATGGATGGATTTTCTTCAATTAAATTGGATGAAAAAAAAAAATAAATATAAAAAGTGACCAAAAATAGATATTTTATAGCGTGTCGTTCCAGCAGCGGAGGCGCTAGGAGGTTGTGAGAAGTCATATAATATTGCATAAGACCCTCCAGGGTTTTCAACAAAAGCAGGAAAGTTAACAGCAACTATTAAATTTACTTTTATATTAATTTAAAAGAATTGGACTTTTATTCGAAACACGCAATTTGGTTTTTTTTTGCCAGGGAATAGTAGTGGGTGTTTTTGGATGCACGAAACAAATAAGGAGGTGCAGATTTATTGATGGCCTGGGACCACTTAGATGGCAGATATTGTAAGACTATGAGCAGGTGCAGTTCGATTAAGTAAGAGATCAAAGGAATGTCCAAATTGAATATCTAAAATATATTGTTATAAAATACACGTTTTGGATTAGTTGTGGACCCGTTTTGGACGCGTTTTAGACGCGTTTTAGACGCGTTTTGGACGCGTTTTAGACGCGTTTTGGAAGCGTTTTAGACGCGTTTTGGACGCGTTTCGGACGCGTTTTAGACGCGTTTTGGACGCGTTTTAGACGCGTTTTAGACGCGTTTTAGACGCGTTTTGGACGCGTTTTGGGCGCATTTTAGACGCGTTTTGGACGCGTTTTAGACGCGTTTTGGACGCGTTTCGGACGCGTTTTGGACGCGTTTTAGACGCGTTTTGGAAGCGTTTTAGACGCGTTGTGGACGCGTTTTAGACGCGTTTTGGAAGCGTTTTAGACGCGTTTTGGACGCGTTTCGGACGCGTTTTGGACGCGTTTTGGACGTTTTGGACGCATTTTAGACGCGTTTTGGGCGCATTTTAGACGCGTTTTGGACGCGTTTTAGACGCGTTTTGGAAACGTTTACTACGCGTTGTGGACGCGTTTTAGACGCGTTTTAGACGCGTTTTGGACGCGTTTTGGGCGCATTTTAGACGCGTTTTGGACGCGTTTTAGACGCGTTTTGGAAACGTTTACGACGCGTTTTGGACGCATTTTAAACGCGTTTTGGGCGCGTTTTGGAAGCATTTTAGACGCGTTTTGGACGCGTTTTAGACGCGTTTTGGACGCATTTTAGACTCGTTTTGGGCGCGTTTTAGACGCGTTTTGGAAGCGTTTTAGACGCGTTGTGGACCCGTTTTAGACGCGTTTTAGACGCGTTTTGGACGCGTTTCGGACGCGTTTTGGACGCGTTTTAGACGCGTTTTGGAAGCATTTTAGACGCGTTTTGGACGCGTTTTAGACGCGTTTTGGACGCGTTTCGGACGCGTTTTAGACGCGTTTTGGACGCGTTTTAGACGCGTTTTGGAAGCATTTTAGACGCGTTTTGGACGCGTTTTAGACGCGTTTTGGACGCATTTTAGACGCGTTTTGGGCGCGTTTTAGACGCGTTTTGGACGCGTTTTAGACGCGTTGTGGACGCGTTTTAGACGCGTTTTAGACGCGTTTTGGACGCGTTTTAGACGCGTTTTAGACGCGTTTTAGACGCGTTTTAGACGCGTTTTGGATGCGTTTCGGACGCGTTTTGGATGCGTTTCGGACGCGTTTTGGACGCGTTTCGGACGCATTTTGGACGCGTTTCGGACGCGTTTTGGACGCGTTTCGGAAGCGTTTTAGACGCGTTTTGGACGCGTTTCGGACGCGTTTTAGACGCGTTATAGACGTGTTTTGGACGCGTTTTAGACGCGTTTTGGAAGCGTTTTAGACGCGTTTTGGACGCGTTTTGGACGCGTTTTGGAAGCGTTTTAGACGCGTTTTGGACGCGTTTTAGACGCGTTTTGTACGCGTTTTGGGCGCATTTTAGACGCGTTTTGGACGCGTTTTAGACGCGTTTTGGAAGCGTTTTAGACGCGTTTTGGACGCGTTTCGGACGCGTTTTAGACGCGTTTTAGACGCGTTTTAGACGCGTTTTGGACGCGTTTTAGACGCGTTTTGGACGCGTTTTGGAAGCGTTTTAGACGCGTTGTGGACGCGTTTTAGACGCGTTTTGGACGCGTTTTAGATGCGTTTTAGACGCGTTTTAGACGCGTTTTGGAAGCGTTTTAGACGCGTTTTGGACGCGTTTTAGACGCGTTTTAGACGCGTTTTGGACGCGTTTTAGACGCGTTTTGGACGCGTTTTAGACGCGTTTTGGGCGCGTTTCGGACGCGTTTTGGACGCGTTTAAGACGCGTTTTGGAAGCGTTTTAGACGCGTTGTGGACGCGTTTAGACGCGTTTTGGACGCGTTTTGGACGAATTTTAGACGCGTTTTGGACGCGTTTTAGACGCGTTTTGTAAGCATTTTAGACGCGTTTTGGAAGCATTTTAGACGCGTTTTGGACGCATTTTAGACGCGTTTTGGGCGCGTTTTAGACGCGTTTTGGAAGTGTTTTAGACGCGTTGTGGACGCGTTTTGGACGCATTTTAGACGCGTTTTGGACGCGTTTTAGACGCGTTTTGGAAGCATTTTAGACGCGTTTTGGACGCGTTTTAGACGCGTTTTGGACGCATTTTAGACGCGTTTTGGGCGCGTTTTGGAAGCGTTTTAGACGCGTTTTGGACGCGTTTTGGACGCATTTTAGACGCGTTTTGGACGCGTTTTAGACGCGTTTTGGAAGCATTTTAGACGCGTTTTGGACGCGTTTTAGGCGCGTTTTGGACGCATTTTAGACGCTTTTTTTTGCGCGTTTTAGACGCGTTTTGGAAGCGTTTTAGACGCGTTGTGGACGCGTTTTAGACGCGTTTTAGACGCGTTTTGGACGCGTTTTGGACGCGTTTTGGGCGCATTTTAGACGCGTTTTTGACGCGTTTTAGACGCGTTTTGGAAACGTTTACGACGCGTTGTGGACGCGTTTTAGACGCGTTTTAGACGCGTTTTGGACGCGTTTTGGGCGCATTTTAGACGCGTTTTGGACGCGTTTTAGACGCTTTTTGGACGCGTTTCGGACGCGTTTTAGACGCGTTTTAGACGCGTTTTGGACGCGTTTTAGACGCATTTTGGACGCGTTTTAGACGCGTTTTGGACGCGTTTTAGACGCGTTTTGGAAGCGTTTTAGACGCGTTTTAGACGCGTTTTGGACGCGTTTTGGGCGCATTTTAGACGCGTTTTGGACGCGTTTTAGACGCGTTTTGGAAACGTTTACGACGCGTTGTGGACGCGTTTTAGACGCGTTTTAGACGCGTTTTGGACGCGTTTTGGGCGCATTTTAGACGCGTTTTGGACGCGTTTTAGACGCTTTTTGGACGCGTTTCGGACGCGTTTTAGACGCGTTTTAGACGCGTTCTAGACGCGTTTTGGAAGCGTTTTAGACGCGTTGTGGACGCGTTTTAGACGCGTTTTGGAAGCGTTTTAGACGCGTTTTGGACGCGTTTCGGACGTTTTTTGGACGCGTTTTAGATGCGTTTTAGACGCGTTTTGGACGCGTTTTAGACGCGTTTTGGACGCGTTTTAGACGCGTTTTGGACGCGTTTTAGACGCGTTTTAGACGCGTTTTGGACGCGTTTTGGACGCGTTTTGGAAGCGTTTTAGACGCGTTTTGGACGCGTTTTAGACGCGTTTTGGACGCGTTTTAGACGCGTTTTAGACGCGTTTTGGACGCGTTTTGGACGCGTTTTAGATGCGTTTTAGACGCGTTTTGGACGCGTTTTAGACGCGTTTTGGACGCGTTTTAGACGCGTTTTGGACGCGTTTTAGACGCGTTTTAGACGCGTTTTGGACGCGTTTCGGAAGCGTTTTAGACGCGTTTTGGACGCGTTTCGGACGCGTTTTAGACGCGTTTTAGACGCGTTTTGGATGCGTTTCGGACGCGTTTTGGACGCGTTTCGGAAGCGTTTTAGACGTGTTTTGGACGCGTTTTGGACGTGTTTTAGACGCGTTTTAGACACGTTTTGAACGCGTGTTAGACGCGTTTTGAACACGTTTCGGACGCGTTTTGGACGCGTGGTGGACGCCTTTTGGACATTTTTTTTATTTCGGACGCGTTTCGCAAGCGTTTCGGGATTAAAAAACGGTGTCATAAAATATTAAAAATATCAAATTGTAGGTAACGTAGAATTTTGTTAGAACAAGTTGAGCCTTAAGAGTATGAAATTGTGATCTGCAAATTAATTTACCGCCCAATAATTTTATCTTACTAACTTTTGGGAAAATAAAACCACCAACATCTAAGAATCGCTGATTAAAAACAACTTGCACAGGGGGATTCCCAAAACCTTTCTCTTACCGATAGGCCTATACGTAATACCAACCAGCTAATGTTAAAAAAGTTAAGTTGACTCTGTTAACTGTTGATCATGTGAACCAGATGTTTTGGTGCTTACTTCTATAAGTTATTACGCTTTGCTGATAACTTTTTCTTAAGGTAACTTGAATTAAATTTTTAACTGATCCAGCAGTACAAAATAAGCCTTAGGTTATAATTTTGGACGTACCTAATATTTCAAATGCTATCCAAAAACTTCCGTCGGTATTTTATCATCATTTCTTTAAATCATGTTTCTGAAATTGAATGATCCCTAGATATATTATTATGTGTAACAACAAGTTGACACTACGTCAACTACAAAAAATATAAGTCATCAAAAGTTCCTCTGTTTATCATCAAAAAACCTTGAGTTTGAATAAAAGAACACATAAATATTGAATTTCGAAAAAAAAAAAAACAAAATAAAAAAAAAACATTCGCGCGCCTGAAATTTAACACACCACTTCGACATCGACATCATCTGCCTGATTCTGCATTGCTTGCGCAGGTGTTTATATGACGAATGACGAATCGATCATGCCTTAGTCACGTCCGTGTTTTTTTTTTTTTTTTTATTTTTTATATATTGTTTATGGTACTAGGTACTGATATTTATTATTATAGTTTTTTTTTTATTTGTATATAAAAAAAAAAAAACAGATTATATTTACACAAAATATAATTCATGATAGGTGTAATGTCAATTTGAATTGACACAAAACAAAACTACCTTATGGGATCGAGAATCACACGTTTTTAAAGCTGGAGCTGAGTCGTGTCGTATTCGTTGTCATCATTGTCAATCCTCGTGTAAGCTTCATGCCCAAGGTTTTCCGATAAAAAAAAAAAAAAAAATTAAACAAAAAAAAAAACTAAAAACAAAAATGTATTAATACGCATTTTACTTCTCTTTTTCTGACTCATCATTTGATCGACGACGATACAATTATTATTTTTTTGAAACAATAAAATTATGACTCTTTTGGAGGAAATGGTCTTCTGTTTACTTTTTTTTTTAGAACAAACAAATGGAACAAAAAAATAGTAATTTTGTGCACTTGAACTGATACCTATCGAATATTTCAACGGGTCTATGACTAATTTTTTTGAAAATCTTTTAGATTCTCATAAACTTTTTAGGAAAATAGTACCAAAAAGTAGGTTTTGGGAGCTTTTTTAAAATAACTGGTCCGAAATTCGGAGCTTTTCAAAAAAATCCTCCAATTTCCAAAATTTCTTCTGACAAATAAATAAATAAATACTGATGATGGTTCTAATTAAATCGTCTGCTATTATCAAATCCATCATATGTCAGTTCAATGTTATTATTATGTAAGAACGCAAACAAAACAGAAATTACATAATCTCAAAAAAAAAAAAAAAAAAACTTAAAGATGTAAATAAACACCAAGGAGCGAACTTGATGGTGGCTTTGATATGTGCGATTGCCTAAATTCATGTGTCAATCTTTTCACCACTTGACCGATACCATCAATGCTCAAACCACTTGAAGCTTTTTGAACTTATTTTTGACTTGTGTGTAACAAGTCATGTGTGAATCTTACAAAACCTCACAAAAAAAAAAAAAAAAAATAAGAAATTTAATACATCTGGAAGGCGCTTGTGGGTGAAAATGTGCGCCTTTCCAGAAAGTGATAAACATGAACAAGTTACTATAATGTGATGAGATGGAAAATTGGAGCAGACGCAGACCTAGTTTTTGAGAAAATCAAATTAGATTAAGAAAAAAAAAAAAAAAACAACATGAAAGTAAATTTTTTATATTTTTTTTCTGTTTAGGACAAGAGAGCTGTGATCACTCAATTGTGCATCATTTCATGGGAAGTAATTTGGCCTAAAAAAGAAAAAAACGAAAATGATGTTTTTGGAACATGGGATTTTTTTTGTGTAAATGTTTATTTAAAATTTTTTTTCGGTTTACTAAACAAACATCGTTTTGGAATGAAATGTTTATTTCATGAGAAAAGTTCAGAATCACAGAATTTGGAAGTTCAATGAGTAATTAGGAATTGTTGATAAGAAATAAAATGCAGGACTGGGTCGCACGAACTTGCTCTTGGAGTTAAAGTTGCTTAAATTTTTAAGACTTTTTATATAGAAATTTGGAAAAAAAAAATTCGTTAAAAAAAAAAAAAATTAAAATCTGAAATCAAATTGCCCTTCAAAATAAGTATGCAGTTTTGATTGATAAAGATGCATTTTTAGTAAAAATCAAAATCGTTAGAGCGGTTTTTTAAAAAACTAATTTTTTATAAAAAATTTTTTGGAAAAAAAGTTTGAAAATAAAATTGGTAGGTATGCCATTTCGTAGAAATCACTAATCAGCATCTTAAAACAAAATTTCAAAAAAATTCAATGTTAAGTTTTCGCAAATTTGAATTTTCAAAAAAAAAAATTTTCAAAATTTTTTTTTTAAATCCAAAAATTATTTTTTTTTAAATTTTATTTTTGGTTTATATATAAATTATAGTAATGCTTCTTTACAAAAAGTTTCGAATAAGCAGTTTCGGAGATAATCGGATTTTAAAAAAATGGTTCTATGGCAAGTACCGTTCAAAAAAAAAAATGTTTCATTATAAGATACACTTTAGCTTAAAACTAACATTTAAATTTTAACTTTAGAGAAAGAATTTTTGTATACATTGTATACAAATTAAAAAACATAGTTAAAAAAATGATTTTTCAAAAAACTAAATATTTCTTTTCAATCCAAAATATATGTTTTTTGAAAATTTTTCATTTTTGAATTTAAGGTCACTTAACATTTTTATACAAAAATGTTCGTCGGAATTGTTTGCCTTTTTGCTACATTACAAATATTTTTGTTTTTATCGAAACCGTTAAAACCTTTTTTTTTTTTTTTTTTTGAGAAAAACAACATTTTTCATTTTGGTCGAACGGCAAGAATCGTTAATTTTGGTCTTAAAAATAAAATTAATTTCCTCTTCTAAGGGATAAAATTCTCAGCTACGAAATTTGAAAGCAATCTTCATCCATATGTAAGACCATGAATGAGATTCTAAATGATTAACTATGCATAGAACAATTTGCATAAGAATTTGGATTGAGTAATAAAAGAATTACACATACACCACAGTGTACTGCTTTTTTAAACTGCACCAACAATTCAAAATAATTAGTCTGTCTAATAATAGAATTAGATAACAACTTAATGACTGTCAAAATTATAGAGTTGTCCATTTCAAAATTTTAAAACTAATCAAGCTAGTCTCAAAATGGCGGATAGACAGTACATAATGTTAGTAAGAAATTAAGCTTAAATTTTATAAAAAAAAAAATGTGTCAGAACTTTGATTTAGGTATAATTTATAATATTTATTTAAAAACAAAGTCCGCTATTTTGCGAAATATGCCAAAATTGTAAGGCATACTTTAATGGCTCATAACACTGGTCTGCAAGGAAGTCAGAATTGACCGAGCACGTCACGTTAGAAAATCTCAAAAACCCCTTTTTTTGCTGTTTTCGAGGAAATATTTTGCACAATGTAATCTTTTTCAATTAAAATTGTAACGGTTTATGAAAGAACTTATTTTTTCTTTCAAATTCAATTTCAATCTTCTCAATATCTCTTTTCTTCTCCTAGATATCTTAATTTAAGTAAGTTAAGTGGGTTTGGAATATTATCTTACCATAAAGAAACTGATCTCTAAAAATTAATATATCTTTCTCCCTAGAACAAAGGTATACTTTTCTAATAAACTTTAGTGTGCTGTTTTTGAATCCGAGCTCAAAAAATTTCGGTCAGCTATGGTTTTTGAGATAAAGTAGTTTTTTTAGATTTTCTAAAAAAAAAACTGATTTTGTGATACTTTAATGCGAATATCTCAAAATCCTTGACTTCTTATTCTAACTCAGCACATCAAAAACTATAAGAAAAGTATACTTTTGTTTCTAGGAGAAACAAATCTGAAGCTTTACAAGGCAGTTTATCGATAGGTTTATTACAAATAAGACATTTCTAATTAGAAAAATAGTAAAAGTTACAGAACACGTAAAAATTTTGTTTGATTTATTTTATTATGGTTTTCTTTACATATTTAACTTTTTAAATATAATGGGCGTTGATATTTTACATTTTCCTTAATGAGCTCAATGCGACAAATAGTTCTAATTTTATACAAGTTCAAATGAATCTAAAAGGGTGGTTTTTTAGAAACTACCCACATTTTTCAAAAATCATTTTTACAAAAATGGTACCTGATAGAATTTTTCTAAAACCAGATTTAAATTCAGGAAAGTCTAATCTTTTATAATATCAAAAAATTATTTGAAGGAGAAAAAAAAAGTTAAATTTTGCAGACCAGTGTAATTGGTAGGTACTAATTGAATACTTTTTTGAATATGTAAAAAATTTCGAAAACTTTCCTATCAATTTTCATTAAAAATTCGAATATTTTAACATTACATTAATTCCAATTTTATATTTCAAATTACAAAATTTAGTTTGTAAAAACTAGGATTTCGACAATTATGAATAATCGAAAAAAAATTAAAATTTAAAGAGGAACTGAAACAAAAAATTCATATTAAATTTAATAATATTTATTTGAAAAACCTTGTGTTTCCTTTGTACCAAATTCTTTGTCCACAATGATTTACCTCAATATTTATGATCTGTCATGTAAAGCAAACTGTGTAAACATTACATTTTACATCCCTTGTCTCAAATAAATTCAATTTAATCGTCTTTGTTTGTTAGGAAATTTATACACCTAGATTCTTATTTTTGTATAAGAATCTGAAACAAAACTCTATAAATCCCCTAACAAAATATTTTACTTGTATGCATCCTTCTCAACAAAAGACAAAATTAATGAACTTGAGGTAAAAAAAATAAATAAAATTCCTTGTGATCATTATCGTGGACAAAAACATGATAATCTCAGCGATTACAGTCACCATTATACAAATTTTCCAAATCGCCAACTGTCATTTGTGTATAAAAATGACAACATCCATATATCGTCACCTTTTACACCGAACAACAACAACAAAAAGCTCTCAGTTCCTTAGTTCATTTTTGTATAGATCGTTTATTTCAACTGGACAACAACTGTTCCGTTTTGCATTGAAACAGCTGCTGATTTCAGAAAAAAAATTATAAATTCACAACAACAACAAGAAAAAAGAACATAAAAATATCATTCTTCGTCACACATTTATTATGGCCATTAAATTTGTTCAGCTCGGGGATCATTCAATTAAATTATAAATATTTTCCCTTTCTTTTTTGGTATATTAAACAATTCAAGTTGAAAATTATTGCTTTTTACATCCGCAAAGAATTTTAAGTTCCAGCTAACCAGCTTGTCACTTGGGGGCTGTTCTTGGTTTTTTTGGTGATGAAATTTTGTGATGCGAGGCAAGTTGGGAGGAAATTCAATTACAACGATTTTACTCTGAGTTACATGAACCTACTTGGTCTAATGAGGAATATTACGTGGCTTAAAGTCGTCAGAAGCTTGGCTTTCTTTCTTTAAAAAGTGAGCTAATATGAAAGTTCCTTAATTAAATTAAATTAATTAAAAATTTTATAGGTTATAACCTAAAGGTGAATTTTGATAAAGGATTTTTAAAAAATTCAATCATTAAATAGGGTTAATAGGGGTATTTCCTAAACGCGACCTCGCAGAAAGTATTGACCAAAGTATTGAAAAAATTTCAAAATGAAGTTATGAAGGGTTTTTTTTAAAACTAAAACATGAGATAGACCTTCGAAAAAGTGGTTATTATGGGTAAGCGAAATTTTCTTACAGAAATTTGAGTTATACCAGGGAAAGTATAAATAAATTTTTTTGAAAAGCGCTGCGATTTGAAATATGAATTTTTGAAAAACAACTATTTTTTAGGGATATTATTTTTTAATTTTTCTAAGCGTTCAAAAAATTTTAATCTTGTAAGAAATATTGGCTATATGCATGCATTTGCAAAAACTTGTGCTTCTCAACTAATTTTTGACCGCATAACGGGAAAAACAAGTTTTTTTTTCAACAAATTTTTTGACCGTTTTTAAGGTTTTTTATTTGTATCTTTATTTCTCAAGCAGATAGATAAATGAAATTTATACTGTAGATAGATAATGAGCAGGACTGTATGCGTACAAAATTTCAATTAACTTCGTATTCAAAATTTTGAGATAATGGTAAAATTATGCTCTTTTTTTAACGCATTATATATTTTGACCTAGAGCACAACCAAATTTTATTTAACTTTATTTCGCATATTGATAATACATAACCTTTCATTTGATATATCACACATAACGGAACATGTACTACAAGCTACACAATCTTAAATAACCACAAAACATCTACGGAAGAACCATAACCTCAGTTTGAAATTTCGACATGGTTGGTTTTAAAAAGTTGTAAATTTTCTTAGACGTCGGTCGTACAGATATGGTTAAAATATATTATTAAAGCTGAAATAATAAGCTTTCAGATGATATTAAATTTATTCAAGGTTGTCATATAAAAAAAATGGGTTTAAAGGTGATGGAAGAAAACAAAAAATTGATTTTTCATTGTATTTAATAAATCATTTTTATTCTTTTTACTTAACGTATAGACTTAAATGTAATTTTATTTTTAAGAAGAAATATTAAGCTTTTTTATGGTATACCTAATTATAAAAAATATTTAATGATAAAAGAAAAAAAAGGTAATTTTTTTAGGGTTTTCTTGTAAATTTATGATTTGACTCAAAAAATTATTCCGTTTTTCTGCAAAACACACAGATATAAATATGTAAAGTAGTGATCTGACAAAAAATAATTTTTAAATCATCTTTTTTTATCAAAAGCACACAACCTGTTTTTTTTTTATGACTTTATCACGAAAAATTATTATCGTCCGTAAACCGACTTTAAAAACAACCAATTTTTTTCTTCTAATTAACTTGTTTTCACGAAAACATAACTTGCCTTTAAAGTTCCAACTTTTATTTTTTTTTGAATTTGTATGTGTTTTAGCCTCAGCTATACTTTTTATAGCTTCTATAGTCTATTATATAAACCGTTTTAGGGGCGAAAATAAAAATGCTTCTTCTCCTTTTTTTGTGTCGCATCAATTAAATCCTTTTGCACATTTGAATTTTAATGCCCAGACACTTGAGTGTGTTCCTCTTGCCTCTATTCCCTGATTTCGCAGGATGATGATGATGGAGGACGGACAACTACGATAACGATGATGACGAAGAGAGACCCACGACGACGACGACTCGATGACGGTGAGTGAAAGTGTTTTATTATATTGCTATGGGGGGGCTATAATACGATGACAGATTTATTGCATTTAGTTTTGATGGGAGACCATACACTCACTCGCATTCGAATTATAAAAATGTGAACGAGAAGGTATTATAGTTGACTGCACTATCGAGGACAATTTTTTTACAAGTGTACACTGACTGCACTTTTCCGCGTGGGGCTATTATTTTGTGATGCTTTAATTTTTATTTATATTGATGTCGCACAGATGTTAAGCTCCCACATGGGAATGAGTTGAGTGTTTTGTTGTTTTTTTGTTGATTTAATAGTCGTATAAACAGCAAGGTGCTTGAACTATTTTAATATGAATAATTAAATGGCCCTGAATTTGAAATAGCTCTGCTGAATCAACAAATGACCTTCTAGAAGTTCTAGGAAATGCTTTTTTTAAAATTAAGACAGGGATCAAGGATTCAATTGTCATTATGTGAAATTTATTTAAAACTGGAGGTTTTTTATTGTAATTTTAAGGAAGGAGATTCAGTTATGTTGAAAATAAAAATCTTAAATCATACCATTTAGGGATAGAAATTCCTTTTTTTTAGGACCAGGATAGAAAAAAATATTGATGAGACTTCTCAAAATTAGACTTATTTAAACTACCAAACAAAATTAAGTTCAATTTTAAGACTTGGCCACGCCCCGAGTAAGCATGAAATTCCGCCGCACCACCGCTGCACCATGTCTGCACCATGATCCAAAAATTCCCAAACTACCGCACCACCGCTGCACCACGTCTGCAATATTTTAAAAATTTTTAAACCACATCACCACCGCTATACCACGTCCGCGCCATTTCATTTTGAATGAAAAATTCGGTGCACCAAAGCCGCACCATGACTGCACCATGTCCGCGCCATTTCATTTTGAATTAAAAACTCGGTGCACCACCGCAGCACCACGTGTGCACCATGATCAAAAATTCTATTTTCTTACTTATACAAATGTTGAAGTCTTCATTAAAGTTTCAGTTCTTACAAACTTGGTGGTCGAAAAAATAAATGGAAGTGCTCTGGAAAATCAGGTTCGAATCTCGTTCTCGTCTGTAGTTTTTATATTTTTCAACAATTTAAAATTATGTATGTATGTATCATGGTGTAGCGAATTTTTCATACAAAATGAAATGGTACGGCGCTGGTGCACCGAATTTTTCATTCAAAATGAAATTGTGCGGACGTGGTGCAGTCGTGCTGCGTGGTGGTGCACCGAAATTTTCCGCTAAACGGCAGCGGTGCAGCTGTAGTGCGGCGCGCGGTTAAGATTTTTTTTTTACTTTTTTCTTTAAAAATTTAATTTTGATTTTCAGATTTTTCGGATTAGTATAATAAACGACAAAATGGCACGAAGATACATTGTTTTTATTTGAGAGACAGAAGGAGTTTTCAATGTTCTCTGTTTATTCCTTCCCTTAGCTTACCCGTTTTTTTTTTCTTTAAGATAATTAGTATACATATGTTTATCTACATAAAACTTCTGAATAAAAAGTCAATTTTTTAATGTTTAATAAAAAAATTATGTTTAATAGTTCAGTAATAATTATTTACAAGCATTTTATTTTTATTTTATTTTTTTTTTAAACAAAGTTTACAAGAAGTTATGAAAAAAAGTATTTTTATTCATTTTATTTTGTTTTTTTTTTTTTTTTTGTTACTTTATTTCCATTTTATACTCAAATATCTCTTAACAATTCACAATAACCCCAAATTTCGGTGGAGTTTTTTTTTTTTATTTTTTATTTTTAACAAAATTCTTCAAAAAGACGCTTTATTAATATTAATTGCTATACAATTCAGTTCAATGCACATTCATGAATAAAAACTTACATTCTTATATTTATTATTTTATAATTTATTTTTTTATTTTTTTTTTTTCTGTTTCTTTCAATAAAAAATATTTTTTCTTGTGAATATTATTTTATTCAATCTTTTTAATTTTTAATATTTTTTATATTCCATGATAAACAATCAACATTTATAAGAAAAAAATTCTGTTTTGTTTTTTATTTTTTTTTTGCTACCCCCAAATGCTCTAAACGCTCCCATACATTTCACCCATTCTCAAAAATATTTTACCATACAAATATCAATTGTTATTTATTGTAGGTTAATGTAAATGTATAAATCTCTAATAAAAAAAACCTTAACCTTGACGAAACTGTTTTTTAAATTTTTATTTTTATTTTTATTTTTTTTTTGCGTAGAAAACCATTTTTATTTTGTTTATTAATTTGTTTTTTTTTTCTTATTTTTTTTTTGCAATAAGATCACACTTCTGAGTTCTTTTAGTTAAAAATTCCAAAAGCACATAATTTTTGTTTCTGTTTTTTTATTTTTCAAAAAAATTATTTCTATTTTATTTTTACTTAACATTTATATTTAATTTTTATTTTTTTTTAATGTATGTAAAGAGGGAATGAATTTTTGCATTAAAAATTAAATTTTTATATTTTTTTGGTGGCTGGAAATGTTTCATACACATGTTGCTACACATGTTTGCAATAATTGTTTGTTTTTTCTTCTGTTTTCAGAGTTTAATTGTTTTTTTTTTTTTTAATTTATGGCTTACTTTCAAAATTGCTTAAATTTTAAGTCTTAAGATCCACTCTGAGTCCAATTTCTTCTTTAATTTTTTTTTTGTAGCACAGTGCACAATTATACGTATTTTGTATATGAATTTATTAAATTTTCAATAAATATTATTTTTTTTTTAATTTTAATTTTTTTTTTCTTTAATAATATTTATATAATAATTTCTGTGTAATAAATAGACATTTAGAGTTTTTTGAGAAAAAAATATCTACTTAAATATTAAGTATGACTGTTTATATTTTTTTTTTTTGTTTTTAATTTCATCTACACATTTAAAGCGAGTTGAATTTTTTGTTTTTGTTTTTGTTGTGGGTGGTTGTTTTTTTAATATGTTTTTATTAAAATACAATATAATCATGCAATTATATTTTACAAGAATGAAAATCATTAGATAGGCCTTTAAATATATTTTTTAATATATGCACTGATTGTTGCAAATATTGCAGTTATTTATTTTTGTCTTTTATTTTTTAAATTTATATTTATAATTAAAATTTAATTTTTTTCCCTAACTTTGAGGGTTTCTAAAAAAACTTCATGTTTATTTATTTTTTTTTTTTTTAATTATTCGTTGAAATACCGAAAACCATTATTTTTGTTTATGTCCAATATCATCAAAATTTACAATTTCTTCACAATTTTTTTTTTCTTCGCTTATAACTATCACAAAATTAAGAATTAAGAGAAAGTTTTTTTTTTTTAATTTAATTTGTGTAGAAGAAAAAATAAACGAAAATTAATCTCAAGTGGTGTTGGTGTTTGTTTTAATTTAATTTTTTTTGTTTCGGTTGAGATTTTTGTATTCGGCTGAGGTTGTATTCAGATTTTATTTCTTTGATTTTTCTTTTTGGTTTTCAGCATTTTTTTGTTTTTGTTTTATTTTGATGTTTTAATGGCTTCGAGGTGAAAATGTACATTGATTTTTTGTTATTTTCTTTTTTTTTGTTTGTTTAATTTTTGTTGCCTTTTTTATTTGTTATGTTTTTTTTTTTTTCTTTTTTATGTAGTTGCATATCACAGTTTTGTTTGATTACCTGAATATTTTTTTGAAAACAGATTTTTTTGTTTATTTATTTTCATTTTGAAACTTGGTAACAAAATTATAAAATCAAATATTTTTTTTTGTTGTTTAAGAGATGGTAATCCATAGAAAAAGGAAGAAAGAGAGTTTTTTTTATATGTGAATATTTACATTTTGTATTGATTATTTTAAGTTTTAAAATAAAAATGTATTTAAAAAGAAAACCTTAAATATATTTGTTTATTTTTTTTTTTTCTAACATTAAAAACTTATTAAAAACATAAATTTCTTGAAAAAAAAATTAAAACGAAAAATATATTAAACCTAATTATTAAATATATACAAATAAAAGTACAGTATTTCTTTTGTACAAATAAATAATTTAATAAATTCTATAAACTTAATAGATTTTTTTCACGGTTAAAATTTATTATTGAAGTTCCGATAAAAAATATAGATATGAAACTGAAAACCTGGCTTTGTAAAATTATGAAAAAAAAAGTTCTGAAAGCGTCAAATTGAAAAACCACATTTTTTATTCTATTCTTATGATTTTCAGTGTTTATATTTTTTGAATAGTTTTCGTCATCAAAATTATAATAAAAAACTGCATTTTTTTATTTCGAAATTCAAAAAAGCATATGAATTAAAATATTCAGCCCTATTGTAAGTTTCACGTGGAATGTTTTTCGCCCGGAATATTTTTGTTCGCCCGGAATTTAAAAAGCTATCATGAGTTTCATCCGAAGGGAATTTACATTTTCCGCTAAACTAGTTTCTTGTTTGGCACCGAAATTTCAGTGAGAGAAGAACTGTCGAATATCTCGCAAATTACCTGAAAAAAAAGTTGAAAATACAAAAAGATGTCCGAAAGTGAATAACTTTTCTCCCGGAACTCACAATAGGGGAAAAATGAAATTCAATTTTTCTGGGTGGAATCTTGTTCACGTGAAACTTACAATAGGGCTGATTATGAACTGAAATAAGATGAAATGGAGTGAATTGAGATGAATTGAGATGAAATGAAATGAGATGAAACGAGATCAAATGAGATGAATCGAGATGAAATCAAAGAAATCAAAGAAATGAATTGAAATCGAAGAAATGAAATGAAATCGAAGAAATGAAATGAATGAATTGAACTGAAGTTAAATGAATCGAAGTGAAATTATATTAAACTAAGGAAATAAAGTAAAGTGAAATAAGTCAGAATTCGCAGAAAAAACCAGCTTACTCTTTTGTTTACGAAAAATTCCGAACTAAAAAAAAGGCATCTATGCCAACGATCGAAATATGAATGAAATAAAATGAATTGAACAGAAATAAAATGAAATGAAGTATAAAGTGAAAAAATATGAAATGAGATGAAATGAATTAAATGATGAATTGAAATAATGATGAAATGCAGTACCTGCATAAAATGAGCTGATCTAAATAGAAATGAAATTTAAAATATTATGAATTGAAGTGATATGAAATGATGAAATGAAATGAAAAGAAATACATTGGAATGAAGTGAAATGAAGTTATATAAAATTAACAGATATTAAACTAAAGTGGTTATAAGAAAGAATGTGAAGTGAAATGAAATAATCAATTTGAATAAAATAGAAGAAAATGAAAATGAAATGATGAAAATGAGCAGAATTTGAATGATGAAAAATGAAATGAATTAAGAAAATGAAATAAAATTAAAGTGAAATTATGAAATAAACTAAATTGAACTGAATGTTTATATGAAGTGAACTGAAATGAAATCAAAGAAATGAACTGATATGAAGTGAATAAGAGTGAAATAAAATAAAATAATGAAACGAAATGAAATGAAGTTAAATGATAAATCGAAATGGAATGAAAATCAATGATAAGAAGTGAAATTATGAAGTGAAAAGAAATGCAATGAAAAGTCTTAAAATAAAATGATGTGAAATAAAATTAAATACAATTTCACGTTACAAATGGCTCAGAAAATAAAATTTTTGATGGACAATATAGGTAGTAGGTATATAAAATATTACAATTAATAGGTATTAAAATTAAAATTTTATATTTTCTAACCATTACGATTATAAAACAAAAATTGATTAATTTCATTGAAGCCATAAATAAAAATTTCGAAAATCAGAAAAAAGTTAAAACTAAAAATTGAACAAATTTTGCAAACATTATCACTCTCATAGTAAAAACTTTTCCAAATCAAACAATTTTTTTTTTTATTTTTAACTGATTTCAAAAGTTTCATTTACTTCCAGAGTTTTAAGTTTTTTTTTTAGAAAATACGAGTATTATAAATAATTAAAAGATGTTTCCAAAACTTTTTACACCTGCTACCATGTGTAATAGCGGACAAACTATACGACAGAAATTCAAGAACCAATTTACTTTAACGATTTCAGAAAATGCACAAATAAATACAAGAAAGATATAAAAAAAAACACAAACAACGAACGAATATACTGCGTAGGTATAATATCTATGCGTTGAAGGATGCTCCATAGGGGGTTGTTGAATGAAGCTAGCACAAGCTGGCGCTGACTCTGCCAATGGTGGAGAGAAGTTAGATGATTGTTGGTAATTTGCATTCGGTTCGTGCCTCACATTCACACCGTGTCACACTTCCGTGGGTGGCTTATACTTATGCAGCCAGAGCTAGCACTCGTAATGTATCTGCAGAAGCTAGGAGCAGCCAGCAGTTAGACTATCTACATATTCGTATATATCTAAACGAGCAGTGCGATGCAAATGTGCGCCATCACCGTCATTACTGGCAGCGAGTGCATTTGTTTAGTTAAACTTATTTCCTCCTAGATATTTTGCTTTATTATTTTTTTTTTTTTGTAAAAAAATTTTTTTTTGTATCTCACGGTATATAACGTTGAACAGATACGAAAAGATTTTCAGATACTTTCTGTTGGTAAGTGCAATGTGCACAACACTGCAAACTGCAGCACATACGCACTCACAAGCTTTATACATTATACGGGGCTTGCAGCTAAGTATATCTGTTTGGATTGTCTGAAGGGAGGGAGGGTTGGTGGTGGTGGGGGGGGGGGGGGGGGGGGGAAGGGAGGTGATTAATATTTATCGCTTTTAACGTTTGGCTCTATAGGATTGAGAGTGCACACACGTTGCTAACCTTGAACGAGCCATGTTGCTGCTGAGTTGATGTTGGTGGTGGTGGTGGTGGTTGTGGTGTTATATAGTGCTAGTTGGTTTTAAAACTTGGAACTGCTACTGCCATCTTGACAGCTGACTGCTTGGGCACGCATTTTGCATTTGAAATTAGTTCGAGTTAAGATGTCAGGCTCTTTTCCGCATGTAGCGCTTGCTACTCGCTACTTTACTCTGGTGTGCATGATTTCTCAATTGGTTTATTATTTTACTTTTTTTTGTTTTTTTTTTTTTTTTTTTTGTGTTCAATCATAACCCAAAATTATGATTGCCACTTTTGTTTAAAGATGACACAGTATTATTTAAGTCGTTAGCGAAAAAGAAAATAATAAATAAATACCTATAATGCTCCTATAATCCTTCATCCTTTCAAACATATATTTATTGGAAAACGGTGTCAACAACAAAAAAAAAAATGGTCGAGAGATGTAAATCACTAGGACTTGGAAAGATGAGATGTGAAACAAATTATTTTAATAAAAATGCATGTAAAACTGAAAATTTTGTGCCACAAATTTTCTTTTTACCAGGGTTATAAAAAAAATCAATTTTTTTAATGCATTGGAGATTAAAAAAAAATATTTACTGCAAACACAAAAAAAATGCATTAGAAAAAAATATTTATTGGAACTGAAAGATATTTGCATTAAAAAAAAAAACTGTTTATAAATTTTATATAATTTATTAATTTTTACCATACATCAACTAAATGTAAACTATTACCAACATTGAACGCAATGTACGGTCAAATTGTAGAAATATAAGGAATATTAAAAAAAAAAAAAATATTTTGTGTATGTGTATTAGGCTGGGTCACAAATGTATGGAGAAATTTTTTTTGCTGATTTTTTTACGGGCACAGTGATGAAAAGGTGCCAAACTGTGAATAGAACAATAATATAAAGTTTTGTTATAATCAGACTTTATCTTCTGCCTTCGGTTGCCCAGCCAAGTTCTCTATGAACTTTGGTCCTACACCCTTAGGAAACAACTCAGGCCTTTTTCGAACCATTCTTACTTTTGTTTCAATAATGTCAAACATTTCAAACTCGTTTTATTTGTTAACATAGTCCAAATCAAGCTCCTCAAAAACTTTCAGCTACGAAGGATTAGTAGTTTCTGAGTAAAAGGCCTTAAAAAATCGCAAAAAGAGTAGCTGATTTACTCACTAACACACTAACTAACATATGATAAAAATTACGAAAAACTTCTAGTTTTCATAGAAACTTGTTATGGTCATGGATCTTGAAGTAAGTACAAGGAAAAAAATCGAAAAATTGAAATTTTACATTCAGGGGGAGTGGTAACCGCCCATTTTTGGCAGAATTAATATCAATTATTAAAAAGTATACTTCTGAATACCGTAGAATCTTGAAACTTGGTAGAATTGTAGTTAATGCAAAGGAAACATATTCAAACTTACGATTTTCTACCTTGGAGGCGTGGTATCCCCTTAAAAATAATAAAAGAAAGATATAATGTTTCATAAATTAATTAGAAAAATGTAGTTTTGGTTTTTTTTTTTTTTAATTTCTCAAAAACGACAAAACATTTTTGCATCCGGTTTTCTGTTTTTGCTTACAAACAAATGAGAGCATTGAATTTTGAAAACTTAAATAGTACTTAATCACATAAAATTAAAAAAAAAAAAATTAGTTCGCAAATTTAATAAAAGTTTTTTTCAAAATTTTGATTTTGTAAATTAATTAATTTTCCAAAAACTGTTTTATAAAACAGCTTTATTTGAAAGCGAAATAAAAAAGAGATTTTGGGCTTAACAAAAAGGTATAACATGTTGTTGTAGGTATAACCGTTGATTTTTAATAATATTTTTTCCTAATTAAATCATTTTTTTAGAAAATTGCCCCTCCTGACTAAACGTGGGCGAATATTAATCCCCTCCAATACGATTTTTTTCTGGTCTGGACCCAACCTACACGCTTAAGCTTTTTGGCACATGCTCTTGAATTAGATTTTATAAGAAATGAGATAATAATCAATTAAGCAAAGCATGTGAGGTTTTTAGGCAAAAATCAGCTTTTTCAAAAATTAACCCACAATCCGGAGGCACTTAAAGTTAAAATAATGAAATGAAATTTTACTAACTTATAAGCTAACCAAACCAATTAGCACCTTTTAATCGCTGAGCCTTTTTGAAAATCCAAAAAATTGTATTTTGACCCACCCTAATGTGTATTGATTTTTTTTTCTTTTTTAATGCAGAAAATTTTTTATTTGCAAAAACATTGTTTTTTTAATACAAAATATTTTTATTTGCATTAAAAATTTAATTTTCAATGCAAATAATTTTTAGTTGCAAAAACATTTTTTTTTTTTAATATCTACAAAATATTTTTTTTAATGCGATTTTTTTTATTTGCAATACATTTTTTTAATTTGTAATGGAAAAAAAAGCATTAAAAAAAATGATTTTTACTAAAATATTTTTGTAAGTTTAGTACAAATTAATTTTTAATTTTTGTTTTTTTTTTTTTTAATGATTCAAATAAGAACTTATTTTGTTAAAACTCTGTATATATTTCTTAGAAATTTTCAAATGGTTATTTTAAGAACTGAAACCCTTCTTTTTTTCAGTAAAATAAAAAACATATAAGAGTCTGGTTAAAACTTAAGTTTTTATTAATTTAATTAACTAATGAAATATTACCTATTAAAAAATTAGAACTTAAATTAAATTAACAAAATTACTTGAAATAAATTCTAAATCTAAATTTGTTTGAAATAAAATACTTAAAAACAAATTAATGAGTACACTGTGGCGTATGAGTGTTTTTTTTTGTTTTTTTAAGAATCCATAATATTTTTTTATTCGAAGTGTAAAAATTGTAAGGATTAGACGATAGCAACTATAGCAGTTTAAACCTACTTACGTCAGATAAATATTAGAAGAAGTGATACTAAAAGTAAATATATGCAAATGGATTGATTAAAATATGCTTTAATATAAAATTTTTTAGTACCTTCATACCTAAAAAATATATCTTCTTTTTCAAAAATTTAATTTGGGAGAAGCGTTTTGTAGGGTAAAGACATCATTGCTGAATTGTTAGAGGGTTAAGGAATTTTGAGTTTTCCACTCTTTTATATTTTTACGGAGATTCAGGTCGTTATTGAAGTTTTAGTGGGTTTTAACTATAATAAATGTCGAAAGATAAATAAATTTGAATGCAAAATATTGCGTAAATCAGTAAACCTTGAAGTCAATTTGTGGTTATAATTTTTAATCATTTTTGAATTTGGTTATTTTCGTTTTAAATGTTAACGCTAAACAAAATTAAAAATCACAGTTTTAAAAATTCATTGCACATTTCAAAAAATCCTACCTACAATTACGGTTATTCAGAAAAAAGTTCAAGTCTTATGACTACCAAATTTAAAAACGAAATAGGTGACTTCAATTTTTTAGAATTTTAAAGCATAAAAAATCAAAATATTATATCTAAGCTTTTTTCACCATAAAGCAAACAAATATTTATTTTTTTTTTTTATGTTTTCCTTTTATGAAAATTTCACACAAATTTATGTTCCCTAATAATTTTCGCCCCTCCTGGCAACCATATTCATAAAAAATACCTCCCTAGAGGTGCGAGAAGAAATGCCATTTTGACGCCACCGAAATATGATTGCGTCTTATGATTAGAATATTGCGGCTTATTGTCGCGTTGGAGGTGGCTGATGTGATATGCCTGATGGTTGTCTCCGTATGACTCTGTTTTATATGTTTCATTTTGTAAAAAGCGAAAATTGACAGTGGCGCCTCCGAGTTAAGAGGCTTATACACTTCTTTTTATATTGCTTTTATATATTAGATTCATCTTGATTGAAAACAAAAAAAAATAAAATAAATAAAATTGATGTAATAAAAAGAGTGAGAGTGAGCATGAAAAAATTTACAAAAAAAAAAAAAAACAAAATGTGGGGCAGTCACTGATAAAAACTAAACAAATTCACATGACAGATTGCATTAGACTTGAAGTCAATAAATTTTATGGAATTGAAAATGTATTTTTTTTATGCAAAAAAAAAAAACTTGAGATGGTGGCTCTTAGAAATATACAAACAAAGCTATACACAAACGAGACACACACAATATTTCGAAGTCAAATGATTTATTAGTTTGCCTTATAGCTGCTTTAATTTGTAATTTTTAGTGTCACCTCTGACATTTTGTTGTATAAAAGTGCGGTTTTTAGACACGACATGGCAATTAATGATTATATGTTAATTTTTATCGAATAAAAAAAAAAAAAAACTTTGAACATGAAATGACAGAAGGTTGAAGTTGAATATTTCTTTTTTTTGTTTGTATTTTGTATGTAGGTAACTTGTACATCAAATAATAAGAAAAATAGGTAATAATCTTATAACGATGTTGCGTGGGGTAACTCTATTTGAGTCTCTTTCGGTGATGCATATTATATGCATGCATAATCACGCAAAAGAAGTGATTTAATAGATAAAAATATGTATAATGAGGATTGCTTCAAAGATGCTATCATAGATCTTATTTTTGGAATCAAATAAACAACATCAGTGATAGCAATGTAGGTGAGATTACAACACTTTTCGGCTTGAAACTGAGTTGATACACGTTCAAGCTAGTTAAGGAGTTGCACTTTCTCCATACTTACAGAGGTTATGTCACTTATATGCGTGGGAATGTGGCATTATGTCTTACCATCTTCTATCACTGATTTCCAATGTGTCGATAAATGATTTAATGAATAAAGTGCAGGCGCTAGAGGTAGTTGATTATGTAAAATATGAGGACCGATTTTCATCAATGGACTTGAGTTCAGAAGAGGTTAAAGATGAATAATGTGGATCTTGCCGGTAAATTTTGTGGTCCATTTTTTTTTACGACCCTATAAGCTATAAAAATAATATAAAAATAAGTCATAAAAATCAATGATCCTGAACTTTGCAGACAATTTGTCTGCTGAGGTTTGGACAGCCACCAAAGTCGCAAAACTCGTCTGATTTCGAAAAAATTAAACGCCAATCGCTTCGTTAAATCAAAATCTAGGGACGATATTTTTAAGTTTTTTTTTTATTTGTCTTAACAAAAAAGTTATGATAAAAAAACGCAAAAAACACCAAAAATGTATTAAACAAATTTTGGACTTTCGTCACCACTGTAATAATGGACTGATTTTCAAAACAAATGGCAATCGCTTTGTTTTATAAAAATCTAGATTTTGATTAATCGAAGCGATTGCCATTTATTTTATAAAAAATCAGTCCATTATTACAGTGGTGACGAAAGTCCAAAATTTTAAAAAATAATTTTTTTGATGTTTTTTGCGTTTTTTGGCCATACATTTTTTGTTAAGACAAATAAAAAAAAAACTAAAAATGATTGCCATTTATTTTTTGAAAATGGGTCCAAAATTTGTTTAATAAATTTTTGGTGTTTTTTGCGTTTTTTTTTGCCTAACTTTTTTGTTAAGACAAATAAAAAAAAACTTAAAAATATCGCCCATAGATTTTGATTTAACAAAGCGATTGCCGTTTAATTTTTCAAAATCAGACGAATTTTGCGACTTTGGTGGCTGTCCAAACCTCAGCAGACAAATTGTCTACAAAGTTCAGAATCATAAAAATCATAGCAATAAGGAACAAAGACGTTCATGAGTTTTTATTGAAGGAATCGTTCAATAAGTTATAAAAGAAGATAAAACCGCGAAGTTCCATTAAATGAGGGGGTGAAAATTGAAAATAGGGGGCAAAAACCTCCTTTTTGGTTTTTTCAATATCTCATAAACAAAGCTAAATTTTGATAGATTGCACTTAAAACTTTTTGTAGAGAATTAATTTTCCTATCGGAATAATGTTTTTTTAAAATTGAAAAAAAAATTTATACAGGGTGTCCCAAAAGTTAACGTCGAAACGAAAACGGTAGATAGGGTAGGTGGTGACGGTTATCAAAAAAAATCGCAGCCATATATTTTGGGAGTTATGGGCATTTGAAAAAAAGTCGAAAAAATGGTCACCCTGTGACGGTTTTTCATGTGCCGTGACTACAAATCTTAATTTTTCTCATTTTTTTCTTTTGTTGCGGAACCTTGAATAACTCTGCTACCAAGTGCATTCGAAAATTTTAACTCAGATGCATCATTTTAAAAGAAAATATTACTTTTTTACCCAACTTAGTACTATAAAATTTTACATGACTCTAATTTAAAAAAAATGCACAACGATGTTTCGGCAAGTTGCCTTAAAAGTTGGTTTGTTCAATTCTCTTTTCTAAATGGTATAACATTGTTGGGAATATTTCATAAATAACAGAGATAAAATTTTCTTTCTTAAGAAATCCGACATTTTTTTAGGTAATTTTTCCATATTATTTAAGTTTTTGTATTCTGAAAGGTTCTGAAAGGGAATTGATATGGTTTTTTGTAGAGGAGTTTAATGCAATTATTCTTAACTATAAAAAGAAGGCCTATCTCCCTCCGTTAGAGCGGGATAGGCAATTTTCTAAAAAAATGACTTAAAATAAAAAAAAAAAAAAATTAAAAAACAACGGCAACACTTGCAGTTATGAATTGTACTTTTTTCCAAAGCCAAAATTGTACACTTAATTTTAATTTCCAAATCAAGTTATTTTAATATAATTGTTTTTTGAATAAACAATTTCGGAGTCAAAATTTGGGGAAAACAATTTTAAATAACACACTGAATAATAGCTAGTTGAGTACCTATCTAAAATACGAGAACTGGCAACTATGACCGGATTCTTATACCTGAGACCCCCAGTAATGACAAAAAACATCTTGACATTAGGTTTGATGGTCCCTTCCCGCTCCCGTCATACCGCTCTTCACGCAAGTAAAATGGACTTACGTTTTGTCTTCCTTTTGCGAATTGAGCTAGCATAGCGCCTTAACGGATGGATTAAAGAAACTAAACCTATAGACTGCCTGGCAATTGTACTTCATCTAAGACCCGAAGTTCTTTTTGTACTAGGAGCGGCATATAGAGGTACTAAGCTTCCCAGACTGACTGCTGGTATTAAGAGAGTTTTTCAAAGATACGCAAATAAAAATAAAAATGATATCTACGCCATTGAACGCAAATTGAGTCATGTATATTCCTTTCACGAAGAACCTTGAAATTGTTAGGCAGATATTTCTACGATAGTTATACGTATAACTGTAATGTAGGTATGCTTATGACATTTTTCTATTTTCATTTTCAAAATTTTCCACATTTCGATACACCCCTGAGGCGAATTTTGCACCGATATTGCAACGAAAAATTATCAAGTACCATTTTACGAATATTTACAACAAAAAAAAAAGGAAATCAACGTTGTGTTGTAATTTAGTGACATAACCAATCAACTTTACGATTGACTGATAAATGATTGACAGTCGATAATTCGGTTTGAGTAAATTTATTTTCTGCAATTTATATTTGTATTTTTTCTGAAATAAGCAATCATTAATCATGATTCATATGAATTTGCTTTGAAGTGCTGCAAGGCATAAAACTATTTATGTTAACATAAATTTTCCTATGTTATATCAATTCATTTTGTAAGGAAATAACTCTTGAACTTGAATACACTTCCAGAAGTCATATAAATCAAGAGTTCTTAAGCTTTTTTTTTCTAATCTCAAAACAAATAAACCACATAATTTACAAGCTAAAGAACACTCTTAATATAATCAACAACAATCAAAGGGGGCACTAAAAACATAAATTTTAATCACAAAAACCAATAAAACTTCCTATCAAAAACCAGCAATTTGGTTGTTTTAAAAATCATTATGAAAAACTTACAAAAAAAAAAATTAAAGATAACATTATTTAATTATATTGACATAAAAATGCGTCAATAAAACTAATAAAATTACCATTAGCAAGTAGTGATGATAGATCAACAAAAAAAAAAATACATAAATGAAATTAAAACTTCATCAAATTTTTTTTTTTTTTTTGCCAGAATAGAGATAGAAAATTGATTATTGTATAGATAAATTTGTATGTAAAGTACCTCAAAAAGATGCAAAGGTTTTTATTTCTGCTTATCAAAAAAATTGATATTTCAATTTTATATTATTGACAAATACAATTTATTTGTAATCGATTTATAAATAAATCATTGATAAAGACAATTCAATCAGATAACGATTAAATTAATTGCTTAAGGATCACTACTTGTTGGGTCTTAAGTGATTTAATATTACAAAAAATTGGTGAGGTAATATTTTGAGGTTGGCATGAGTAAGAAAATTATTTATTAAGTGGGTAGCAAATTTTGTATGAAGAGGGAGGTTGATAAAAATCAAGAGTTTTTTTGTTCAGTTTTTATATTGAATAAAAAAAATTAAGTCACCCCTACCTAATTCAAAAACAAAAAAATCATGTGTGGAATTCATACGTGATAGAAGTGAAACTTTAAAAAAAACTGCACCTACTTAAATTTTTGCAATGCACAAAAAGTATAAAAATAATTAATTCAAACAACAACAATTTTCAAAAAACCAATATTTTTTTGCTAACATCATTAAATCCATTTTTGTATGACAACTTAAAATAAATTTTATATGATCTGAAAGCTTATTACTGCACCTTTAGTATGACATTTCAATCATACTTCTACGATGCCTACAAAAAAAGTAAGAATTTTTCAAAGCCAACTATGTAGAAATTTCAAACTGAAATCTCCACAGGTGTTTTGTAATAGTTTTGAAGTTTTTCAAATTAAGATTGTGTTTCTTCTAGAGCACGTTTCACTATGTGTGATATATCAAATGAAAGGTGATATTATTATCATGCGTATTAAAGTTAATTCACATTTGTATGTGCTCTAGATCAAAAGATATAACGTGTTTAGGAAAAGCTTGTCTTTTCACAATTATCTCAAGATTTGGAATATGAAAATAATTGAAATTTTCTACAATTATAGTTTATTCTATTACCTATCTACGTCTTTAGTATCGTAGTGATTTGAAACACGATGAAACGAACAAGCGAGAGGAAAAATCAATTGATTATAACTTTTTTGTGTTAATAGATAGATGAATGAAATTAATATTGTAGATAGATAATAAAATAAAATATAATTTTACAAAATTTCAAGTAGGTAATTTCATATTCAAAACTCTGAGATAATGATGAAAAGATGTTTTTTTTTTTCTAAACACGTTATATCTTTTGATATAGAGCCCATACAAATTTACCGTAATCTCAGTTTGAAATTTCGACATGGTTCGTTTTAAAAAATTCTTCCTTTTTTTGTAGACATCGTAGAAATATGATTGAAACGTCATATAAAAGGTGAAACAATAAGCTTTCAGATGATATAAAAATTATTATAAGTTGTCATAAAAAAATGAATTTATTGGTGTTAGAAGAAAAAAAAAAGAATATATTTTTTTCTTTTTTCATGTAAAATGACTGTTTTGAATAAAATATTTTTTACTTTTGCATTGTAAAAGTTTATTTATAGTTAAATTTATAAGCTGTATTTATAAGCTGTATTTTTTTTTCAAGAAAAATGATTTTTTAAGGTTACACTTCTACCATGTGTGAATTGCACACATGATTTTTTTATATTTGCATTTTTATTGCTCTGATAATCTTACTGACGATTGAAAAATCAGGACTAATGCAAAATTCATTTTATTTTACATTTAAAAAAATGGAAAAATCAAACACGAAATTGGAAAATATTGATTCTCATGAATTTGTATCACCAAAATAAGAACTATTAAGGACCTAATACGGCGCTGCCTTCTAAAGAATAACTATGACTCTTATTAGGTCAACAGACAACAATTTTGGTGAAAATCGAAATTTGTCGAAATGTTTAATTTTTGTAAATTTTGCGTAGAAGAGACGCAGAAAAAAAAAATAATAATTCATATTCGGAAAAACTTTGGAATTGCCTTTATAGCTTCACCTTCCTTAAATTGTGGAAATCTTGTCTCTGTGTGTCAGTTTCCTTTTTTGTGTCAAAATAATAATTCTTCTAGGAGCAGGAATTTTTAAGGGATAACTTTTAAGGTTCATGCTGTAAAAAAATTATACAAACCATATTAACTCCAGAAATTAAAAATTCCATCCAAAATCAACGTAAGAAAGAAGAAACCAAAACAACCAAAGAGGAATCTAAAAAATAACAACAAAAATCCGCATCAGCAACAACAACAACAACAACAAAATAGTGAAAGAAAAAAAAAATCCATCCAATATTAAAATAAAAAGAATTTTTGTTTTGTATATGTTTTTTTCGTATTGAGAACGTTTTTTTATGTATTTGTTCCGTAATGTAATTTTTGTATCTTTTTTGTTTCTTTAATTTCATAATAATCTTAAAATATAAAAAAATAATATTTACACAATGTCTATTTATAGTACACAAACAAGTTTTTTTTTTTTCTTAAATACTAAAAAAATAATAATAATAATAGATTTTCATTAAAAACTAAAACATTTTTTTTTTATTTTTAATAAATTTAATAAAATAAAAAAAAATAATAATAAACATAATTCATAATTCATTTTTTTTTTATCTAAATAAGAATTAACTAAATAAAAATAATAATAATAATAATAAAAATTTAACTGAATACAAATAACAAAATAAATTTTTTCTTTATTTTTTCTTTTATACAATGGAATTTCTTTTCAAATCGATGGTAATGAAAAAAATACTAAATATTATAAATTTTTTTTATAATTTTCATTTTTTGTTGTTTAACAATAATTTTGAAACCAATTTCAAGTGAAGAAGAAGAAAAATTACACAGCCTTGTAAATATATATTTTTCTATCCTTCTTTTATTTTCTTTTTAATTTATTTTTTCTTACATATTTTTTGCAAACCACCAAGTTTTATTGTTTTTTTTTTATATGAAATTCAACTGTTTTTTTTTTTGTATTTAAATTATATTTAATTCTTAAAACTTAAATGGAACACAGGCATATTGATATTTTTTTTTTTTAAATGACAACAAAATTAAATTTAAATAATAAACAAGGGATAAAAATGTTCATTTCTAATTATTATGATATTGTTGTTTTTTATTTTATTTTAAATTAAATTTAAAATTTAAACAAAAATTAAAATATTTCACAAATTATACAAATTTTATTTATAAGAAATGTGTAAATTAAATTTTATTTTTTTTTTTTTTTTTGGTATTTAATAGCAGAGGATGGGAAGAAACAAACTGAAGGATATATAAATTTTAAGGCTGGAAATTCTTAAAAATATTTAAAAGACACATGACTTGTTGTTTATTTTATTTTTTTGTTTAAGAAAACTATGAAAAAAAAACATCTCATCAGACACCTGGCAGCATTTTCTGGATAGTTGGTTCAACCTTACTCTTTTTTGCTAACGATTTTCAAATTAATTTTTACCCGGAGAGATCAGGTACTTGAGAACTTTTTAGAGTTGGAATTTTAAGTTCAAAAATGATTTTGAAGTCAACTCTAAAGCTCAAGACCGCAGCAGTTAGAGAAAAAAAAATCATCGTTAACATGAAAGAGGAGGTTGATTTTTAATTAATATGCACTTCTTGATTCTATTGTTGTATTTGTGTGTTGTTTTATTTATGTGTAAGTGTCTTATAGATTGATTAAGTGAAATTATAATTCACTGTCAGGAGGCGAAATGGTTCTTTTGTCTAAGTGTTAATGTTTTTTTTTTTTTTGTTAAATTATCTAAAATTAATAATAAAAAAGTGAATAAAAATATTTGTTTCATATATTTTGGTGAGTTTAACATGAAAATACCATTTGAGTAACGACTATCTTTTATTTCTTCTTTTTTTTTTCTTTCATTCCGCACTACCTATATGCTTCCTTATTCATTGCTTTCATTATTTTTTTCTTAAAAAAAAAATATTTTTTATATCACTTATTGAAGTAATGCTGTTTGGCAAAATTCTTTTTTATTTTTCTGTTCTTTCATATTTTTTTTGTTTTTTAATCATAAAAAACGTAATACCCTGAAAATAAAATAATATGAATAAATAAAGAGAAAAAATAAATATATTTTTAAATTTTTTTTACAAATTGTATGGAGATTTTTTTATAAGAAAAAATATTTTTATTAAAAAAAAAAATAAAAACTGATCGATTTAAATTTGAATTTTTGCTAAAATGTTAATTAATTAAAATACTTAATAATTTTACAAAAAAAAAATACAATTAATTTTTTGAAAAACGAAGCAAATTGAGCTAGTTTTTATTCATTTTTTAAAATTATTAAAAACAGTATTGCCTTTTTGTGAGAAACAAATAAAAAAAATGATAAATTTAACAATAAAACAATTAGTTGAAAAAGAAACAGAAAATAAGAAATTAATTTAAAACAAAAAAAAAAAGAAACTGATTTTTGTAGCAAAATTCATAAAAATTAAAAAAATCAATTTAAGGAAAAAAAAAATATATTTTTAAGATCAAAGTTTAATTTATTGTTTGTGTTTTTTTTAGCAAGATAAGCAATAAAAAGAGAATATTTATTTATAACTAAAAAAATATTTGCTTAGTTTTTTTTTTTATTAAAAGTTCAAATTTTAAATAAAATAAAATAATTTAAGATTTAATTTATTTAAAAAAAAATGAAAAAATAAAGAAAAAAATCTTCTCAGGATTATAAAAACACTAAATATTTTTTGGCATTTTTTTATATAACGTCTATGAAAGATCTATAAAAATTAAAACAAAAAACATAACTGTCTCAGAAGTCAGAACATAAAATAAAAACTTATTTACTTTCGTTTCTTTCAAAATTAATTGTTTTTTTCCAATGGTGAGAAAATTATTTTTTGCCTAATAGCCTGTTAAAATTTTGCTCAACTATAATAAAAAATACGGCTTTTATGGACACAAATCTATTATTATAAAAAAAAATCCGAAGTCTCTAAAAATGTCAAAGTCGAATATTTTTTTTTAGAAAATATTAAAAAATTTGAAATTGATAAAAAAATGTCTTTTTAAAAATTATTGAAATATTTTTGAAATTAAAAATTTAAGAACATACATAAAAATTTTATTTTTAATTTAAATTTATTTTTTATTTGGAAATGAAAGTCCAAAATAATAATATTGCTTTCGATCACAGTTTTAAATTGACCCAAACTAAAGAGAGAAAAAAGGGAAGAGAGAATGGGTCAAATTTTATTTTTTCCTGTTTTTTTTTTTTATTACAAAAAAACAAGAAACGTATACATTTAAAAAAATTAAATTAAAAAAAAATCTTATAAATAAAAAAAATGTTTTTAAAAGAAGTAAATACTTTTTTTTTTTTTTTTGTTATTATTGGACTTTCATTAAAATATTTTTGTTAACTGTCAACAGCATTACCCAAAACTCAAAAGAAAACAAATCTACTTTCACACATTTAAGAAAAAGAAAACCTAAATGGATATAAAAATTTAATGAATTTTAATGAGAAAAAGAAAAAAACAATAAAAACTAAAAAAAAAAAATTACCATCTACTTAAACACTAAGACTATAAATTGTTTCAACAATTATATTAATTTTTTTTTTGTTTTGTTTAATATATATATATATAAGTTTTTTGTTTTTATTTTATTATTTTTGTTTATATATAAAAAAGAATTTTTATGTTTTATTATTATTTATTTTAATGTATAAAAAAGAACTAAAAAAAAAAACAAATTAAAAACAAACCGTTTTTTTGAATGTTTTCTCTATTTACACAATTTAATTTTTTTTTATTTGTATCCTTTTAAGATAGACTTGGACCTTTTTCCTTGAAGAAAAATAATAAACCTCAGAAACCCCTATTTTTGAATTCTCATCTACCTCCTATTTTGTCCAAAATTTGTCTCAAACTAAAAAAAAAAAAAACGGTCCCTCACGTTTTGAAATTTCTTTCTCTCAAATAGAAATCTTAACAAACTATTTTTTATATATAGAATATATAGATTTTTTATGTATATAACATTTTTTTACTGATTTTTTGTTTTTTCTTTAAATTTATGAATAATGTAAATGTGTTATGTGTTTTTTTGTTTTTGTGTGTTATGTGTGTGTGTGTTTTGTTTGGAGGTGTGTGGTATAATAACATTAATATTTTATTTTTTTTTTGTAATAAATTTTTTAAAAATATTTCGTGCACTGCACCAAAAAAAAACAAAATTAAAATATTTATTTTTTTTTTTTTTGTTTTTGTTAATTTTTTTAATTGTTTTGTATTATTCCTGATATATGTTTTCCTTCTTTAAAAAAAAAAAATTATAATTTAAAAAATAAAATTTATAATAAATTTTTATTTTTTTATTTATTTAACTTATAAAATATAAAAATCAATTTTCAAATGCTATACTTTTGATCACAATTAAATTCAAGATGTGAATTCAATTGTGCCGGAAAGTCATCTAAACAATTGAACAACGTACCATCCATTATTGGCATGCCATAAATATTGAGATATTCATTTCCTAAGAGGTTATTGGTTTCTGTGTTGCTGCCGCCGCCGCTTCCATTAGAACTTCTATCGCCGCCATTATTATTACGATTTGGGCTACAGTAGACAGCTGAGGTTGGTGAAAACGCATCACTGGTAACTATGCTACAGTCACTGTCATCTGTCACACTGGCACTTGGATTTGTCGTATAATAGTCGTCGAATTTGGCAACATTGACATTCATGGTGACAGTTGGTGTGCCGCCATCTTGTATAATTATCGTTGTTTCATTGTTGTTGTTGTTACTGTTGTTATTGGTTTGTAGGTTTTGTTGCTGTTGTTGTTGTGATTGTTGAAGTGATTGTTGTTGTTGTGATTGATGATGATTGTGATTGCTGCTGTTCGTCGTATGGTGGAGCTGTTGTTGCTGGTGGTGTTGTTGTTGCTGTTGTTGTGATTGAAGTTGTTGTTGATGGGTATTATTGTTGTTATTGGTTTGTTGTTGTTGCAGGTGATGATTGTTTGATTGCTGTTGTTGTTGTTGTTGATGTTGATTGTTTAATTGCTGGGCAGATTGTTGATGCAAATTATTATACAAACTGAATGTGGGCAATTTGGTTTGAATACTGGCAGGATGAAGGTTAGCGTCATTAAAAATGGTACCCTTATCGTCGTTGTCATTACATCCCTGCACCACCGGATCTGACCCTACAAACACGGTATTCTGTGGTATTAGATCGTTAATCATCAACATAGTATCATTTTGAGGATCGCTATCATAGTAACCAGGGAAGAAATCATCGAGAAACAAATTCGGCGTTAGTTTGGCACCTTCGGGCGAATTGGGAGTCAATGACTCCAGAGGTCTCTGATCGATTTCGTGCTTGATTGTCAGAGCGGTAATGTCCATTTCGGTGCTGCTTTCGCTATGATTGAGAACATATTGCTGATGATTGTTGTTGGTGTTCGTGTTGTGATGATGATTGTGGTGATGATGATGATTTGTGTTGTTGTTGGAGTCATTTTTCTGCCTTTTGCTAGTAGTGCTGCCACTACTGCTGGTAGTTGTTGTTCGTGTTCGTTTGGTGGCAGTGTGTTTGGTCTTGCGACCGTTGCTGGCAGTGGACGATGTTGATGTATTCGCTGATCCTGTTTTGCCTGGTGTCGATGGTGATGGCGATCCTGATGACATTGACGATGACAAAGATGGTGAGGTTTGTTGTTGTTGTTGATTATTAAATTGCTGTTGTTGTTGACCATTGGACGATGATGAGTTACTTGTTGAATTTATGGACGAATTGGATTCTCCGTTTGCCGTTGTTGTTGTTGCAGCTGATTTCGAGGATTTTCCTTGTTTCTTTTGTGGACGGTATTTATAATCGGGATATTCTTTAATATGTAACTGACGCAATAGTTCCGCTTCATCGATATATGGTTTTCTTTCTTCGGTGGACAATTTCTTCCATTCACGACCGAGTTTTTTCGATATCTCAGCATTATGTAGTTCAGGTGTTTTTTCACAAATTTCTCGACGCATTATTTGGCTATAAACCATAAAGGAGTTCATTGGACGTTTAATGTGATTGGGACTGTGTTTTTTCGTCTGAAAATAAATAGAAATACAAAAAAAAAATTGATGAGTTTCATTTCTATAATGATTGTATAACAGCTTTTAACAGCTGTTTGAAAAATGTTTGGTTTGTATTTTTCTAAGTCAAGGTCGTTTGCAAGTTGTTTGCATGCCCTCACTGAAGGCTTTTTGATTAGGTAATAAAATTAACAAACGTCAGTAGAATTTTAACAATAGCAGTTAAGTAGGAAGTGACGTTCTAAAAACATTCCATTCAGGTTGATAAGCTAGGAATTTCCAGCTTTTTTCTATCTATTTTTATTTTTTTTTTTTTTTGTCGAATGTGAAGGTAATTAAACTTGTCGTTAATGACACCTGCTTTGAATGTCATTTCTATTTTTTTTTTTTATTTAATGTACTTCTCGTGAGGAGCTTGTTTTGAGGTGATAAAACTGGGATTGAAGAATTTGTTAATTTAATGGAAATTTTGGTATCAGTGATTCAAGGAAATTTCTTTAAACTAACTTCTTTAACTTAAAACTTCTTCTTCTCCTTCGTCAATAATTATTATTATTATTTTCGTTATAATGGGAGTCCATTAGTGGAAGAAGAAGTCACAGCAGTAAAACTGAATTTAAAGTTCAGTGGTCTGTGAAATTCTTACACAAAAAACCCCTCCAACCAAGACGAAGTCCACTTCTTCCAACCAAATATTCTTCTATTCATCTTCATCCTTCTTTCCATGAACCTTAAAAATTTTAAAGCGAATTATAACTAAGTATCCGCCAAAAAATTTTCGTACACGATTTTGCAATTCCTTCCCTTTTTCTTCGTCCTTTTTTTTTTAATGACCCTTTTTAAAATCGTCGTCCTCGAAGAACTAAAAATATACCACGAGACATTATTTTTGTCGCCCTTTTCACAGGGCGAGAGTATAAAGTTGGTGGTGAATAAAGGACATAACCTTATCCCTAAGTTGCGTTGCGAATTAACAGGACGAAAGAGAACATCAACCTCAATTTTGATTTTGTTGCTTTTTTTGGTGGTCGGTTGGTTGGTTGGTAGAGGTCGTCTTGGTTCGTCGAAATTCAGACTCTATAACAAACAACATTAGGGATATTTTGCAAAAAAGGACTTCTTCGTAAAAATAGGAAAAAAAAAAAAAATTAAGCACATAAAACAAGGAAGAAATTAAATTGAGGTATAACTCTCGTCGTCGGGAATAACAAGAACACATAGGGATGTCTGCACATTTTTTTTTTTAGTCTTCTTTTATTTTTTTTTTTATGTAAGCACTCAGGCGAATAAATAGAATGTCCTTATCCTTATTTTCTTTAGTCGACTTTTCCACCAAAAATGAAACGAATTTATGACAGACATTTTTGTTCTTTTTATTTTGTTTTTTTTTTTTTTTTTTTGGTGAAATGATAGGAATGGTTAGTGAAGAAAGTCCTTGAAAGAGTAAGGAGAGTGTGGGTGCTGATGCTTCTGCTGCTGTAAATACTTAAATAATTAATTGAAGTAGGGCAAAACGATTTTTGGTTGTGCACATTTCCACACAAACAGAGTGCATGATGGTCATGAAAAATTCAAAACTCAATTTTGAAATATAATGAAACGATATACAGGATGGCGAGTAGACACGAGTTTAACACAATTTTTTTTTTTTGTGTGAATTTTTGATATATCTATATTATATGTACGAAGAAGAGGATATATGTTTATCATTTGGGAAATGCTTTTTTAAGTTGAAATATCTATTCTGGTATTTTCCATTTCAAAAGAATCCTTTAATTTTTAATTGCAATCTATGTTGTGAGTTGTAAAAGTCCGAAATAGTGCATTTTTTTCTTTGAAACAAATTTAAAAAGATTGAATATTTGTTTGAAATAAATAGAAAAACAAGATGATGAATGGACCGAAATTTCAGCAGACCACTTAAAATGCTACACGAAAGGTATTGAAGTTTTTTAAACAAGCTTTGAGAATGTGTTTGTCAAAAGCTAAGCTTGTTGATTTAAAAGACCACACAGTAGATAACTATGGACCTATTTCACAACTTCAACGACTTTAATTCTGATATTTCTTCTCCCAAAACTTTTTTTACTACTACCGGTACTAATTCTTATTCTTCTTGTGCTTCTTTATCTTTTTTAACTTAAAATTGTATTACAACTGCGACTTCTGCTACTGTTAATTCTTTAATAGCTGCTCTTCTTTCTTCAACTTCTGCTACTCATACCTATTTATACTATTAATACTTCTACTTTTTCTAAATCTTCGGGTACTGCTATGGTTTCTAAAAGTGCTACTTCTGTAACTTTTGTTACTTCTACATTTTGACTACCAATTTGTTTTTTTTTTTTATACTGCTTCTGAATCTGCTACTTCTTCAATGTCTACCATTTCTATTGCTTCAACTGATACTTTGGCTTATTCTACTAGTACCGTTTGTTCTCAAATTTGTGCTACTATTGTTGCTTCTGATAATGCTTTTTAAACTGATACTTCTTCATTTTTGTTGCTGCAATTGATATTTTTTCTTCAACTTCTGTTATTGATTTCACTGTTTTGGTTTTTCGGAACAGTTTTTACCACTTTTTCAACTTTTTTTCGATTACTCTTTTTTCTGCTCCTTCTACTTCTTCTTCAACTTTTGCTAAAAAAATTGCTTCTTTTTTCGGTTTCTGTCAATAAAGCTATTATTGCTACTTCTGCTGCCACTTCTTCTTCAATTACTGAATTTTTTTTTTTTTGTTCTTTTACTGTTTCTTGTTTTTCAAACTTCTTCAGCTTCTTCAATTGCTACTGTTACTGATACAATAACTGGTACTGATATTTCTACTTTTACTTCTAATTCGACAAAAAAAAAATGTTCTTCTTTAACTCTTAATTCTTCTTGATTTCTACTTTTAGATCTTCTTTAAGTTCTTCTTTTTCATCTACTGACCTGACCTGTCATCTGTCAAAAATTGGTAAAGTTCAACCATATTCCAAATAAAAAGCTTTTCATTATTATTTATTTTTTTTTTTTTTTTTTTTGAGGAAAATAAAATTCATTTCAATCCGCCTCATGAACATAAATTAAAAAATAAAAGTAACTAACTAGAGGCTATATACTTAATTTTGAAATCCAAATGTACCTACTTCATATAGACTCCCACACACAAGCAAAAAAAAAAATCAAATATTGCACCCATCCAGGTGTTACGACTTAAAACAAAAAAAAAAAAAAAAAAAAAAAAAAAAAAAAAACAAGAAATGATAATAATCAATTCCGCTCCACTGACATCCCTGAGATACAATAAAACTATAACTTTCAGGTGTTTCACATAAAGCTCAGCAAGCGTGTGTGTACTAGAAAAATGTTCAAGTTAATTTCAATCACAGAAAAACACTTTGCTTTAAATTTTCATTAAAAATAAAAAAAAAAAAATTTTTTTTTACCTCGAGGAAAAAAAATATTTTTTTTTTTTTTTTTAATTTTGTTCAAAATAAAACTATAAAATCTTCAAAAACCAATTATAGATGCATCTGAATTAATTTAAAATCAACAATAATATGCAATGCATCTGGCACTCACAACACCAAAGTGCAACGTAGAAGATAAAGATACTTTTAGTGGCAAAGTATACATATATTTTACCCAGAGCCATGTGGGTTGGTTTGGTTGGCACAAAAGTTTATGGTATAACTTTTTTCTGTATCTTTTTTTTTGTAACCACTTTTGAGGAGAATTTAAAATTGTTTAAGATCTATCTTTGAACTAAAATCTCAAGTCTTCGTTTTGCATGTGAATGAGTTTTAAATATAAATTTAGATTTTTTTTTTTTGATGAAAATCAGCAGAAATTACCAAGACATGTTGTGTTTTATTTTAGCAAAAATAGTTAAAAGATCTTAAAGAAAAAAAAAAAAAATAAACTTCAGATACACATAACGAACGAATCAACTCCAATAATGAAGAACGTTATAGAAACGAAATAAAAAAAAATCAACGAGTGAAGTGAAGTGTAATTCTAAAGTCGTTAAGCCCAAGGCCAAGATGCATGCAGAAGAAGAAAAAAAAAAAAAAAAAAACTTAAACACAGAAGGAAGGAATCGCGTACTTTAACTAGTATTTTTGTATCTTTGTATCTGCGGGCTGTTTAAATGAAGTTAATTTTTTTTTTTTTTTTTTTTTGTTGTTGTATTCTATTCTTTTATAGTAGATACTATATTATTTTGCTTTTTGTGGTCGCGTCAGTTAAGTTTGTTTCAATATAGCTCGAAGGCTAGAGGTGCAGTTAATAACGAATTGTCTTTATAAACCAACCAACTACTCTAATAGAAGTCGACTTTTTTTTGTAGTATCTATATTGTAGATAGAGATAGATATTGTATGATGAATATAAAAAAAAAAAAAGAGTTTAAACTTGGGGGCTTCGCTTTAGATTTTTTTTTTTTTTTTTTGATGATGTTGGATGATGATGATGATGGAGATTGGGTAAACTTGATGTTGTTGGTTGAAAAGAAAACGAAAAACGATTAGTTATTCGTTTTTAATTTTTTTTTTTTTTTTTTTTTTTTTTGAAACTTCATACAAAAGTGCCATAGATTTTGTAGAAATAGATATAAATTGACATCGGTGTTTTGAGGGCAATTAATTTTAAATTAAAAATGATTAATACCACATCATTTTTTTTTTCTTCTCTTTCTGAGGTTCTATAGTAAAATATGTTCGATATTTAGATTGAATTTTTTTTTAGTGGAATTGTAGGTAGAAAAATTAAAAATGTTAGAAGTCATGGTGGTAGCATAGAAAATGATTTGATTTTTAAGGTTGTACGTTCATTATTTTAGTTTTTTTTTCATTCCATTGAGATTTTTTAACTTAAAAGTCGGAACTTTAATAATAAATTAGATTCAGAGTCTTTCATCAGACAGTAAAAATAATAATTTATTAATGCCACCTGCATGAATATTTTACTTTAAATTGAAAATTGTGGGAGCATATTTATTGAAGGTTAAATAAAATTATGTTAACGTGAAGTTAAAGCTCTTGGTAGTCAAGAAAAACATGTTTAAGTGAAATGAATCAGTTTCAGTTAAAACATTTTTAAGAATTATATTGGAAACTAAAATTACTTCAAATGGAAATTTCAACTTGCATAATACTTCTTTAAGAGCTTTTTTTGGAGTAGGGAATATAACTTCGATAACATTTCCGTTAGCAATTAATTATTTTAAGTTTTGAAGCAATTCCAAGCTTATTTTGGTAAGATGTTTAACGGGAAATTTATTTATCGAAACCTTATACAAGTCTTATGGAAACTTAAGCTTCCCTTAAACTTCTTTTTTTCCCACCTATTTAAACCAAAACAGCTTCGTTAAAATTTCGTCAAGTTTATTCGTAAAGTTTTTTTGGCTCTTTTTGGAATCTGTTATAAAGCTTCGGTAAGGTTGTTTTAGCTTTTCTGAAAGAAATTTCCTTATGAATCCTTAAAGAAGCAATTAAAATTTTTCTAATGATTCAATACTTTTTATATTGCAATGTTTTATTAAAAATCAATGTAAAATATCAATAAAAAGTATCAAGTATCAGTTTTTTTTTAATAATTCTCCTTAAAATCAAAACTATGAATCAGAGGCACTTTAAAGAAGTGATTTATGATTTATATTTTTCAAGTCCTCCTAAATCACTAAAGGCTATAAGTCTTCTTTCTTGACTTTTGTTTGTAATTTACTTCTCTTTTCTTTAAAAATTCAAAAATGTTCTTCCTCTATTTCAATTTCTCACAGAAAAGAAGCAAAATAAAAACCATTTATCATTCACCATTCAAACAGATTGTGACAGAGGGCACAGAGTGTATCTACTTAATCCCCCTCCTTCAGGCCAATTACTTATCGCCACAATTTTTGATCAATTCAATTTGTCACAATAAAATAAATAAAATAAAAAAAAACATGAAACCCTATTTTCAATTTTATTCTAAAGAAAATGAATTGAAAGCTTTTTGGTTTTCTTTGGATTTATTTTTTTCAATTTTATTTTTCTGTATTTTACTTATTTCGTCTATATCTTGATGGAAATAATATAAAATGCATTGATTTGCATTTTTGTGAATTTTTTTAATTTTTTTTTTATATATTCATGAACCTATCGTTCTAGGTTCTTCTCAACCCCTCTCCTCTTTCTCTTTATCGTTCATCTAGACAATTTTATAGATGAGATATATCGTTCAGTTTCACTAAACAACTTGCTGCTAGACGAAGACATAAAAAAAGTAAACAGAAAAAATACAATCCAACAATAAAATAGAGACTCTTTTAAAATGGAAAAATGAAAAAAAAAAAGAGGGCTAAAACCCCCCATGAATTGGTAAAGCTACTACAACGGCGATGAGTGATGACACATTTGCATGCATACGACATACTTTTAAGTCAACATCAACACTCTTTATTGGATATGGCGTCCCCCCCCCATTCTTTCTTTCATTTTTTATGATACAACTAGTCCCTCCTGTTGTTTTATGTCATGCAATGTCCCTTCTTTTAGCTTGAAAGTTTCATTTTTTGTAATTTTTTTTTTCTTCTGCAAGTGAATTCTCTCAAAGTTCATGAAATTTGTTTTTAGTTGTTTTTTTTTTTTGGAAGGGGTGGAGGTTATTGTGTAACGGTATCTGTACTAAATTGTTGTAAACTCTTTTGGACACTGACACCGCATCGCACTACAACAACAAGAGAAAAACAAACAACCATTAACTTTCGGACACAATTGTGCCGTGTGAGTGTGCAACATGTCATGGCACATGATTATTTATTATTCCCCAGTTTTCCTTGTAAAAAAAAAGGGGGGGGGATAATATTTTTGAAGGAGAACAAGCAAGGGTAGCCTGTCAAAAACAAACAAGAGCACAAGTTATGGTCATAATAATAATAAAACAATAATTTTCTTAATATGCTCAATTTATTTTCAACTATACTATAGACCCCCCCCCCCCCCCCCTTCGCAAAAAGAGGGTGGCATTTTTATGTATATGAGAGGGGTGGGTGACGACCATATTGGTGAAGTTGGAGGCAAAGTCCTTTTCTCGGTGTCAGTAAACTATTAATGCGATGTTGGAATATTCATGAGAGAGATAAATTAATGTGAGAGAATCACACACACACACACCCTGTGTGTATTTTGTGTTGTGTTGTATATTTGTCTGACTATCGGACCTACAACTTGGTCGTATAGAGTTGGAAGTAAATGTCCAGACCTCGCCAGCCATGTGCTGCTACCATCACCCATCCAAACCCCCTTCTCTTTTTTAGATTCCTGGTTAGGCGAATATAATTAATATTCAACATAGGATATCGTTATAATTGCAGAAAATTTAACAAACACACTCAAACACATATGAGTGTTGTGTGTTGGGGATGGAAACATTATAATAAACGTGAGGTTCATAAAGTTCACTTAATTAACGCACGCGATTTAACTATACACAACCCAGCAGACTAGCAGATACATTTCAGTAGAATCAATGAGATAATTTTTTATACAGACAGACAGATACGATACACATATGGATTTAACTACAATTTGATTCCTTTTTTGTATGAAATAAATGTGTGTGTGTGTATTTGTGTAAAATTTTTGGAGTCAGTGTCCGCTTAACTTGGTGCTCTGTCCCGTCAATTAACTAATTCAACTGAAATTGCTATAATTTTTTTTTTTTGTTTCTTTTATTTGATTGAGTTATTTTTCATATTTTTTAATAATTTTTTTTTATGACATGTTATGACCGGGATGAGTGTTGTGGATGGTAATAAAAGGCAATAACAACATGTTGCATAAGAGAAGAGATCAATAGACTCTAAGAAAAGTTTTTATATGGAGAAGATTTAAGTTCTGTCAATTAGGTGTGATTTTAATTGGTCGTAAATTTTTAAAATGGTTTTATTAGATGTTTTTATGTTAGAAGTCTGTTGTTGTATGGTGTTAGCAACATGATGCTAAGACTATGTTTTTTTTTTGTATTTTGTATTCAAATATGGTTTTTAACTATATTTTTAAATGATTTTTGTGAGAAATCGTGAACAAATATTTTAAGCAACATGTTGCAATTTTCAACATATACACTGTTTATTGAACTAATAGATTTTTTTTACATTTTTAATCAGACTTTTTTGTTCTCAAATAAGTGATTCAAAACCTTTATTCAGAATATATTTTTTTATGCAAATATTGATGTGTTTAAAGAACTGTTTTACTCCAAGCAACATGTTGCCAGACATACCTACAAGTTGTGTACACACGGGTTGATTGAATTGTCCTACAACCACTATTTAAATTGAATAATCTAAGATTCTTGTTAGTTTTAAATAAATTCACTGTGTATATATTGCTCCTGCAACATGTTGCTATGCATCATGAAAGTAAAAATACCTAAATTATAAATATAAAATTTCTATTGCAAACAATTCCCAAAGTAAAAAGAATTACTCTTCTTACTACATTGTTTAAAAATGTTTCGCAACATAATAAATGAATACTAGAAAAATGTTGCAGAATGTGAATATTTCGCAATATTTCTTTTATTTCAAAATATAACAAAATCATGTATTAAATAATCCTAAGTCAGCTAAATTGCAAATTTAATATTACCAATTAAAATTTACTGCAACATGTTGCCAACAAAAATAACAGAAATATAAAAAAAAATCTTAAACAAATTTTGTCGGATTTTAAAATTGTGTAAACCAAATATGAAACGATATTTTCTCGTCTGCACATAACAATATTTACTCTAAAAATGACTACAAAAGTCTTTACTGAGATCAAGGGTAAACGATGTATAGCGTGACCAAAATTTAAAAAAAAAAAAAAAAAAAACAACTTACAACAACCTTGGTCCTCATCAAATCACCCATTCTTCCCAAATATGATAGTTTTGTACTCATATTTACCTGAAAATAGAAAAAAAAGAAAAAAATCCAAGATAAATAACAATCGAGATTGCAAGTCAAAAAAAAAAAGCAAAGAAAAACAAAAAAAATATAAGAAATAAAATATTAAATGGGTACATAAATATTGAACATGACAAGACTATACAACCAACTTGTTACAAAGATGAAGTTATTATTATGTTTTTCTGACAGCTTAGAGCTGTTATGTTATTTTTATTTTTTTTTTTGCAGTTTTTTTTTTTTGTCTGATCAAGGTGTTTTGATAAGGTTCACGCTTAAGATATTAAATTGTCAGGGAAATACTGTTTTGTGATGAAAGATTTATTTAAAAAAAAAAGAAGGAAACGAAAAAATATGGTTGAGCAGAATTGCTCGTAGAAGTGGAACATGTTAATATGATTTGATTTAAAAAAAATACTTTTTTTGTAACTTTGGGAAAGGATACAATGGAAACTACTTTCTGTATTGACCCCAGAGAAATTTTCAAACCTTGATTAAGTTGTGATAAATCATATAGGCTAATAAAAAATCAAAAAAATTGTCAAATCCAATACTTGAGCGTAACAGGAACAAAACAGAAAAAGGTAAATAAATGTGTGTTATCCGATTGGATTGCAACAATGTATTTAATTTAATTTATATATTTTTTTGCTGTGTTAAGATAGTTTGAACAAGATTTTCGTGACAGACAAATAAACTCTGACAAACAGCCATCGCTAACACAGTCACCACCACCACCACCACCACCATCGACTCTATGCGTCTGTCGTCACGTTAACTTTCTGGTTTTCTGGTACAAAATAATTTTGTGTGTCTGACAAAACCATTAAAACCATTATAAAGTGTGCTACTAAGTGCTATATATCATGTTTCATGAAACTTGTTTCACGTAATTGCAGACACAAAAAAAAAATTAAATTAAAAAAAAAAAAAAAAAAACATTCACACAACTAAATAGCGACATAATTTTTTAATTAAATCACTTGTTGTCCGGCAGATATAATAATAATATATTTCTCACTCTTTTACCGCCGCATAATATCACATAGCGCGTTACAATTAAAAAAATAAAATACACAAATTACCTTCCACCAGATAAATTTGCAATTAATAGATTTCAAGGTTTTTTCTTTTATTTTTTTTTTTAAATAAGCGTTTAAAATTATTATCAAAAAAAAAAAAATTAAAATATTTAAATAAATAACCAACTAAAAGAATCTATTAAATACAAATCATTGGATCAATAAAGTAGAAGAGACAAACCGCAAAAACTGTAATCGACCAACGCTTTTTTTTTTTTTTTGTTTCATGAATTTTTAATATGGGAACTCAATTTGTATCTATGGATTCTGTTTGGCGGGAGATACTATATTTCAAGATAGTTTTTTTTTAATTAAAAAAAAAAAAAAATTATTTTTTTTTTTTTTTTTTTTTTTTTGTAAATCAGATTTGTACTGCCCCAGGGCTGGCGCTCGCTACAAAAATTTCTAAATGCTTTTTGCTGCTTTTTGTCTGGAAAGCTTAAATTGTAACATAATTCTATTTTGTTGTTGATTTTTTTATATTAATTTATTGTAAAAGTCCCACTGTGGGATCGAATAAAAAAAAAAAAAAAAACATGAATACAAAAATTTAAATATTTTTTTTTTGTTGATGTTGCTCACGCCTAAAAGGTGGTGATGATGAGTTGCTTCAGCTGCTGTTGCTGCAAGCAATATTAAGTGTCACTCTATATATGGATTTATTTATTTTATACTATTTTTGTTCATTTTTGGGTTAAAATCAACAAAAAAAAAATAAAATTCAATAATCTCTGAGGGTATTCATTTCATTTAAATTCAATTAAAATTCAACTGTATTTTTTTTTTGTGGATGGTAATTTCTTGTTTTATAAATCAATAACCATATTTGGATTGATTGTGCGTATGTAAATACTCACAAAAAAAAATGTGGGTGGTTTATGATAACAGACATGACATATATAAACATATTTTATGCGAACGTGGGATTTGTAAATTTATGAAGGTTTACTCGTTTGTGGTGATAATTTTGACAGATAAGTTTGTTGTTAGCAAATGTTTTTAAAATAGGTTTTTTTTCGTTTTTCTATTTGGTATTTGTTTATGCAGATAAATTTGATAATTAGTATGTGACATGTTTGAAAAATTAAATGTGGGTAGGTATAGGCTTTTTTTATTTTTTGGTGGTTATAATGAACTTTGACAGTCCAATAACAAATTTTCGGTTAAATTTATTCATGATTTTTTGTATATATTGTCCTTCGATGGCAATGTCATTTATGTTGAATATAAAAAATTTGGTGTATGTCTAAAATTAAAATAGCTTATTAGCTAAAAATGAAAGATTTTAGGGGCCTTTTTGGAATGATTTTTGTTCTGAGTCCTCATTGCAACATTTCTAAAATCAAGGACCTATGTATATAAACATTTAAAAAATAATTGATAAACACGCAAAGCATCTGAACAATTCCCAGCACCATGTTTATCAAATATTTTAGAAGTAGTTTTCCTTTTATTTTTGACATATGTACAACATTTTAGAAACAAAACAATATTTGTTTGGAAACATTTCCGGCAACATGAATATAATATATTGAATTGAGAATTTCAGTAATTTTCATTGACAGATACGCCAAGTTTGAAAAGTGTAAAATATTTCTAATTCAATTGAAATTAAAGAATTTATCTAAATAAAAGGGATATATATTCTAGAACATAGAACAATTAACGTTAGAAACATTTTGGAATCAATTAAAAAAAAAATTACTAAAAACAAAGGAGTACTAGCCAGCAACATGCATCTTAAAGGCATTAAGAAAATGTTGTAAAGAACAAGATGTTTCAGAAACATTAGAAGATGTTTTAAACACTTTATAGTAAATGTATAGCAACATTTTCTTAATATTTTTTACACTTTAATGAAGTGGAATGAAAATATTAATCATTCAAACACAAAAATGAATTTAAATAGAAAAAATAATCACATGATGATTTAAATAACAAACTGATTAACATTATTTAATAAAAAGTTTCTGCAACATGTTGGTAAAATTTGTAGGTAACAAGTTTAAAGAAACTCTGATTTGTTGTTTATAGATAAAGATAAAAAGCTGAAAAATAATAAAGCATTTATTCAATTCTTATTTATTTTTGCAAAAAAAAAAAAACAAGGTTAATAAATTACATAAATTCTAGAAATATTTAAAGATATGTTGCTAAACAATTGACAACATGTCGCTGATCGTTTTCTTCACTCAAATTATTTATTGTTATTTTTATATTATTTTGTATTGTTTTATTTTTGGGAAAAAACCAAATAAAATATGGATGAAGGTGAGCCCGGATTTAAGTCCAAATGGAATTTCCCTGACATTTACAGTAATTTCTTCAACTCTATCAACATAAAAATCATTTTATTTTATTTCTTTATTTAGGTATTAGAAAATAAAACCCAAATCAAGGAACAAAGAAAAATCAGAGTGACAGTTTGAATTTAACAAACAACAATTTTATGGAAAATCAAAAAAATGGAAAACCAAAAATTCTTTTAGGTTACCATCATATCTATAACCAGTGTCTTTCTTTTCCTTTGGGGACTTGACGGACTAGATTTGTTTTTTTTTTTTTAGAACTCATGAGAGCAACCAATATGCATAATAATTGCTATTCATTTCGTGTGCTCCTGAGGCAAAATCCAAAACGATTAAAATCAATGCATGGATACACGATTGAACTTCAAAGGCAGGTAACGTATACGTATTTTCTGTAACACATAATAAAGTTGAATTCAGCAAAAAGAATTACAAATAAAATTCTGATTTTTTTTTTTTTTTTTCATTTTTATTTTTGTAACTGAGTAGGAAGTAATTATTATGTCATGTGCAATTTTATGACTAAGAAAATGTGAATTCACTTTACCTACTCATAAAAAAAAAATAGAGAATTAAATTAATTAAATAAAAAAAAAAATCTTTTGAAAGACCACAATAAAAAGTTGTTGTGTTTAGAAACACCAACAACAAATATATAAGCAGCAACTTCTCAAAGTAGCTTTTGATCAATTTGACTTTTTTTTTTCATTTTGATTTTTTTTTTTTCAAACGAATAGCGCGAATCGATCATGCAATTTAGCTGCTGTCCTTCTTTCAACCATATTTGTCAGTTGATTTGACCCTGAATTAAAAAGAGAGTTTGTTATTTTTTTTTTCTAATTTTATTTCAATTTCAAGTGGATAGTGTTGAAGAATAATGACATGTGGACAGAATTGACAACAACAACAACAAAAAATTACCACCAGTGAGAGAAAATATATATAGTTTTTTTGTATTTTAATTGAATTTAAATCAAATTGAAATAAGAACAAGTTAGTTGGTTGGTTGCTTGTTGGTACCCCAACAATCTTTCAAGAAATAAACGTGGGTTATAAATTTAAATTTTGTTAAAAAAAAAAAATAAATCTTTTATAAAAAAAAAAGAATTGATTTATATTAATTTTCTTGAAAAAATTCAATACATTGTATGCAGTTGAATTCTATTAGAGAATGTTGAGATTTTTATCTTTTATTAAAAAAAAAATTTACTTCATTGAGTAGTGGCGCTGTGCTAGATACAAAAAAAAAAAAATAGAAGTATCAAGAATTTAAATTTATTTTTGGAAATGACTGAAAAATACGAAAATTAGAAAGTTGTTCATTAATTTTGGTTTGATGCAAGAGCAAATAAATATTCATAACAAGTAGAAGATAATGATTGTTACCTATACAAGAAATAGTACAAACGAATCTTAAAAAGGTGAAAATAAAATTGCAAGCCTCTAGAGGGCGCTATACACTATTCCATATAACGTCATATAGCCTATAACCAGCGGATGGGCAAAATGCTTCCAACGAATCCTCAAAATTCAAATTGCGACAACTAGATCAGAAGTTATGATGGAACAAACTTACTTTTTATACACAATGTTCTATAGATTTTTCCCTACCTATGTTTGCCAAAGATTTTGGTACTTGTCGCCTATGTATAAAATGATGTAATTGTGGTAGGTTTTCATTTAAGATAAATTTCAAAAAATCATTGATCATGACTTTTGCCTCTAGAGGGCGCAATATTCAATTTAAACGTGACGTCATGTAGCTTATAACCACCGGACAAATAAGACGCTTCCAACGATACCTAATTTTTTAAAATGCGATAAGAGGATTAAAAGTTATCATGGAACAAATCTACTTGTAAACAAAATTGTATGTTTAACACGCTCTATCTCTTTTCTCCGGCCGTTTTATTACTTTTTACTTTTGTATAAAATGATGTACTAGTTATAATCTTTCGAATGAGATATATATCATTGTTGTTGCCTTTACGCTATAGACCTACAAACATAGTTTTATAGAAATTGAACACTTTGAAAATTTCAAAATATGAGAAAGACATTAAAAAAACTGTTTTAAAGTTCTAAAAATCACAACATGTTGATGATTTGACAAAAAAAAAAGTTGACAAAATTACCAATCTAACACATCCTTAAGTGGTCAAAATCTAATGACCAGAAAAGAAAAAATAAAACCTAAAAAAAAAAAAAACACAAAAAAAACCTCATGACTTGACTATGGGTTTGTGTATATATTTTTATTGCAATTTTTGCTCGACTAAAACTCGACACAATTTTTTTTTTCGCAAAACCACTTGATGAACATACGAAAAATCGTTTCTCCTAGCAGCCGCCTGACTGTCTGTTTCTCCTTCATCAAGTACAATTAGTAATTCTATATAGTTTTCTATACCACACAAACAAACAAAACAAAACACACTGTGTATTATATGAAAATAAAAAAAAAAAAAAGCAAAGAAATAAAAATAATTATATCAATTTTGCAAAAGTTGCTAAAAAAATAAAAATAATCAAAGAGGTGAAGTCAGAAACTAAATCACTTTGTAGAGAGGAAAAATATACTACTCGCCAACTCATGTTCGGCCAAAAAGATACATGTGTTTTTTTTTTTTTTTTTGCCTTTGCCAATAGAATTCTCCTCCTTTTCAGAGCCAACAGAGGTCTTTTGCTTAGAGAGCTCTCTCAAAAGTCATTTTAAATATCGTGACTGGGATTAATTGGCCAATTTAGAAGATACACATTTGCTCACATACAACACACACACACATACAACTTCTCCTCTATAAACTAAACTAAACACGGATATAATGTTTTCAAGTTGGTCATAGAGTCAGTCGGTATCTATTTTGTGGCTAGGGTATCTTTCTGCATTTGATGGTTTCTAATATAGTTTGTGCTTTTGCTCTGACTGTGTGGTATAAATTCAATAGAATATGGCTCGTGCAAAAGTGCAAAGCTGCAAAAATTCAATCAGCTCTACACAGCTCCAACGGCAGACCAGTAGTAGTTTTCAAAACCCCAAAATCACTCTCGAGGGGGTTTTATAGAAGCTATATATACTTGTATAAGAATAGATATAACGATGGCGTAGAGTCTTTTAGGTGAATAAAGCATTAAGTTGGTCCGATCTCTTCCAAATCATGAAACTCTGCTCCTGGTTTGTCAGCAGAGAGATGCTGACGACTGCTGCTGCTGCTGCTGCTGTTGGTACAATCGTAGGTAGATTAAAGCCTTTTATGCCCCAGACAGCTAGATGATAATGTAAGCATTTTGTCTATTTACCAGTTCAAGGTATTACCGCATGCAATCAAGAAATTAATTTTGTTGAAGAGTGAGGGAGAAGGAGGGAGACTGACACGGGGACGGTTTAATCTCTCTCCACCTCTATAATGTTAATACGTCTACACTCGACTCTATACGACTTCAAAGATCGAGGTTCTGAGTTAATCAAGGTGTGGATAACTTCCATTATAGATAGATATTTCCTAGCACAAAATACATTGAAATTGATTTCCTCCAACCAGATTGATTAGGAGAAATTAATCATTTCTCTTTTCTCTCTGATTATTTTGATATGTGAGTATATACATTATAGTTGAAGGTTTTATTAGGTCAGCGTTAGGCATAAATATACGAGTTATAGGTGTGAATAGATAGATGGGGTGTAGTTTGCTAAATGATAGATTGTTGCCATAATCATATGTGGAGATTAGTATAGTTATGAGTATTGTTTGGTGGTCCTTAGAGGAATGAGAAGATAATGGATGAAGTTCCAATCAGTGGAAACAATGATCGAGAAATCTATTGAATATTGACATGGGACTTTGTAAATTGATTTGATGGCATTTTCTTAATGAAAATGGTGTCATTAACTTTTGGGGCTTTCATACATGGTTACATTATATTAATTTGTTGGAAATAGGCTTGAAAGTGATTTATTCTGATATCAAAATAGTTTGGAAACATTTATAAAATATATTTATCTACAAAACGATGGTGAAATATGTTCGAAAAATCAATACCGAAAATTGGATTGGCAAATTTAATTTCGAAAACTAGTGTTAAGAATGACTCAAATTGGAATTATATAACTTTATTTCGAAAAAGATTGCACCAAACCCGACCTCAAAAAAGTAATTTCGAAAAATTGGTTTGAAATTTAGAACTCAAATCAATATTGTATTGGTTTTCGAAAATGTACTGTCGAAAATTCAATCTTCAAACTCCTATTTAAATAACTAAAACAAGGTTCAGAAGAGATTGTTTAGCTTGATTTCGAAATTGTTTGATTTAAAGTCTCAAGATGATATTTAATTTCGAAAATTTGAGTTTTAAACAGGAGATTACATTTTTATTGCTAAGCCATTTGTTAAATATAATAATATCAACATAAATTTTTTCTTAATTCGAAAACCTAAAGCCAAGTTCGAAAAGTGAAAATTTTGGGATATATTACAAAATCATTAAAAACACATAGTTTCGAATATACTATTCGAAAATTTTAATTCGAATAACGTTTCATTTTTTAGTAGTTTTTGTTAATTTAAATATTAGTTTAACATTTTTATGCTAGAGTTTCGATATTTGTGTAAGAGTTATTTGTGGAATATAGTTTTAACTTTCGATATTTGCTTTCTATATATTTCGAAAATACAAAAATAATATTGTTGTTGAACAAGATTATTTCGTAGCATTTATTTTCAAATTATATAGTGAAAACTCTAGCGTCTATACTGTTATTCTAAATTTTCGAAATCATATTCGAAAGTCTTAAAATTTATTTAAATGAATTGTTTTTTTTTTTAACACGGAAACACAGTTTTTGATACATAGTTTCATAATTTAAGGAAATGTAGTGAAAAAGTTCGAAAATTCGAAAATACAATCTTAAAGCCATGTAGGATTTTTTTTTTGTTGGATTCAATTCACATAAAAAATTTAAACTTTAAGCTTAGAAAGCCAGTTGATAGTATCTCTAAAGATTACCCTTTTATAAATTACCCTTTTATAAAAAAAGAAAATTATGATTTTTATAATGTTCGAAGTTTCGAAATAAAAAAACTCTGACTATTATGAATGAAAAGCGTTCTTACTATGGACATCTGTCTTTAGATTTTTATTAATTAAGTGTCACTTGACTGGTATAAAATAAAGAACTTGATTGGTATAAACTAATCTAATGTAAAAATCAAGCAGTTTAGCCCAGATTTTATAAAACTATTAGAAAAGAGGGAAAAAAAACGAGTATTTTTTCTATGATACAGACTTTCTAAAAATTGTGTGAATGGTCTAAACGGGAAAAAGCTTTCTATTTCCATCGATTCTTCGGAAATACAAAATAAGGTTAAAATTCTCCAAATTTTATAATGAACAAAAGTCCAAGTTCTAAATCCGAATGTATACCAGTGAAAAAAGTCAAAAACTTGAATGGTATAAACTGGTCTTAAAACTTTACTTTTATTATTTCAACTTTCGTAATTTTTCGTTCACATCATTGCCCGTACTATAAAAACAACAACAAACAAAAAATCACAAAATTTTCCACACTCTATTAAATACCTATTTATACCAATAAATTTTCTTCATTAAATCATATAAATCCAATAAATTAATAGCCCCCCCATGAAAAAGTTCATATAAACTAAACACCTATCCGAATCAATTCGCATGAACAAGTAAACGATCTGTGTGTGTATAATCTGGGGAAATAATTTTAAAAATGTTGTTACACTGCAATTAGTAGGCAGTTTGAGTATGAAACAGCAGCATAATTCAAACCACAAAGTGTCCTCGAATCAGTCAATATCTTGTATCTGGTTTTATATTAACATTTTATTTTTTTTTTTTCAATAGATTTTTTCTTATAGGATTGACAGCCGTGAGTATTCATAGTGAGCAAGTATAAGTCCATTTTTGTCATTGGAGTGTTTGTTTGTGTTTTTTTTTTTTTTTTTTGTTTATAGTGAATATCACAAAAGTTCTCACGATCAAATACGACATTATAGTAGAAAAGTCACCATCATCATCATCATCATCATCGTCGTCGTCGGGCTGTCATCATAAGTACCTACATTTCGCGTGTGTAATGCCTTTAGAATTGAAATGAATTATTTGAATTACTAATGCATCTAGATACTATTACATATTGCTAACGTATAATTATACCATTTGTTGTTGGGTGAAGAAATTATAAAAAAAAAAAAAAACAGCGTAGCAGCATAAATGCATTCGCTTATACCTGAAACAAATAAAAAAAAAAAATATAGAAAAACGTGAAAACCCGCCTAGGTGAGATTATATTATATTTTTTTTTTTTCTCTGATTTTACAAACTGAAAAGTATGGTCATAAATATTTATAGATATTATGCGCACATATAATTAAAATTAAAAGCGAGAAGAAAAAAAAATATAAAACTGCATCTCATGCTGGCTTATAATCTTCCGGTGTGGGAATAAACGAGTAGAATAAGGATTAGCTAATAAATTTATTATAAATAAAAAAAAAAAATAAAATAAAACTTGAAAGTGTGAATCAGTTTTAAGTTTATATTTTAATTTTTTTTTTTTGTAATTTATGATATTACTTTCGATTTCTGCAAAGAGATTTCTGTCTTGTGAGGGCTTTTTTTTGTATATCAAGTATTTTTTTTCATTTTTAATTGTATAACCAGTTGAACTGTTTTTGTTGTTGTTGGTGTTTCTTCTATTTAGAGGCCGGTTCTTTTTATTATTTCTGAGATGATTTATGATCATTTTGTTGAGTTACGTTTGCTTGATAATAATTATCATTCCAATATGAGAATTAAAATGCTAATTTTTATTTTTTTTTTTTTTTTGTTACCACCTGGTACCACCAGGAGGTATGGTGTGTGTGGTTATTTAAATGAGAGATTTGAATTTCAATTTGAAAGATAAACGTTATTATGGCTCATAAATGTGCTTGAAATGATCATAGTAAAATCATAAAAATAATATTAGTAGCATATGGTGAAAAATAAAATTCATTCGGGTCACTGTGACGTATACGTACTTTTTTCTTATTTTTTTCGGCTTTATCTTTTGTTTCACAAATTGTTATAAATTGCATTTTTTCTTAACATTGGTGTCAAAGAACATCTAATAGTATTATTAAATACCAAAATCAAGTTGATTGGAAGGGGAAGGGGGGATGCAGGGGACACCTAGAATTGTGTACTAATTTTTTTGTTTTACTTCAATTTCTGATTTTTTTTCTCTAGATCTTCTGTCATCACTTCAACTGAAATGACATTAATTAAATCTAAAAAATGTATACATTGCAACTTTATTGTTTTAGATTTTTATTCAGAATGTTATCTTTAAAAATGAATTGCATGTAGAATTTTAATGCTTAACACGTTCATTCAGAAAAAAATATAGAAAAAAAAAAAACTAAACAACTTTATATTTACGAATGCGGAAGAGATGCGTCGTCGCCAAAAGAAGTTAATAATCTGCAGGTATTGTCATTGGCACGTGCGTAAAAAAAAAAAAAAACTATTTAATCAGTCAAGAAATATAGGGGCTTGAAATATTGTGCTATATTAAAGTTTGAAGGTCGATTAACAATTTACATTTGTTGATAATTTTTTTTACGTTTTTTTTATTTTGATTAAAAAAAATTTAAAATTTTGATCCTAAGTGGGCTGTAGGTCTGTCTTGGTAATTTTAATATATTTCGTCGACGTTTCGGGCGTGATTACACCCTTCTTCAGGACTAATATTTTAAAATAATAAATTTTAAGATGTTTCTTAAAATTTGTGGTTGTTAGTTTTCTGGTATCTCTTTTATATTTTTGTAAATATTTCAAAATTCAAAAATTGAAGCCTTGAAAAAGACGTTTCAATTAATCGAATTTCAAAATAAAAATTTATTTAAAATTCTATCCATTATGCTTGTTTTTTGAGGAAGTGCATCCTGTCGGTTTTCGTATGGTATTTGTCTAGATTGCTTTAAAAAAATTTTCATTCAGACCTCTTATTAAGTTATTTCTAAAATATAGTTTAAAAGTCATACAAGAAACACACCACACACTCACTTAAAGCTTAGCATTGTGTATTGTATCTTCAGTCTGTCACTAAACACAAAATACAAGTAATTAAGGACCTCTAAAATCAAAATTTTTAGACTAATTCAAATGAAAATAAGTAGAATCATTCTTAAATGTTGAAACTTAGAGAAAAAACGTGCATTCGCAACTTAAGTTAGGATATTAAGTATTTGAACAAAGACTTGGACCTCTAACAGAATTTTTATTTGTCTTGAGATTTACAAAAACATACGACAAATTTGAAATCTTTTTTCAAAGACTCTCACATTATAATAACGAACATAAAGCAAAAACATCCATAGAAGAAAGTCCTTTGGGACCTCTAAAAAATATGTATTAAAATTTAATAAAAGGAGGAGCATTATTCAACTTCAAACTATTTTCGAACATGAGCGTTATATAAAAGTTTAACACTAATTGTAGATGTTTAGGACCTCTTTTATTTTTAATTTAATATATCACCACTTGAGTACCTATCTATCCAATTTAAGTTGCACCTTTTATATTTAAACATAATTTGTTCTTCTAAGATTTTTCTAGAATTACGTACTCTAATGAAAACTCATTGACAAAATTAAGTCTTTAAGACCTCTTATAGAAGATTTCCAAAATTTAATCCAAGCAAAAGAAAAATTCAATATTATACTAATTTTGAAGATTTTTAGGTAATTTAAGCTGTTTTTAGAATTCGTACTTAAAGAAATGACATTGACAAAAGAAAGTCCTTTGAGACCTCTAAGAAAACGTCTTTAAATTTAATCCAATTAGGAACAGAATTAAAACACATACTGTTTTAAATTTTTAACAATAATTTAAACTATTTAGTACCTCTTGTCTTTTAAATTTTCACCACTCAGGTTATTTGGGACCCTATCTTACGATTTTAAGCTCTCAGTTTGAAACATAATTTATTCTTAAATTTTTTACTTAATTATTGTCTTAACTTCTTTTTAAAATATATTTTAATTTTGAAATTCAACAAAAAATTGTGATCAAAATAACGATAACTTGTCCATAAATGCAATTAAAAAAAATCCATTAACGCTCTTTGATCATGTACTCAATTCTAAAATCCAAAGTCACTATATATTTTATGTTTCCTGCTGCACACAACACACAACATAACAAAAATCGTGTTCACAAAGCTCATATAAAAGAAATCAATATCTATCCTTCAATTATATTTCAATCACATACAATAGCGCGATTTATTAGAAAGATAACATTGACAACAACCAATTTATGCACACAAATGAGAACTACATTCAATGAATATAAACAAAAAATATAACCAACACACTAACAATTCTATAAGTTTGTTAGCAAAAAAAAAAAAAGTAAAGGCAAAGCCTAAAATATTAATTAAAGTATGTTGCTTGGTAGAATACTAATCTTAATTTTTTTTTTTTTTTGAATACGACGAACTGCGGTTACCTAATCAAGAATTTAAAAATAAAATAAAAAAATGAAAAAAAAAAAAAAACAGAAAAATGGATATAAAGTTAAAAAAAAACCACATTATCCAGACGTGCGTACTAGCAGTCAACAGCAGCAGCAAAAGCAGTAATAGCTTACAACAACCACAACCAACCGTTGTTGTTGGCTTTGATAACTTTTGACTTTTATGGAGCTCATAGATACACTAACTTGCAACAAAACCGCATCCACACTGTATTGACGCGCATTATGCACGCGTGATAATCTCTTCTGCATCACCGACGACTACGTCCAAAATAGACGACAAACAGTCAGACAAACAAACAAACAGACAGACGGACATACCTACTCTAAAAAATATATGCCTCAGTGAACATGAAAAACCACAAAAAAAAAGTATATTTGTACCCCAGAAGAGGAGAGATATCCCAGTTTACACCAGAGCGACTGACTCCTCTTCTTCTTCGGTGCGATCAAACACAGCCAAATGTCAAAAGCAATTGCCATTAGATAGATACAAACATATACGACGAACCAACTAACCTAGCAACCATATTTCTATCTATCTGTTGTATGTTGCCCCCTAAAGTAATTTGCATGCGAGAGGCGTGTAACCGTGCAGTGCAGATAGCCCAACCGCTGTGTCGTCACATTCGCACGAACAAATGCGGAGGATTTTCTAAGCCAAGTTGACCAAACTCGGAATCGGAGTCCCATTCCAAGCACACGAAAGAGTAGATACATAAACATACTTTTTAACCGCTACTCAGCCATGATATTTGAACTTGAAGTTGTGTATATGCCCACGTTTGTTGAGTGGAGCAAGTTAAAAAAAAAAAAACAGGCAACAAAAAACCATGAAGCAACAACAACAAAAAAATGTTTTCTGCTTGCGTCAGAGAGATACAGCTTAAGACAGTCAGTAGAGCAACCGCAGGCAGCACCTCTATCTTTAACCTAACCCCTCGCAACATGTATCTATACATTATATATGCCTATAGCACGTTTGTTGTTTATAAATTGTTGTTGTGAAGCGATATGTGTGTGCCACATGAGGTAACATTGAACATAAATATGGCGCGCGAAAGAGAAGATTGCATCACGCTTTTGGATTAGTTTTTACCTATAGATAATTTTTTTTTTTTCATTTTTGTCTTCAGGTGTGCGCTGCAGTATTTTTGGTTTGGCTTAGTACCAATCAATGTTTTTTTTTTTTTGCTTCTTTTTTCGTCTATTTTTTTTTTTTTTTTTTTTTTTTTTTTGTAATTTTCAATGGTGAGTAGGTAATTATGTTATGGAAGTGAAAACAGTCTCTATTTTTTTTTTTAATGCAATATCGTGTATATGAGTTTTTGTACACACCTTCAATTGTGTGATTGCCACATAAATTTTGTACTTTAAATAGATCCGAATTAAAGATAAATATAAACGAGTTAAATTGACTTTTAAATAAAAATTATAAATTAATTTGTTTATATGAAATGTTTTGTGTGTATTGTGTGTTTAGAGAGAAAATGAGATATGAATGCATAATAATTGAACATAAATTTTATTTTCTATTAAAACCTGCGACACACCCATATGTGGAATATTCGATAAATATGATTGCATCGATTTTTTTTTTTTAATTGAGATACATATCAAACGATATTTTGCATATAATTTTGTTTGTATTTCCTAATTTTCGAAGTTAAAGCAAAATTTTCGAAATAAAACGTCACAAATTGCAAGATACTTGTTCATTTTAGTTTTAAATATTTATTGTCAGAATAGAACAAAACTATTCTGACAATAAATATTAAAAACTAAAATGAACAAGTATCTGGCAATTTGCGAAGTTTAATTTCGAAAATTTTGCTTTAACTTCGAAAAATAATTTTTTTCGAAATTGAATTCGAATTTTCGAAAAAAAAGATTCGATTATAATTCTCTCAAAATAAACCTTTTTTTTCAGAGGTGCTACCAACCTATCTCGATTAGGGTCACATCACTCATCTTTTTTTAAAATGAAAATATTTTCTGTTTTAGTTTTATTTTTTACAAGGTCCTTACGCAAGGTCTTAATATATGTCTACAAAAAAACACCAAAGATTTGTTATTGTTGTTGTTATTCATCATATTACCCTTTCAAATTGAATCAAACAACATTTAAAAGTTTTTGAGGTCCTAAAAATATTATTTAGCGGAGTTTTGTAAGAAATAAAATCTACTTATCACATTTGCAGAAACTAAGGTCCATTTTCTTCACTCGTAGTAAAAATATAAAATATAAAAATTCTCAAGTTTTGTTCAACTTCGAGTGAAGAAAATGGACCTAAGGGTCCTAACGAAGATCATATTAAATTGTTGAAGTCTGTAGTGTATTTATTTTGCTATACGGATCTATAAATGGAATAAAGTTATGTACATATATAAATCGATGGGGTCCTAACTCAAGTGTATGTATGTGGGACCACAACATTTAGAATTGTTCGCTGTTTTTTTTTTCTAGCTAAATTAAAAGAAAAAAATTAAAAACGAAAAAAACTGAATGAAACTGTAATAAAAGCAATTACTTGTTAAAACTGTTGTTATCTACAAAGTTGTAGTCTTTTAGAAACTGTTTACTATTAAACCGATAAGGTCCTAACGTAAGGGAAGGTCTAAAATAACAATATGCTGGACTCCTTTTATGAATAAATGTTTGTGCTCATTATATTTTTATCAAGTGAAGAAAAAAGTTATACACATATTTCAAGAATATTTCGGGTCCTAAAATTTATATTCAAGACTCTTACACTCAAAACATTTCTTTAAAACAGTTTTAGAAAAGTTTCAAAAAAGTTTTTGTTTGCAAATAAAAGACATGACAATCTAAGACCTTAGAATTCTTAAGTATTTCTGGCATTTTGCAAAGAAAAAAAAAAACTTAAGAATGTTTTGCAATTTTTAATCACTTTGACCTTTTGCCAATTAAATCTAAACTTTTGTTAGACAATTTACATGAAACCTTCTTTTATTCGTTTCCAATGAATTCTATGTCGTACTTTATTGTAGTACCCTTCTATTTAACTCAAGAACCAACTAAAACATCGACCTTAATCTTAATCTTTATGATAAATCACAATCACCATCAATCAAATCCAAAAGCAAAGCAAAAACGAAAAATAATAAAAAAAAAAAAATTAAAAAAACTTCATTACAACTGCCATGACCTCTCAACTCTAAGTGACAGGCACTGCAACGCGACAACCATCAAGCTTGTATTCCATACCATTCACTTCTTCTTCTTCTTGTTTTATAAAGTGCATTCGAATTATTATTACCAAACACCCAACCAACCATCGTTACATTGGATTGGGTTGAGTTGTCATTGTCATTCGAGATGACATTTCGCCGAGAAAAAAAAAAAACAGGGTGACATCATCAGCATCATCTTAATGAGTTCTTTTTTTTTCATAATTTTTTTTTTTTTTAAATATTCAAAGAATCCAGCCAATGAATTAATGCAAAAAATAAGTCTTCTTAATTATTGTTCTAAACAAATGATTTCTTCAATTCACCGACCCTTATACGCTCTCTAATTACACGCTACGTGAACCCCAGGTTAAAAACTTTTCCCCGACCATGCGTCGAAATGACACGGCAACCAAAACATGAAAATAAGTTTAATACAAAAAAAAAAAAACAACACACATAACTCATTTCGTTGAACTCGCATGACTGACAGATTACAAAAGTCTGACTTTTCGAGTTAGTCCAGTGTGTGAAGGGGTTAAAAACTTCAAACTCATATACTCTCAACAATCGCACACAGAGTTCATTCAAATAAAAGAATCATTTTTTGACAGCTTCATTTGGAATAATTAAGTGGAGAGAATAAAGAAGTCAGTAAAACACACACCACCGCCCGAAGGGAGGTTATAACATCAGCTTTAACATTGGATTCGAAGCTGGACAATTGAAGCTGATTTTCAATTCAAAGAGTGACTATGTTCCGCCTAGCGAACGAACGTTCGAAGCCGCAGCCGAGCGCACTCAATAGGTAAATCCATCAAAACGCACTCAACCGTGGCCCTTTTTTTTTAATTCTGACGTTTGTAGGTTGGTTTGTGTACCATTATTTTTCGTTGGCTTGAGGCGTTCGCCTTCAATGTTTTGTTGTTGTTGTTGTTGCAAATCTTGTGTCATAGTCTAATGCTATGCACACGATCAGTCAATTGTCCGTCAACATAGACAATTTCCAATCAAAGTTGGTTAAATCGCGCATAACTCTTTTTTACCTTCTTTTCTATCTGTCAGTTTGATGATGATCAAAGTGGGGCAGTTTATTTCTTAATCATTTATTTGCTATAGAAAATCGAACCATCATCTAAATGGTTATACCCCCTCTCGGTGGGAGGGCCTGATGTTGTAGTAGTCATTCATTGCATTGCAACAGCGTATAAAGAACTTAGAAAACGACCACCTGCAGCGTTTTAATCGAACAGAACGACAAAACGATGACAGTTGTGTCAGAAAAAAAAAAATAATATGGCGGCTGCAAAAGAGGAATGATGATGGTGGCAATGGTAATGGCGGCAAGAGATTGTGCAATCGAACGAGTTTAACTCTATTCATTGCACTTCTTTACTTCTGTTGATGGTGCGTTAGTGATGTGCTGATATTCTGTTTTTTTTTATCGATAAAAAAATCTGATTAGTTGCGCTTGATAGTTTTTTTTGCTTCTGTACTAGTTTTTTGTGTCTGCAAGAGCATTTAATAGTCCATTAAGTTGTGGAAGTTGTTTATATTCTTTTTCTGCAAATGGAGTTGAGTATGTATCTGTATGAGCAAAAAAAAAATAAACGATTTAGAGATTAGAGTGAAATATTAATATCCTGTTGCTGATATGATAAGAAGATTGATATAAGTTTTGAAAGTTTTCAAGTTACATTTTTGAGGCTTGATTACCGTCGCTAATATCCCAAAACATACTCAGCGAATCTTGTTCTTTTTGCTTCTATAGGATTTCTATAATTTGGTGGTAAGAATATTAATAAAATATTTCGCTAAGTTCTTATAAATGTGGTTTGGGAGTATTCAATTTAGGTCTTAAAAATTTTGTACTCAAGGCTGTTTTGCTAAGATCAAGCTTAAGCTATAGATACCTATGGCAATATGATAAAAAAATATAATTTTAAATTGATTTTCGAGACTGAAAGTTCAGAACAATTAAAACAATTCAGATTAGTACAATATTTTTTTGCTTTTATTTTTCGCTAAGTTGACATGAAGCTATTTTATAAAAAAAACTATTTTATAAATAAGCGACAAGCTAAGCGATAAAGATTAAAATTTATTGCTTGTTTTTTTTTTTTTTTGCAGATTTATTAATTTTCGCTTTATTTCGCTTTGTTCATATAAAATTTTCCAAAATTTGTGTCATGTTTAAAGTATCAAATTTAGGTATCTAAAGTATTTCTCAGTAGTTCCTGGAATTTTAAATAGTCATGCTGTTTTATTTGTGGATTAAAAGGTTTTTCGCTGAGTTCATATTCATTCCTCAAATATGGCGAAATGTAAGAAAAAGTTAAAACAGTTTAATTGTTGTGGTTCTTGCTTATCAACAAGAGCTGATAGGTAGTTAAAAATATTATTACTTGGTTATATTAATTTGTCATTGTTTTTCGCTAAGTTCACAAAAAATTAGCGGAGAATCACCATGAATTGATACAAGGCTTAACAAATGAAGTCTTTAATTTAGTGGCAACTAATTACTGCATACATTTGGTTGATCTACAATTTTTTAATAATGTTTCGCTAAGTTTTCATATTGAGCGAAAAATATTCGGATATTGGCGTAACAATTATTAAATGAAATCTATAGTTTCTTTACTCACTGGGAAATAGAATTTTGATTCTGATACTGTTTATTTTCTTGATTCAAAAGTGTTTCGCTGAGTTTTCGCTTAAAACCTTTTACACTGCAATATGAAAGAAAAAACTTAACTTTAAACCTACATATTCCGCCTCATATTCAATAAATTATTACAAAGTTAACCTTTCCATATGTAACCATTAAAATCGATTTTGAATAAGTCAAAAACTTATCCATAATATATGTATGTGATGGTGTCTGTTGTTCTTGTCTTTAAAATTTATGTTTTACAAACCAAACACAAACAAAAAAATAAATGTTAAGCGAATAACCTCGTTACCAAGCGAACATTGAGGTCGTATAGTATAACCATATCGTGTCGTATAGAGAGTCGACATCATTGAACAGCTAAACACAGAATACAAGAGAAGGTCACCTCCGGCAAAATACGGCCTATGTTTGCTCCTTGTAGGAAAATGCATGCAAAATATTATTAACCTGGTAGTTTCTTTTTGTACCTATAAGGAATAAGGATAGACTCTGACGATTGTTGCTTCTCAAATTACACCCTTAAATAAACTAAAAATACCATGTGTAGGTAGTTTACCGTTTTTTTTCGTCTTATACACAAACACACATGCAAAAGGACTATATTTCACTTGAATCCTTTTTAAAAAAAACAAGAAAAATGAAAAAAAAACAAGGCTCCAACGAACAACTCACTGCCAATAACTCATCCAAAACTCATCTATAAACCTATAAACAGAGACGTTCGAGGTATAAACGGGGACTAAAGTTTACCTAAACGTGCTTATAAACACTTTGATTGTCTTAATGGCTGACAGACATGCAAACTTCGTCCTCTTCGATCAACGTCATCGCCATTACCATCACCATCATCGTCATTCTCATCATCATCATCATCGTCGCGCCATATTATATTCTCCCCCTCCCCATAATCATCATTAACATCGTCATATCGTTCAGGTTTTCATATACGACGATGTTAAAGTAAAGTACGACGAAAGTAAAAACCATGGCATTAATTACAATCGAATAGTATAAGTAAGTGGCACCTTTTTTCACAAAAAAGTAGGGTGTTATGGGGGAAGAGGGGGCAACAATTTATATTCTTAAACATACGAAAAACAAAAAAGCCGGTAGTACAACTTGGCATCAATCATACACACATGTGTTCGCTGCACAACAACTCGCTGACTACTTGCTGTCTGAAAACCATTTGGTAATTAATAATAATTTGAGTCTCAAGCTAAAAACTAATTGATTTAGAAAGTGAAATTAATTTGTTGCTTTTATGGTTGCAGTTCATTTCCTACCCCCTCCCATCCCCTTCAACTAAAAACACACACAAGTCTATAGTTTCTCACGGCAGCTCATTTGTAGCACCTTTTTTTTTTACTCTATACTTGACTAAACTATATTAAGAGAGTTGTTCTTTTGGTGCATTTTAATGCTCAACACGTTCAAGTTGTTAAGCATTTATGAGCTATAGGTAGAATTGAATATTATGGGAGCTTGAACGCGCTCGAGTTTTAGCGAGAGCGCAAAAAATATAATAAAAATAGAAAGAAAATTTATAAACCCATAATGTGCCAAATGGGCAGAGGTATAAATCATTCAGGTAAAAAATATACCTACACTAACTTTACACACACACAACTCATATAAAACGTAGCAAAAAAAACACACCGGTGTAGATATATGGTTTTCATTGAAGTGTACTTCCTGTTTCAGTCAACCAAAAAAAAAAAGTTGCCTAGTAATTTAGTTCACACACAAAACTTCGACCGACTTTTTTAAGTGAATATATGTAAGTATCTTAGTTTTTTGCACGACTATACCTTCAAAGCGCGTTAAGAGTTGAAGTTGAAAAATTTATGTTGCGCTGTCTGTAATGAGTTTTGTATAGGTACGTAAACTAGCAACGAAGGTGGCGCTAAATAATTGAAATTCTCATAAAGTTTTGCAGAGTGCTGAAAGAAATAGTTTTTTTTTTTTGCGAAATTTTTAAAATTGACGTCAACTTATGAGAAGTAACAGGTTTGCTAGATAAACAAAATAGGAAAGTTTAAGTCTTACATTTATTTTTAGTTTGCAGTAGGAAAATTTTTATATGGAAAAAGATGTTCGAGAATATGTATGTGTAAAGACACAAGATTTATAGCCTTTATGGGCAAGAACATACTTGTGCGGAGTTATCTCCTTACGAAAAAAGAGTAAGACTAGTTTTTTTTTTTTGTTTTCAGAGGAAATATGGCGATAAGATGCAAACTAACCCTCTTATATTGAAAAGCTGGAATTTTAAGAGAATTTTGTAGAGAAAAATTTAGCATTTTTACTACTTCGCATCGCTACGATTTGTAAAAAAAACTTAAGATTTTTTATTTACTAACACATCGCATCGCTATAAAAAATGGAATTTTGCATTTGCGAAACTTCGCATTATTAAGATTTTTCATTAGCGAGGCTTCGCATTGCTGATTAAAATTTAGAGTTAATTATAATTGTGCTATGAGTACAAAAATTGATATTTGAAAAATTTGCATTTCGCATCTAATAAATTAGTTTTTAATTTCTTAAAATTTGTTTTTAATATGTTAAAGATTCTCAAGATTTTGCAAATTAATTGCTTGGAAAAAAGTAAGCGGTTCCGAATCTTCGCACCTTAAAGGTTTTCGGTGAGAACATGATTATATCGTTACCCATTCAAAAAAAATGTTTCGCATTTGCAAAGCTTTGCATTTGGGTTTTGCATTGCAAATATCGCAAAATGTTGCAATGCCAAAAAATGTTATTGCTAAAATTTCCCATTTGCATTGCTGAAACTTTGTGAAGGTTATGCTTTGCTTTTTTGCTACGAAAAATTGCATTTGCAACACTTTGCGTTATTGAAATTCAGCAAACTCTTGATGACTGCGAAGATAGATACTGAAGCTGGATAAAATAAATGTTCTATACATTCAGTGGTTTTTCATTAAGATAAAAATTTTACTTTCTAATAGCCGGATAGAAAAAATGAAATTTCCAGTCGGATAAGATTTTATAAATACGGATGGTCAAAAATGTGAACATAATTTTTTTTTTTTTAATTTTCGGCTTTTTTGGAATATTGAACTCTGTTCGGTCTTTGCAGTCGGATATGATTGAATTTTCAAGCTGGATAAACAAGAGAATTAAAATTATTACAAGTTTATTTTAGAGCAACACAATCACTGCTGAATAAGAGCAAATATTTTTAACGGATAAAGCCGGATATGTGAATATGCATTTTTTGTAATGCGTGTTTAATACAAAATTCAACTCTTTTACGTCTTTCTTTCCGGATAAAATCGAATATTGAAGCCAGGTAGGGTCAATGTGGGTAAATGTAAACAGGGGTAAATGAAAACATGGCTCATAACAAGCTTCAGTTAAATCTCTTTGATGCATACATAAGTACAAATCGCGGACGCATATATCCTTTAACTTATACGTCAAGCTCATTGCTGTCAAGAGAGAATTCATTCGGCGAGCGTATTTTCCGTGAAAGATAATTTTTTAAAGTGCCAAACAAGTCGTTAGTCTTTCAGAAAAATTAAATATTTTTGCAGATTCAATTAAGTCAGTATAATTTGCAAATACTTTTTTGTTTTTAATTTTGATGTAGATTCTATGTGATACAAGCAAATTTTAAAATACAAGACATTTATGTCGATTGGTATGTGTTTACATTTACCCCAGAATATTTTTCATAATGGGTAAATGTAAACAGCGTATTCTGGGGGTAAATATAAACATATATTTTTGCTGAAATTATTGGTTTTAATAAAAATAACGTATTTTAAGTCAATTACTATTGCTAAAGTGCCGCGGAGTCACATTTTAAAGTAGCCAACACCATCATTTTCAGTGGATGATGTTGCAAAATCGGTCTTTGACGTAAAAAAACAAAAAATTTGACGTTCGGAGCTGCTCAAGATGCATATTGGGCGCCTATATAAAGAAACAAAGGAAGAAAACAAAAACTTTTATTGGAATTTGAAAAAGTTTTTGTCAAATACCTTCTTGAACGTTTTTCAAGTTGTTATCCATATGATAAAGAGGAAATTCTAAATTTTAAACCACCGTTTACATTTACCCCAAATTTGTAAAAAAACACAAACATGGTGGGGTATTTGTAAACATGCCATATTTGACAGTAATGTAAACAATTTGGGAAATATTTGTTTATATTTATAAAGAAGAATTGCCATCATTTCATATTTGCATTTGAAGATACCATTCAAGTTGTTCCGTGAAAACATATAAAAATCTTAAGTCGAAAGAAAAAAAAGACATGAAATTGTTTACATTTACCCACATTGACCCTAAGCAAAAATGTATTAAAAATGTATAATTAAACTGGGATAAGTTGAAATATTACATTCGGATAAGCTGAAATACGAGTCATTTAAGATGTTTTACTCAATCAAACTCCTTATTTGAGCTGAAAAAAATGTTGCCAGTAAAAAAAGTACCTCGGATAATACATTTTATTCAGTTCAAACTTTTATATAAATACATTCAACATTCATGAAATCAAACAATAGCTCCATAAAATACTTGCTTATATACCCTGATTAAAATATCAACAAATAAAAACAAACAATACACCAAAAAAAAAAAAAAACTTTTCAATATTTGTTTTTAAACAAACTTTTTGTTATTGCAATTTTACATGTTACACAAAAAAAAAGCGGATTAATTTGCAACTACTTTGAAACAACAACACCGAAAAAAAACAAAAAAACTCCTGATTGACAGTCATCATTTCAATTTTTTGTGCTATTTTGTATAAATAAAAAAATGTAAATACAAAAATTAAATAAAATACAAAAACCAAAAATTGTAAAAAAAAAATCCCTCACATCTATTTTAATTAAAATGAAAAACTTATGTCGAATTAAAAAAAAAATCTGATGAAAATAATATGATGGAATTTTGTGTACCCAATAAACAACAACCATATTAAAAAAAAACCCAACTATTATTGAGTATTTTTATGTATATCGATTCTCTAGCAAACAGTTTTTTTTCCTCATACCTCGTCATGTCGGTTTCATTACACCATCAATTCCAACTTCCTTTCTCTTTTTTTCCCTCCCTCCATCTATTTTTTTTTTTGCATGTTGCATTTCCACTTCAATTTTAATATCCTATTATCCTGGTTGTATACCTTTTCATATGCTGTAGACTGTTTGAAAAAAAATATGTATGCATGCAAAAGTAAATTACCCCATGAAACCAACAACGCAACGTTGCAAATTGCACACAAATCTGCATCCATTTACACACGATATATATCGAAAATATACTCTACACTGCAAAAAAGGAGTGTAGGCGAATAAAGGGGGTTAAAAACCAAACATTAGCACAAAAGTCCTGTTTGCTCCTGTAAAATATACATACACACATAACCAAAACCATATCGGGTAATATGTGAATGTGAATTATAAAAACAAAAAAAAAAAAAAAAAAAAAAGGTTGTTTAATAAATGAGGGTTGAAACATGTCAGAAGTGGGATATTACACACAAACCCACAGGATACGTGTACACTTCAAATATATTTTTTTTTAATATGCACATCACACAACTTCCATCATTTCATATTGATATCCTTTCATCCAATTCAAATGGTTTTGCTATTGCTCCTGTTAGTCGTCGTCGGGGCATTTGATATGATGTGTGTGTAGAAAATTTTCATGCGCTGCTACAAGGATAATGATGATGAAAATCCATAGAAAATATTATATTTGATTGTTGCCAGCAGAAAACCGACAAGTCCTTCTCTTCTCCACCTCCTGTTTTTTTTGGCTCAACTCGTTTTTTTTTTGTGTGTAATCCTGCTCGACTTATAAGTAACGAAAAGAGTACAATCACCTATTGGAGGGTTTGAAATAAATTCTTTTTTTTTTGCAAAAATACGGGCAAAAGAAACACCCTCTCCATACTCCTCAACACATTGTTTAAATACAAAAAAAAAAAGGGTTAAAACTTTATGTATGTTATGCAAGGAGCCAGAGGAAGCCGACCGACGACTCTTTATGGTAGAGGTACGATTTTGTGTTAAAAAAGGGGTTCATTTGGCCAGGCCGACGACTCTTCGGCATCGACATACAAAAATCATCATCATCATCACGAGACTTTTACAATGTGTGTGCAACCGACATGTGTTGGGGTTATGCATGCATGGCTTATTCTCGATCAGACCAGTCGCATGGCAGGCTTCTCTATTGTGTGGATTTTTATTATATATTTTATTTCGTCCTTTTTTTGGGAAATCCTACACATTTTTTTCTTAATTATTAATAATTTTTAAGGCTTTTTTTTTTGTAGAGAGGTCAAACGGGTTTGGGGTGTTTGGCATGTGTGTATTGAATTTATGTTTGAATACAATTTTTGTAAAGCTTTAATTCAACCATGTCAAGGGAATTTTTGGGTGTTAATAATCCGAAAAAATGAATAATGTAAAAAATGTAAGCGGTTTGTGTTTAAATGGGGATTAGTTTACTCTGTTCGTGAGAAAGATATTTTGTAAATTAAAATCATAAGGATATGGTAGCAACAGTACAAAACAGAGCTCATAAGAAATATATCCGGAGCCAGATAAAGCTAAATTCACATATTTTGGATAAGTCGGATAATCGAAATAGTTAATATTGTTGCTTGATATTTCTGGCTTATTGCAAAATTATACTCTTTAATGCTTCTCCTGTCTGAATAAGATCAACTATTCAAGTCGGATAGATGAAAATGTGCATAATATACATTTTGGTTTTTGATTTTCTTAAATTTAGCCCAATTTGGTCGAATAAGATCAAATATTCTAGCCGGATAAGCGAAAATGAGCGTATTTCTACTAAGTTCTTATGCTTTTTGCAATATTTGACGATTGGATAACTAAAAATCTTTATTTTGGTAATTTTGGCAAGTTCATAAATTTAAATTTAAATGTAATCGGATAAGATCCAAAAATCAAGCTGGATAAGTAAAAATGTTAATTTATGTTTTCTTTCTGATATTTACTTACTGAAAAATTAAATCTTATATGTCTCTTCGCGAGAAATAAGATCAAATATACAAGCTGGATAATCGAAATTGTTAATATTTCTACTAATATAGTTTTGATTATAAGAAAAAATGAATTCTTGTTGATTTTCCTAGGAGGACAACATCAAGTATTTAAGCCGGATAAGGCAAAATGTGCATATTTCTAATTAAGAATTTTTGATTATAAGAAAAATCAACTCGATTTCACTATCCTGACTGTGTTAGACCAAATATTCAAGACGAATAATCGAAATTATCAATATTTCCACTATCAATTTTTTGATTATTATAAAAATCAACTCTTCTTGATTCTCATAGCCGGAATTATTATAATATATTTAAGACGGATAAGCCAATATGTGAACATTTCTTCTTTTTTGTACTCGGAGAAGCTGTTTTTATCCGGATAAGTCCAAATTTGAACATTTTGATGAGTCGGATAAGAAAAAAACTGAATATTCTTCTGTTATAATGTTGTATTATTACAATATTCGACCTTATTTGTATCTCCTTGCCGAATACGCCCAAGTATTCAAATCGGAAAATTGAAATTAACTTTTTGAATGCGAAATAGTGGTTGAGTTAAAATGTTATTTAAATTGTCCTTTAAATATAAATACAATACAATTACGAGTAAAAATCTACGTGACCTCACAAAAATCAGGAAACAAATAGCATCTTTTGTCTGCATCTTTACACAAAAGCACAAATTCCAACGACAAAAAATCTATTTAAGAAATAATTTATCCTTGAATAAAAATTTTTCATTTTTCAAAAAAAATTCTAAATAAATAAATTGTTTGCTATTTGTATTTAACAAGTTTTTTTTTTATCTTACTTTCCAATTGATTGTGACAATTATTATTGTTTATCCATGAAAAAAAAAAATAAATAAAATCATGTGTACCCACTTAATAGAGAATTACACAAATATATCTATTTTCAATAGGAGGACACACAAACAATATAAAATTAATTGCAATATGTATGCAAAAAGGCATCTGATTTATTTTTTGTAGTGGGTGTGCCCCATGTTAATATAGTAACACACTCTTCTCTATAGCTCACGTGAATTGATCGACCATGGCATAACATTATGCGCAAACTAATGCTAATCCGAGTATTAATTAAATAAAAATAAAAAAAAAAAATATTTAAATATAGAATCAACAACTTTTTAGATTATTATTATTTTTTTTTTTTTTGCAAAGTTTGTTTCAATTAAAGACAAATGCAAATTTATGAGGATGACCATAGATAGTTCGTAGATGCACACAATCCACACGACTTGGAAAACTAAAATAAAAAAAAAAAAAAATAAATTAAAATGAAAAACTAAACAACAAATTCATGTTCCATGAAAAAGATGTGCACAGAATTTTTAATTTGAATTTTTTTTTCAGTTTGTTTTGCATCTTCCTATTTATTTTGTGTTATGAAATAAAAAATAAAAATAGAATGAATGGAAAATGTTAGGACTTGCATTACAAAATTAAAAATCTCTTGTTGGTTTTAAAACTCCAAATCAAAATTTTTTAACCCAGAAAATGATTCAATTTGACCAATAAAAATGTAAAATTGAGTCATGAAAACATCTGACCAAATAAAATTTAATACATTGCCCTCGATAAATTCTATCATTAAAAACTTAATTCCCTCTAAAAATCAGTAAAATTAAAAAAAAGATTAATTTCGTCTTATGACTTGACCCAATAACAAATAAAAAAAAAATAAAAACATTAGCTCATGTGCCGCCCATGTGTTATTCCTCAATCCTTCAACTCAAAAAAATAATAATAAAATCAACACGATAAAAAAAATAAATACAAATATAGGGCATCAGGGCAATGTTTGCTCAATGAAATGCTTCAAATAACTAATTAATCAGGCCAAATACCCCTTTAAAAAAAAAAATACCAAAAAAACATGACCTTAGCTATTATTTCACTGAGTTTAAAAATCGAAAAACGACCTAATGAAGCCATCGCTACAAATTATATAAAAAAAAATTAAAAAAAAATGTCTTTAAACTTAAATTTATGAAGGTACCCATGTCCGCCAAATTAATCACGTGCAAACAACTAACGAATACGAATTTGGAAGCTTGTTTTTTTTATATTTTTTTTTTTTTATTTTGAGTTAACAGTACTGGAGTACTCTGGCGCCATGGGTCTCGTTTAGATACTTTACTGTCGCGTTTCTAGTTTGTAGACATAGCATAGACAAAGGTTGTCTATTTTTATCCAAAAATAAATAAAAAAAAAAAAAAAATAAAAACAAAAATTGTGATTGCATGGCGATTTAAAATTCAGCTGTGAAGAAATTTTTTTTTTCGGTCAAGGGCATTTTGCGTATAAAGATAAAAAAAATAGAAAACAGAAAAACAGCTGGAATTGCTGTTATTTTGGAAGCCTAAAGGCCTCTATAAAATATTTTGGTCTAATTTTTTTTTTTTTTTTATTTTTAATTTTTTATTGCGATTTGTGTTGAGTTATATGCCATTACATAAATGCGGAAGATATTTCCAAATAAATTGTAATCTTTTTACACTTATGAACATATATCTACAGATACTTTATTATTATTTTTTTTTTTTCAAATGCGTGAGAGGCTTACAAACGCCCATTAATTTCAATTTATGTGTATTTTTTTTTTTTTTTTTTTTTGTGAAAAAAATTTTTTTTTTTATTTCAATTTTATTACTACGAGAGAATATAGGAAACTGAACCAGTATTATAATTTGTAGCATAATCATAAAAAAAAAAAATAAAAACACACACGACTAACAGTGCGTAGAGCTCCTATCCTATACAAAGTATCTAGTAGATACTTTTTTGCTTTGGTTCGTCGTACTATGAACGAGCGCGCAGTGCGTCTGACATTTGATTTATGTGTGTAATTTGTTTAGAGGTCAGTGTAACTGAACGTGGCACTGAGATATTGCCAGCAGTTTTGTTTGTTGTTGGTGTGTAGTAATAACGCGATTTGAAAGTTTAATTATTTGTAACAATTTTTCCCTTAAGATACAGATAGCTACTTAAAAGTACTGCATAATAATCATTAAAAAAAAAAAAACAAGCTTAAAAATAGATTTGTTTGATATGTTTTGTAGATACATTTTTAATGATTTTTTTCTTTTATTTCATTTTTTTTTAATTTAAATTATTTTGTTAACGATACAAAATAACGGTAATTAATTATAAACTTATTCAATAAACTTGATTATTTATTGATAAAATGTGTTAAAATTGTGCTTCTGGGTTTTTTTTTTTATTTTTATTTTTATTTTGTTTTTAATTGCAATATTGATGAATATTCTTAGTTTTTTTTTTTTTAAGACTGGTTTTAAATTAGATATGAAACAAATTAAAAACACTTGAAAGTGAAGTGAGCTTAAGTAGGAATCACTTTCCCAACGTTAGAATGATTGAATAAATATGTTTTTAGTAATTTAGACCAGTTTATACCAATCAGTAGGTTAATAACCAAAGCTGGTTTCAAGATATTTACCGTATTTCTATCAAAACTATTCGATTTCATTGGCAAATTCTGATTTTGTTCATTAATTTTTAATTATTTAGACCAGTTTATACCAGTCGAGAAAAAAATTCAAATAAATTGCAATTTTATTATTCTCAGCCAGTTTAGTAGGTACAACTTCACTTGGATGAATGCAATTTTAGTTTTTCTTTTCATTAGGCAATTTTGTTTACCAATTAACGGTAATTGCTGGTAAATTATTTTAAGTTTTTAGACCAAATTATATTAGTTATTGAATCAGGCCTGTCTACTACTCGTTGAAAGGAGTCTAATAATTTTAAGAATTCGTTTGTACTATTCATTGATAAAAACAGTCTAGCGTAGCAAAAATAATAATTAACTTGACTTGGTAAACATGAAATTTTGTTTATACCAGTTAGAATACCAGAAATTTGTTTGAGTTTTCTACGTATTAGATCGATATTTCAAAAGTCGAGAAAAAACATTATAAATATATTTTTTTAACTCTTTTCTACTAGTTGATAAGAAATTTACAATCCGCTCATTTTTTGACTCAGCAGACAGTTTTTACTTTTATACCATTCAGAAGCATTGGGAAAACCTATGATCTTTAGACTAGATCTTAAATCTATTTTTACATTTTAATATGTGAAAATACTTTTTTGTCAAGTAAAACAAAATATACAAATAAGTTTTAACCTTCTCAACTGATTGGTATAAAATCTGGTATAAAATCAAAAAAAAAAAAAACAATAAAAAGAGTGACTTATAGTTATTTTTTCGAATGAACTTTAAAATTCACTAAAATCAGTACAACAACTCTATGTCCCCTAAATTGTCCGATGGTCAAAAACTTATCTGCTCTGTATAATCAAACAATTAATTTAATTTTCGTCGAAAATAAAAAAAAAAAAAAAAAAAACAACAAAGATTCCAAACATAAACTTAAATCCCATTACAACCTATTTTCAGCCATTTACAAGAGATGTTATCGAAGGCAAAAAATCCTACCATCTACCTGATCATCATTCAGTGTCAAGTCACGCTGAGGAACCATAAAACTTTTCCCTAACTATAAAACAAAAACCAAAACAAAAAAATTAAACCAAACTACCAGTCCGTTACTCTTCTCTCTAATCATTAATCAAAACATAAAAACTAAAAATACAAAATAAAAAAAAAAAAACACACAATCAAATTCAGATTGACCCTAAAAAATACAAAAAAAAAAAAGTCCAAAATAAAAATGCAACTCTGTGCATTATTTTTTATAATCTACACTAACCACGATATACTCTGATGGCAGCTATAGAATGACGACGACAATAATAAACGACGCCAGCCTAAGTGCTAATTAATGCCCAATAAATGTCAAGATCACAATCGCCCGCGCGTTCTACGTGCCCACAAATGGAGAATACTACAAACTGTCAGTAGGTAATGTCAGGTGAAAAGAAGGTGAGGTGAAGAAGACGAAGAGTTTAGTAGTAATACACCACACCAATACCCATGGATTCCCTCCATTTATTCTTTTTTTATTTCTTTTTTTTTGTATTTGTTCCTATTTGCATAAATTTTATGCCGCGACCTCATATTTACTATTTTATTTGTATTTGTATCTGCTGTTTCTTTTCCAATTCACTGATAATTAACCAACGATGACATTTCCACTTTTTATTCACCCCATCCCACAACTCTACCACGTGGTAGGTAATAAAATAAAAGATTTTCGATTTTGTTTATAATCATTTTTTATTTTGTATGTTTTTTTTTATGCTTCCATGTCATGCAATAATGTCGAGGTAACCAAATATACAAGCTGTTGCTACTTTTTTGACGTCAAAGAGCTGCTTCTGCTGTAAAAGAATAATCGATGTGTGACGATCTTTTTTTTTGTATTTTTGAACGGAGGGCCTAACTTTACGGTTTAAATTTTCATTTTTAAGCATCTACCTAATACGAAGATGGTCAAACTGACAAGAGATATGTTTCCTATTTCAATTTCAACTCACACAGAAAACAACATGTCATCGAATTTGTATGTCAATGGATTCTGACAGGAGGAAGATTACCTTGATACTTTTTGGTGTGTGATGTTGTGTGTGGTATGGTAGAATGTTAAAACTGTCAAAATCAATTTGTGACACATCTTGCGTGACCCTTTTTTATAATTTTTTTGAAAGTTGTCAAAATAAAAAAAAAGTATATACTTTTTTTTTGGTTTGATGATAATGATTATGGTTATTTTAATAGTGACACAAGGGAGCTGATGTGAATAAACGCTTCTTGGGATCAGTCATTGACATGAGGTAGGTTTATTTCTTTTTTTTTTATTTAATATGACAGACAGAGAATAGTGACCAACCGAACACAGCTCGGATAGTGTGAATAACAAAAATATAATACGCTTGAATAACTTAAGAGAAATAGTGAACTGTCATTTTCCATTAACACCTGTCAAAATTGATGGTGAGTTTTTGATTTGGGAAAATTTTACTGAAATAGTTGAATAAATTGACACCATTCTTTGCTACAGCAGTAGATTTAAGGGTAATTTTTAGTATTTTATTAAATATACTATAAGCTGCTTTTATTTATGTACATATTTTGACAGTAGTGAGGTGAATTTTTAATTTTTGACTCTATTAAGGTGAATTAAATGTACATCAGGACATTAACCAACAATTGAACTCTAACAGAAGTTTAAAATCAACTGACCTGCCGTCCTGAACACAAGAAAATATGCAAACATCAATTTGGCATCACTTTTTTTTTTTAAAGAAGTGACAGTAGTGAGGTGAAATTTGAATTTGTTTCTAATTTTTCTGATTTTTAAGTGGAGATAAACGGGCATTTAAATAAAAACTCTCAGAAAATTATAAGAAATAAAGGTGAGTAAAGGTGAATAAAGGTGAATATGTATAATATCAAAGTAATATACCAATAAAAATGTTCATACAGAACACCCTGTGTATAGTTATGATTTTTCTCAACCTTTTATAACCTTCTATTTTAAATAATCATGAAAAGTAACCAGCACAGAGTAAACGAAATATCTAAATAAACTCACCATACTTGATAACTTGATATACAGAATATCACAAAAATTAGAATTATAGTTCAATTTGTTAGAAGGTATAATTATAACACATTAACAAAATTAACCTCACGCACTGTTATTTAACTCAAAAAAAATAAGCTATCATGTTGCTCATTTTTTGTTATTTTATACTTTAAGTGGATTTGAGAGCATTGTCCTATAATTATATTTCGGTTATTACCTACACATTTTTCATATATACTATACATGTCACTTCACATACGGGATTTAAAAAAAGGGTTAATAGTTCTGAACTTTATGATTAATGGCTTTATTATTATTACTATTTAAGTATTATAAAAAGTTAGCGAACTTGAAAAGAAAAAAAAAAAAAAATATATAATAAAAACTTATTTAGTTTGTTTTTGGACCTTGAAATTTAGTAGTCTACAAAAATTTTAGGTTCAATGGACTATAATAACTTAAAAAAAATATTAAGTGAGGTCAGAAGGGTTTGACACTTTTACAGTTGATGTGTAGCTGGTGAAAAAAAAAAATGGAGAATATTTTATCATAGTCTTGGGGACTTTTATATCAAGATCTTTAGACCTTATATCTTCATAAGCTTGTCATGCAAAAATTATCCGATTCATAGTAGTATCAACTGGCAACAATGTTCCTGAAACATTTGTTTCTTATTAATTACTTGTATTGAGAATACAGAGAGAAATGTATGAACACTTTTATCAATACAAACAATCAAAAATAATGAATATTCTAAAATGTTGCAGCAACATGTTGCAGCAACATGTTGCAAGATATTAGAAAATTATACGTTTCTGAAACTCAACAAATGATGCAGATAGTTTATCAATTCTAAGGACAAAAATTGATTTTTTTTTTAATATGTTGCTATCAACATAGTTAAAATTTTGAGCAACTCCTAGAATTTTTAATACATATTTCAAAAAAAAAAAAAAATTTTATCTTTGATCATACACACAGCTTAAAATACCATAGAAAAAAACAAACTGAATTTTTCGAACCTAAAATTTTCATCAACATTCTTAACAAAATTTTAAACATTTTATTAAAAAAAATTGTAAAATATTTAATCCAAATGAAAAACCCACAAATTTGTTTAATTATTTCAAAGCCATCAAAATTGGTAAGGTTTAAGAAATTTTTTCCCAACATCAAGTTGTTCCATACAAAAATATTGCCAACATTTAACATAGCAACATTTTCTTTCCATAAATGAAACTTATTAAAATACTTTCAATACCTTTCAGTTTAAATTAAACAATTGATACAGAAAATAAGTCATTGATATGAACACAAAAATGTTGCACCAACATTTTATCAGCAACATTTTTTTCCCATAAAAATGTTTACTAATCAAAAAAACACCTTCTCTTATTTCATTTTAAATTATCTACCTAAAAGACCACCCATAATCATAAAGAATTTCTAAAAAAACATTAAACCACTTTTCTTCCTTCTTTTTTTTATTATTATTACTTCATGTGGAAACATACACTCATTTATAATTGGCTTTATTAATTAAAAAAAGAAAAAAAAAATAATAATTCATTTACCAAATGCTATTTCATCAAAAAAGCTTACTATGATCCCCTTTTATTCATTAATCTGAATGAATGTCTTATTAAAATATTTTCTTCCCCATTCGTTTCGAATAATAAAAAAAAAAGAAAGAAGAAAAAAAAAATATAAAATAACTATGTTATTGGGTAGACCTGAACTAATTCCACGCATTTTCATTTGAAATTACCCACCGACTTTACCCACTTTTCTTCTCTTTTTTTTTTCTTACAATTTTCTTATGAAATTTTTCTTATTCTTCGTTTTGAGTTTTCCCACTGAAAACGCACAAGTTTTTCCAATTTTTTTTTTTTTTTTCAAGCTGTCTCCCCTTGTAATGCAAAACATGTATATTTGTTCACATTTGGTAAAAAGGAGAAAAAAAAAAATCCACAAATGATGATAAGATATTGGTATACCAGTAAAGTAAGAGGTTTTAATACCCCCTCCTATCCACCTCCTTGGAGATTCAGTAAAAATTATTGCAGAAAGATGACGCCGCCGACGCTGAAGCCGCCGCTACTAACAAACGTTGCAGAAAACAGCGCAGACAATTCACCATCATGTTGTCGTATATCTCTATACATATACCAACCTACTCTGTACCCAGCAACTTGATGCGAATGAATAGTTTTGGTATCCGTATAGTCATTACTTTATACACCACACACTATGATGATGGCGGTCTCTGCTGTTTTTTTTCGTTTGATGTTTGCCGGTTGTTTGATGGAGTCTCGGGACAAAATCGACCGACAACGACGATACAACATATGGCCAACGCAACGATGCGTTGTCAGGCCGTAAACAGTGCAATCTTTATTTAATAGACGTCAGATTTTTCATCAAATTGAGTAAAAAGAAAAACTAGGGTTGCCACATGGAAATTTAGATTTCATTTTAAATGAATTATAATCATCGCTTATGTGTTGTATATGCAAAACCAACCCCACTTTATACCAGTTGATGATAAGATGTTGACAAAATACGTTATAGTTTTCATTTTATACCAATCATCAAAAGATATCTAATTTATATTAAATTTTATACCAGTTTCTACCAGTTCCAAATTGAAAGAAATCAATAAGATATTCAAAATGTTAGTCAAGTTTATACCAATAAATGAATATTTACAATTTCATAACAATTTATACCATTTAGCAATCAAAGTGTTTTTATACCAATTATTTAAACCAGTGAAATTCGTTGATACAAAAATGGGTAAATTGTTGACAAACTGTCATTTCAAAAGACAACAACAGTACACAGATTTTACAAATTGGTATAAACTGGTGTAAGCTACAACTGGTGTAAGCTTTTTAGCTACAAATTGAGGTTTTGCTTAGTTTTAAAATGATTCTCCTAAAGAAATCATAACAGTTTCCTCAAATTTATCGGATTGAGTTATTAAGTTTTTTTTTTTTTTTTGTTTACGAACAATTTCTTAAATTTTTAGGATCAAAATGTATACCAAGCATTTTGGTCTGGTCTAGTAAATTGTATATTTTCTGTACTAAAATTGTTTTTACTTATTTTCTGAAATATACAAATATACTTTCTTCAAATTAAATGTTCATTAGGATTGGTATAAACTGGTCTAATTTATGTACTGCCTCTCACATTATGATTTAAAATGATTTTCTACGAGAAAACATGACCTTTTCTTCAGTTTTTAGGTTCATTAGGATTGGTATAAACTGGTCTAATTTACAAATTAACTGTCAGGTTGTATATTTATATTACTAATTTGTTTGAAAATTATTTCCAGAGAGAAATTAAGAAAATTTCTTCAGTTTCAAGGTTTATTGGGATTGGTATAAATTGGTCTAATTTGCAAATTGATTGTCAGCTTGGGTTTCTCACTAATTTGTTTGAAAATTATTTTTTGAGAGAAATCAAGATAGTTTTATCCGGTTGAAGGTTAAAATCAGAACAGTTTCTTCAATTTGTATATTCATTACAACTGGTATAAACTGGTATAATAAACCCATATACTACCAAATAGGGTATTTGATTAACTACATTAGATTTTAAAAATTTCTTCACAGACAGCAAAGAGTTTTTTTCAGTTTTCAGATTGATTTTGATTGGTATAAACTGGTCTTATGCAAATTTTGGCTTTCAAATTGAGCTATTTTAATGCTTTATTGATTGAAAATGGTTTTTTCAGTCTTTTTTCTTCACTTGTCGGCAATCTGGCAACTCTTTTTCTATGCCTAACAAACTACAATAAGTTAGTTTACACACAAAAACCTCTCGTAATAATCTAAATATCTATGTTTGTTTGAAGTCACTTTTTATTTTTCATATTCACCGAACCATTTCACCGCGTGATAATAGTGAACACCAACAAATAATAAAAAAAGAAATAAAAAAAATATGTAAATGTCAAATATTTGCTTGATATTATACATTTCGAGCACTTTTCTAACACCCTTTTGTTTATAAATCCATTCCTAGCACACACACATGAGGTTCGAGGCAGAGGTAGGATATAATATCTTTCTTTTTGATTGTGGCGGTGCGGTTCGATTAACAAGATGACAACCTATGTCAAGTTGATTGGAACGAATGATGACACACGGAATTGTTGAAGACAGAAAAAAAAAGAAGAATAGTAGAGAAGTCCCCAATGTCACTGCGCCATCAAATGATAATTTTTTTTATTTTATTTTATTTTTTTTTTTGTAGGTAGGAAGTCAATGGGCTCGTCGAGACGACAATTTGACGTTTGATCAAAAAATGATGAAGATGGCTTCAAATGATGACGATGACATTTTTACTTCTTGTTCGCATGTTGGTGTTTTTTTTTTCTATACGAAAAATTATCATCATGCTTTGTTGGTCATGCTTCTCAATCATTGAAAACCGAATAAAATAAAACAAAAAAGACTAGGAGGCAAACAAAAAAAAGACAACTAGCCAGCCAGACAAATCCGTAAAGAAGCATAGAAGCCAAGGCTTAGATGTGTGTATTTTTTTTTTTTTTTTGCCATCTTCATATAGAATAGTCCCCTGCTGGTTTAATGTATCTTTCTCCAGAGGTTTACTTGACATATAGAAGAAATTACAGAAAAACAAAATTCAAACACAGGTTTTACGTCAGAATTAAGTTACGGTACTCTAACGCTCTCGGTCTCGGTGGTATCTGTATCTTTTTTTTTTTTTTTTTCATTTTCAAAGGCGAAGGTCAATCTTGTTCACCGAAGGGTAACAAATCTTTTTAAACGACAAAAAAAAATAAAGTCTTCTGTTCTAAGCTTCGAGAGTATGGAAGAAGAATTAAAGCCAAGAAGAGGTCTTTCGAGAAAGATGGGACAGAAGTATCATGATTCTAATTGCGTAACCCATTTTTTTTTTTTTTTTTTGTTTTTTTTTTTTTTTTTTTTTGTACTTGGAGTACCCAGATTTTTTTTTTTTTATTCCTCCCACCCAAAATTAAATGGACACTTGGTCAGTGGAGGGTTTCAATTCAAGTTTGTTATTTAATTTTTTTTTTTTGGGAGGCACACCAAAAATGAAAAAAAAAGAAAAAAAAAATTAAACTGTTTCAATTTTTTTTTTCTTCTTCGTGGAAATTTCTTATTCAATGAATTTAAAACTTTTTCGTTTATTTTTTTTTTTTTTCTTACATTTGTGTGTGTGTTAAGCTTGACGATGTTTTAAGCCGGAAATTGTCATTAAATTAATGATTATGAAGTGGCTGACCTGTAATATAGCCAACAGCTTGTTGCTACTGTCGACTGGAAGGCCTATTACTTGCTTTATTATAGGTTCTCAAAGTAAAAGAAAAATTTTAAATAAAAGGAGGAATTAATTAGTAATTTATATTTTCTAGGGTAAATATTAGAGATGGATATTATTATTTCTTTTTTTTCTTTTTTTTTTTTGTTCGTTCGTTTTGTTACCTGCATTTTTTTGTATTTTAGACTAAGTGGTGTTTTTTTGGAACATTTAATTACCTGAAAAGATAAAAAAAAAATAAATAGGTGAGTTTAGTGGTTTTGTATATTTTTTGTAATAAAAATTAACACAAATTATATATATATAGGGCCTATCTATTGTTTTGTAATAGAAAATATTTTTTTTTTGGTTTTGAGGTTTTTTTTAGATAAAATATACATAAAAAAACAATACAAATCATAAAAAAAGGTCGGAAACATTTTAAGGGGATTAATAATTTTGGCTGCCACATAAAGTAAGGTGTTTGAGTTATGGTTTTATTTATTCCAGAATAGAAAAGATTTTTGTTTTAAAACATTTTTGTATATTATATTAGTGTCTTATAGGAGTTTTAAGTATTGCACTTTTGAATAAAAACTAAAATGTATTCAAATAGAAGAAACTAACTAAAAACATTACTTTTAGAACAGATCTAAGGCATATCTACCATATTAGACCAGTTTATACCAGTCAGCAGATAGGCATTATTTATGCTTTTTTTCATCATATAAAGATTGTTGATTAAATTATCGAAAATCAAATTTTTAAGCCTCCCTTTATTCATTATACCAGTTTATACCAATCAACGGAAAAACTTGAATAGTCTAAATTTTTTTAGTTATACAAAATGCGTATTTTCGTTGGTTAAGCAGATCATTTTAGCTGTAAAATAATTGTCTAATAGGACTATAAATTGAATTAATTATGGCAAGCAAAAGGCATTATACAAATATTGTGACTAGGCCTTAATACACTTTAGTAGGGTAATAAGGCCCACTTTTTTGAAATGTCATAATTAGTTCAAAATAAACTCTGCACATTTTCTAATTGAGAATAGTATTCATAATGCTTAGATCCTTTAAAACAATGTATTTTATTTAGAAATTTAATATTGCCCATAGGCCAATTTAAAAACAAAAAAAAAAATCAAAAAGAAAAGCCAGAAGTAAAACGTTCTCAATTAAAAAAATCGTCATTTACAAAAAAACGCACAATTATTTCATCTCCGTATCAATTCTGATTGCAATGTGTGGTATATTTTACTTATTTTTTTTTTTTTTACTTAAAATTTATTTGTTTTTCTCATTTAAACTTGGCACCAAAATCCAATTTCCATTTTATCGTACGGAAATTTCATTGGCATTCAAATTTTTTTTTTTTTTTGCATTTCATGAGTAAGTAATACTTTACTTTACAAAAATGTGTGTATGACTATTTCAAGAGTAAAAACATGAAAATAACACAAATTTTTCAAAATAAAACACATGCAGTCAATTTGTGGTTAAAAATTAAATATAAAAATAAATTTGCAACAAATTCACAGAGGTCAGGTATAAGAAATAAAAAGTCCAAAAAATTATGTCCGGAATTTATGAGTACATCTACTTAATACGTGTTTACCAGCAGCTTGCCTCGAAAAAACAAATTTTTGTATTATCATTCTGATTTAACCTATAGATAGACAACTGACTATATAATAGATACGTTTTAATTGAATGCAATTTATATATTTTTTTGCATGTGAAATAAATAAAATTGGCACGTAGTCAAATTGCATTCCAATAAAAAAAAACCTAAACAAATTTTGTTAAATAATAATAAAAATGACAAAAATAGCAAAAAGATACTTTTTACAAAACTTAAAAAAGATACATTTGTTAAATTTTTAAGATTTTTGTATCTTTTGCACCAAACTGTCTTATTTGTCAGATGACAATGATGAAAAATGGTGTAAGTAACACCTCTAATTCCCCCTGTCGCTCATTATTTTTTATTATTTTTTTTTTGTGCAAAATATTTGCATATATGTAAATAAAATTTATAAAATAAATAACAACAATCAGAACCGGGAAATGTAATTTTTTTTTTTATTTTCATTTCATTTGGAAAAATATGACCAATCGACTAAACGACGACGACCAACGACGACATAGACGTGCAATGTCCGACGTTTCGACGACATCCGATGTCCGACGACGGACGACGACGCAACGGACGAGCGATGATAGATTTTAGTTCCGTCATAGCGACAATTTCAATTTAATCACGTGCCAAATGCGCTGCTGCTGCGTCGCGTCGCCTTCGTCGTTGTCGTCCCGTAACGTCCCGCCCGTTGTCGGTCGGTCGTTGTCGTTGTCGTCGCACAGTCCAAGTGTAAATTATTGATATATATGTGTTTAGTATCTATGAGAGAGGTGGTCTTGGAAATTATTATACTCGTTTAGTATAGAATTATATACGAGCTGCGATTATTGCAGAATAAATGCTTAATATTTCCTTAATAATTCCACGAGAATTATGGTTATGGCTTGAGTTTTGTTATTGAATTGTGTTATGGAAAAGTCTATACGCAGAGACACGCGTTCTAGCCATGGCAAAAAGTGTATGGTTTGTATCTTTAGAAGAGAGATACAAATAAGTATCTTCTGTGTGAGTTGTATCTATATTTTATTAATATTCATGATGCGGTGAAAGATATATATTTTTTTTTTTGTAAATTTTATTATTTTATATTCTACCACATTCAATTGCCAGAGACCGTTCGTAGTTCAGTACACCTTGTTTAAAGATGAAGAAACTGCGAGAGCAAAGTAGGTATCTGAGAGATAAAACTAGATCTCCTTTGAAATTTCATATATTTTTGTATTTCTCTACAAGGAATTCTTAATTTTTTTTTTTTCTATTTTTTCATATCTATGAAATGAAATCAAGGCTGGAAAGAAGATTATATATACGGAGGACGATGCTATGATGATGATGACGGTTCATAGTCATTGGGTTATTAATCACAAAAAAAAAAAAAAAAATAGAAGAAAAAAAAATATGTTTCTATGGAAAAAAAAAAAAACCAATGAAGATGATAATCTTGTGACCGAGAAACATGCACCGAACAAGAAGACCATTCATTTCATGATGAACCATGAAAGTCCAGAGGAGGATTTTCTATGGGCTTTAAATTCCTTTTTGGGCTTCTTTTTCTCTTCTATCAGTTCAGTCTACAAAGATACATGTGTGTGTGTAGGTTTATTGTACAAAAAAAAAAGATAAATAGATATAAGATAGAACTATGAGTTTTATGTCTAGAAGATACTTTTGATTCACTTTGTGTATATACTATAGATATTAATTAGGGTTCATTGTAAGGTAGTTTACTTGAGGATTTTCATCTTTTTGTTGTTGTTACACAGTGCATAATAAAAATGCAGGGCGAGGTCATGAAGGTCGACGATGTCAATTTTAAAGTGGCTACAGATTTTTTTTTTCTTTCTTTTGAAGATATATTTGTTTTATTTTATCTTATAACATAGATCTGTTTTGTGAACACAAGAAAAATAGATGAAATATTTGAGTGGAGAGTTTTAATTTGAAGTTTTTTTTTTAGAAATTTAATTTATTAGTTTTGGGTTTTGATAACGACATAGATTAATTTGTTTTCGGGAGCCATATGGTAGGAAACTATGTTGAAATTTAATACAAATGCTGACATAAAATATTGGTTGGTAACTTGTTGAAATTTTTTTTAATATCGAATTTCGGGTTTATCATTTGATTTGCCACACAGAAATCTAGATCTTTTTTTAATTGATACTTTTTTCGCCTAAGGAAAAAGTTTTTTTTTTTTTAATTTTTCTGACCCAAAAAGAGATGACTGGTCATTATTCAAACCGCTAGTAAATAATTTTCAAACCATCTTACAATTTTTTTTAATGTTTTTTATTTTAATTTTAATGTAGGTATATCAATTTTTTTATATTTTTATATTTTTGTGTTTTATATTTTTATATTTTTTTTTTTTTTTTTTTTTTATATGTTTCTATTTTTATATTTTTATATTTTTATTTTTTTCAATTTTTCAATTTTTATATTTTCATATTTTTATATTTTTATATTTTTATATTTTTATATTTTTATATTTTTATATTTTTATATTTTTATATTTTTATATTTTTATATTTTTATATTTTTATATTTTTATATTTTTATATTTTTATATTTTTATATTTTTATATTTTTATATTTTTATATTTTTATATTTTTATATTTTTATATTTTTATATTTTTATATTTTTATATTTTTATATTTTTATATTTTTATATTTTTATATTTTTATATTTTTATATTTTAATATTTTTATATTTTTATATTTTTATATTTTTATATTTTTATATTTTTATATTTTTATATTTTTATATTTTAATATTTTTATATTTTTATATTTTTATATTTTTATATTTTTATATTTTTATATTTTTATATTTTTATATTTTTATATTTTTATATTTTTATATTTTAATATTTTAATATTTTTATATTTTTATATTTTTATATTTTTATATTTTTATATTTTTATATTTTTATATTTTTATATTTTTATATTTTTATATTTTTTTATTTTTATATTTTTATATTTTTATATTTTTATATTTTTAAATTTTTATATTTTTATATTTTTAAATTTTTATATTTTTATATTTTTATGTTTTTCCATTTTTTTATTTTTATATTTTTATATTTTTATATTTTTATATTTTTATATTTTTATATTTTTATATTTTTATATTTTTATATTTTTTATATTTTTATATTTTTTATATTTTTTATATTTTTATATTTTTATATTTTTATAATTTTATATTTTTATATTTTTATATTTTTATATTTTTATATTTTTATATTTTTATATTTTTATATTTTTATATTTTTATATTTTTATATTTTTATATTTTTATATTTTTATATTTTTATATTTTTATATTTTTTATATTTTTTATATTTTCTATATTTTTAATTTTTTTTAAATATTTTTAAATATTTTTATATTTTTATATTTTTATATTTTTATGTTTTTTATATTTTTATATTTTTATATTTTTCATATTTTTATATTTTTATATTTTTTATATTTTTTATATTTTTATATTTTTTATATTTTTATATAAAAACAAAATTCCATTCTAAAAGCTCTTTATCATTTTTCTTAATTCAAAGCTGTCTACAAATTCTTTGAAATTTATAAAGTCTACCTTGAAACACATTCAATTGATTGAAACAGTCACTGTGATCTATTTTTCTAATTCACATATCAAACGAATTGAATTATTAACAATAAAAGCACTTTACTTGTCCTATTGTGTTTTTATTTATATTGACGATGTAAATTCTTACCTTTCACCAAACTAATTTTCGTCAAAAAAAAAAAAAAACATCGACGCCACTATAGTAAGTACTTTCTCTGATAAAAAGTGAGGCTATTAAAATGTCTCCTTTAAGACATGTTAATTATATACTACAGGCAGATACCTTATAGTCTAAGAGCCCAGAGCAGATTTTGGGAGTTTTTGGATAACCGAAAATGGGTCATATGTATGTGTAGGTAATAGCGTCCTGATGAAGAATTCGAAAGTCTGGCAGGTTTATTTCACGGCATTCTATGGTTTATGGGGAGTTGAAAAATGCATTTTTTCCGATTTTTGTGTCGAGTATATAACCACTTTAATTCATATAGAGCCAATAGGGGGCGATACCTTGATTGCAAAAAGTTCGGTCCCAGACGTTTTATTCGCGGCATTACCCCCGCCAGACGTCCTTGAAGATTCGCGAAATGGCGATTTTCATACAAAAGTCAGAATATTATTTTCTGCAAGATATATAACCGTCTGGTGGTACCTTTTAAAAAATCACCACTACCCCCTGATAAAAAATAAATTAGTGCCAGACGTTTTAACCACGGCATTACCCCCGCCAGACGTCCTTGAAGAGTCGCGAAATAACGATTTTCATACAAAAGTCGTTATTTCGGGACTTTTCAAGGACGTCTGGCGGGGGTAATGCCATGGTTAAAACGTCTGGCACTAATTTATTTTCTATCAAGGGGTAGTGGTGATTTTTTAATAGGTACCATCAGACGGTTATATATCTTGCAAAAAATAATATTCTGACTTTTGTATGAAAATCGCCATTTCGCGACTCTTCAAGGACGTCTGGCGGGGGTAATGCCGTGGTTAAAACGTCTGGCACTAATTTATTTTTTATCAGGGGGTAGTGGTGATTTTTTAAAAGGTACCACCAGACGGTTATATATCTTGCAGAAAATAATATTCTGACTTTTGTATGAAAATCGCCATTTCGCGAATCTTCAAGGACGTCTGGCGGGGGTAATGCCGCGAATAAAACGTCTGGGACCGAACTTTTTGCAATCAAGGTATCGCCCCCTATTGGCTCTATACGAATTAAAGTGGTTATATACTCGACACAAAAATCGGAAAAAATGCATTTTTCAACTCCCCATAAACCATAGAATGCCGTGAAATAAACCTGCCAGACTTTCGAATTCTTCATCAGGACGCTATTACCTACACATACATATGACCCATTTTCGGTTATCCAAAAACTCCCAAAATCTGCTCTGGGCTCTCGGTCTATTAAGATTATTATCCTCTTCTGTTTTGTAAGAAAATGTAGATCTAAAAAGGAACTCACTATAATATTGCCATCTGTTAGTAACCACCATGCATTTAACCAATAAACCATATAATTTTCCTGTTTATTGAATCGATCATGATATGGAGTGCCACAAGGAAGTGTACTAGTACCCCTATTTTTTAGTTTTTTTTTCTCTCTCTTCGTTTCTTGTACTTTTGAGTAAACATTTAATTAAGGATTCTTGTAAGAAAAGTTATAATTTTCTAGTTAAACTTTCAAAGCAAGCATATGTTCATGATTCATTAAGAAATATACATACATCAAGGAAACAGTGGCGTATTGAGGGGGGGGCTCAGGGGGCTCAAGCCCCCCCCAAGCCTTCCAGATCATGTTATTTTTTACATAATTTCATTGTAATGTATATGCTTCACTGAAACTTGTTCGTAAATCTTATAGATTTAGAGGCAGCTCACATGCTCGAGCCCCCTCCAAGTTCTGAAACGGCTATTTGTGTTTGTTTGAGTAAGAGCCTTAGCTGTAGCTGGGGGTTGGGTGGTTTTTTTCGGATTTAAGTCCAATTCGAAATTCTTCAGATCACTTTTTAATATAATACGTACGTCGAATATCATCACCGTGTAATTTTGCAAAAGTTCTTATGCAATCTCGATAAACACTTTTTTCAAAAATTATATACTTCTCAAAGCTATTGGAAATAGAAATATTTGATATCTCAAAATCTTAGTGGTCAACATATGTAACTAATGGTTTCTTTCAGCAAATGCCAGTTTGGACTTCGAATTCGGATTATAAAAGCAACATATTACGAAAAAATATATATTTCGAATTAAACATCTAAAATAATTTAATGGAAAATTAGTTTCTAGGCTTTCACTTTCTGCATTTTTCACTCATTTAGATTTTCTGATCGAATTCAATTCACATTATTTCTGTTTGTAAATTTGGTGCCTTTTTTAATGAATCTATAATTTTTAGACAAAATATTATCATAACTTATTTGTGTCTCCTTATTTTTTCTCTTGAATTCTTCTTTTTTTTTCATTAAAATTGCCGATAAAATTGCATCCAGCAGTAATAATTTAACTTCAGAAACAAAATTAAAAAGGATGATCCTTCAGCTATGACAGTTCGAAGCAATTTCGAAGTTTTTGAAATTGATCCAAATGAAGAATATGATATTTTATTTCACGTGAAATCTAAAAGTGATTTCAATTCACTTTCGGTCGAATTGCGGAACAAGAACTTTAAAAACAGGAGACAGCAGTACGAAGCTGTCGACGTCGAGAGCAGTTAAATGCTACTATACCACTTTCAGTATCGCAGCACAGCGCTTCACTCTCGATCAAAGGTGAATAAAATAGAGAGAAAAATTTTTCGTACCCCTCTAAAAAATGTTTGAAAAATTTTCTAGCCCCCTCCAAATTTTTTTCTGGATACGCCACTGCAAGGAAATATATATAAGTCTGTATAGAAATGCGTAAATACTAAAAGGTAACACTCTATCATTAATTCTACCGTTGCATTAACTCTTTGAGAAGAGTGTGTTTTGCGCGAAAGTAGGTGAGAGATATAATAACATACACGTGTAAGATGTCTAGAGAAATGGGAGGAAAATATACTCGAGAGTTAAAAATGATGTAAGATACAAGTTTTTGGTTGTAAAATTGTATAACAAAGTTGAAAGCAAAAAGACTTTTAATGAATCTTCAACTTAAAAGTATTTTTTTTTTTTTTTAATTAAAGACAAATCCCCCCTGGAAAATCAACTATCTATAAAGATACATCTTTATACACATTAATTCAATGAAAAACTAAGTCATTATTCTCAGATGTCGGTAAGACATCAAAGAGACGTGCAAATAAATGTTATTTTTTTTTTATTTCTAATTCTACTTCAGTTAATCGTAGATGGGAAAATCCATATTATTTTTCCATTCTAGAAAAAAAAAATAAAATAAAATAAAAAAAAAACTCAATTTCCATCGAGATATTACACAAACCCAGAGACATATTGTCTACCGAGGTACAAACGTTCGATGGAAAAAAAAAAATAAAATATAATACAACAGAGTGAAGGGGGGCAAAAAAAAAATCTTTAACAGATAATTAAATATAATTGGAAAACATTTCAAAACAGCTACCGTTCTGCTAATAATTTAATTTTTTTTTTTTTATTTTTTTTTTTTTTTTGCACTTTTAATAGTTTTTTTTTGTCTATGAATCGATTTTACCGGCAATTGTAATATCTAATCGATCCCCGATGACTAGAAACAAACCTATATCTATATAGATTTATATTTATGGATAAAGAAAGAAAAAAATAAAAAAAAAAAGGTCATCAATAAGGTTAGCAACGATGATGTGCCTGGCCGAGAGCGACGACGTGAGTTTGACCGCATAATAAATAAATATAAATCCAAGTTGGGAGATGTATTCTATTGTGAATATACATATATTTTTTTTATTATTTAGACTTTGATCTCAAAAAAAAAAAAAAAAAAAAAAAAAAACTATTCTAAAGTCTGATTCAATGTTGATATAGTCACGCGGCATAATATTGATGAAATACTTGCTGTGTATAAGAAATTAAAATAAAATTTTTCCTTATAATGATGGGCTCTCTCTTCTTGCTCTCTGCTGGGCTTCTCAATCAGTATTTTATAGAAGTGAGGAGTAAAAAATATGTTATGATTTTTTATAAGAAATGATTAGTAGAATCTTTCATAGTGCAAAAAAATCAGAACACAAAATGAGGGTTAATGGGTTAAAGTTTTGCATTGATAGTGTGATTTCCTGGTTATTATTTTTTTTTTTTTAATAAAATCAATTTTATATATATTATTACTTTAACTGATGTGAGTAATGTGTAATAAATTATAACAGATGATACATGTTTAATGAAGTAATATTTATGTAGGTTGCAAGTTCTCCAGGTTTTTTTTTAATTTTTTTAAAATTATGTCTAAAGAATGTTGCAGATACATGTTTCTATTAAAAAATTTTTTTTTAATTTTTTCAGAAAGATGCTGTTCAAAATACATATGTTGCAGACACATGTATCTTATAATTTTTATTTATTTATACTATATTTTTAATTTCCATAGATAAACATAGATACATATATATTTGGAAGGAAATATGTTGATGTTTTTTTTAATGGCAACATGTTGCAAGCAACATTGTTAAATATGTACCTACCTAATCAAAAAAAGTAATGGGATCTAAAAATGAGCGCAAATAAATATTTGAAATAAATATCTTATTTTACAAGCAACATGTTTCTCAGATAACAAGCAACATATTTTTTTTTCTGAATTTTAATGCTTTAATATAATAGTCTTAAATTTTTTAGCAACATGTATCTTTGAAATATTTCGAATACAAATTTTTTCCAGCAACATGTGTCTATCAACAACCAAATGTTGCAGGACTTCAATAAAACAAAATACCACTTAACTCAATACATCTGCATCAGTCTCACAAAATTATCTAAAATTCCTGTTTTTCCCTATCTTATATTTCAACAAAACTATATTCGCATACCAAACAAATTTTCTGTTTAATACTTTTTGCATTTAATTCATTTCATGAATTTCTACACAAAATTCCTTGCCAATTTTTATTTTCTTCGTTTTGCTCTGCAAATCCACCAATTTAATATCGAAAATACTTTGCTTTTTCCTTTTTAAAACATTCCCAAAAACTCATTTTCGCAGACACTATACTTTGCTTTTGCAATCTCTCCAAAAGTGCACCGTATTCCATTTCTTATACCTATAACTATTTCAACCACCCACTCATAACTATTCAACCCATTTACATGGAAGAAAAAGTTTTTAGCGCGCACAAGTTACTTAAAACTCGACACGAGGAAATGCATCGCTATTGAAAGAAAATTGTGTTCATTTTGAAAACTTTTACTTTTTTGTATTTCTTCTTCTACAGAGTACACACTCTCTATGGATGCTTTTTAGAGAGAAAATAGAGTAGAGTAGAGTAAATCCTTTAAGCTGGTATAGGAAGTTGGTATGTTGCAGGAAGGTAAAAGTTGCTAAAGGAAGTTAGTTTCTTCCTTTAAAAGAGAGACCGACCACTACCACCACTTTTCTCCTGAACAATATGTATGATGTATGTGTTCACAATTTTCCATATCATTCACTTTTCTCTCTTGATCCTGCTTCTGCTAAACTTGTCTTCCTTCCAAAGTGAGTGTTATAGATGGAAAAGTTGAACAAAAATAAACTTACTTTTAGCTTTTTTTTTTGCAATTCATTTGTAAGCATCGCACATCGACCGACATCGACATATTTTATATGAAAAAAGTATGCTGCACGTGTTTCTGCACTCTCTCTCTCTCTTCTAGATACTCAAAGTTGTCACATAGAAATATACATATATATATTTTCCATTCGCACAATTTTACTTGAAATAGATATGCCACTTCTAAGATTGCAACAGCTAATGTATAGAAGATACCAGATACGGCAATTGAGGCAATTTTAATGGGATTTATGCACGACAGAGAGTAGCAAAACAGATAACTTAACCAACCGACCGACACAACGAATGCGAGTCAAAGTATCTGTATCTTTGTATCTAAATATGTATCTATCGGTAGCAGCAATATACATTGAATGCACTTCAAAAATCATGCAGCGCATAAATGACATTTTCATAATATTCATCTCAATAAAAAAAAATTAAATGCACGACTGGGTCGCATGTACTTGCTAATGTAGTTCAAATTATCTCTTGAAAATTTAATGTTTTGTTAAGTTTCGAAAAAAATTTTAAAAAAATCTAGAGCTAAAAAAATTAAATTTTTCAAACTTTTTTTTCAAACAACTTTTTTTTTTACATTTGACACTTAAAAATAATAAATTAATAAGAAATACCTGTCTATAAAATTTGAATAAAATGGGTTTATGCTTTTTGATGAAATATAAGAACCTCAAAATATGTCAATTTTTGCAAAAAAAAACACACAAAATATTTCCGTTCTATGCATTTTTTAAGAAAAACTAAAAACGCAGTTTTGTTAAAATTAATATGACTACTACGTATACCAAATTTAATCGAAATCGATAGATCCGTTCTTGAGAAAATTGCAATACCTCGGAAACGGAGATATATGAGTTAAAAAGGAGATATTAAAAAAAATTTTAAAAATAGGTCTATAAAATTACGCAAAAATGATCTGTACCAAGTTTTAAGCAAATCCATCCATCCGTTTATGCCCTATCGATGTACAGATTGACGTACAGATGCACAGACGGACAAAAAAATAAAAAATTGAATTTTTCAATTTTTTTTTTTTTTTTTTTCAAAAACACTAAACAATTTTTTTTTAATCATTGTAAAATAATAAGAAATACGTGTCTATAAATTTTGAATAAAATGGGCTTATGCTATTTGATGAAATATAAGAACCTCAAAATATGTCAATTTTTTGCAAAAAACGCCATATTTCCGTTCTGTACCTACATTTTTTGAAAAAAAAAAAAAAACTAAAAACGCAGTTTTGTTAAAATTAATAAAACTATTACGTACACCAAATTTAATCAAAATCGTTAAAGCCGTTTTTGAGAAAATTGCAATACCTCGAAGACGGAGATATATGAGTTAAAAAGGAGATATTTAAAAAAATTTAAGAAAATGGGTCTAGGCAATAACACAAAAATGATCTGTACCAAATTTTATGTTTTGTTTTCTACAAGAAACCAATACTTGCCCCTATAGAGCAAGTAATCAAATTATTCTGTGTATCCAATAGATACACCAAGTCTTCGGTCGTCGCGGTATCTTTTAACGATCATATATGTTCGATTCGGATGTTGATCATATTTCAAACCACATTTTACCAATTACATAAGGATAATTACTGGTTGCTGGCGGTGGTGGTGGTGCGGTAGGTAGTGGTGCACTTGACATTAAAAAAAAAAAAAATAAACAAAAAATAAAAATTTTCAAAACCATACCACAACATGTTGCCGCATGGTGTGTTCCATCGGTGAACCACAAAATAATGTGTCTTTCCGATGTATACGAGATAGAGAGAGAGAGAGAGTACTAAGATGCGGTCATTATTTGCTCGGAGGAGTTTATAACATTGCACTCGCCTCAAGTAAGTATATTTTTTATCTTTTATGGTGATATCTCTCAAACTACTGCCTCCACGATGACTCCTTTTTTGTGGATGGTTGAAGCTGGTGGTGTTGTTGAATGCATCATGTTGAAAAGATGTGTGCCTAAGTTTTTTTTTTTTCTTAAAATTTTTATTCATGGATGCATCCATGAATAAATTGTCGAATGAAAAATGTGGAGCGCAGTGGAGAACATTAATCCAAGAAAAAGGGTAGTTGCAAGGAAGGTGCACTTATACAATTTTTTATTATTATTTTTTTTTTTTTGCCACTTGGTGTGGCAGAAAAGAAGGCGCTTAGCACCTTTTTTCACTTGAAATAACAAGCGGTTTTTTTTTTTTTATTTTTAAGTCTTCGGGTCACAGACGATTCTTCGCATAGATATTGCGGTTTTACTGATGCAACAACTGCTGTTGTTTTTTTTTTTTTTTTTTATTTTTGTTGCAAAGGGCAACATCTGCATCTTCTGAATGACAATTGAAACCTTCGATTTTTTTTTTTTTTTAATTTAAAACTTCCAGTGAATGGCAGAATGATGATTGTACGCAGTACCTACCTATCTTATGTAGATACTCTTTATTCATTTATAGATACTTTTGTACCTTACCTATACTTAATGATGGCATATATTGTTAATATGGAGGGCGGAGGGTATGATGCAGGTTAATCGTGATATTGAATTAATATATTTTTTTGTTGTTTTTTTCTTTTACATTTTGGTGGAGGTCAAATGGGTGAGGTTGTTTATGATCATAAATATCTATGCAGTGTATTGAGCTGCCATACGAGTAAAGAAGGTATATTGACAAGATCTATAAATGCAAAATAGCTCATCCATCTATAATATACATACACAAAACAGATTACTATTATTATTAAGTATTTTTGTTGTATGAATTTTTATAAATTAATTGTTTGTCTTAAATTGACATTTGGATTTGCCTTTTTATGGAAAAAAATATAAACAAAAAAAAAAATGCTTTGAAACGGAAGTGAAAGTCATGGATTTAAATGTAATTTTTTTTTTTCTTCTCTTTTCTATGCGGTGAGATCATTTCCTTTAATTGGAACTATGAAGTATGATTTCTTCAAAGTGAGAGAGAAGTTGGTAATGCGCTTGTTAACAAGATTTGACTGTATAATAAAACATTTTTCTTTTTTTTTTTCATTTTTTGAGTCATAATATAAATTATTGTTTAAGCTTAAGGTGAGGGTAATGATTTGTTGCAAGCGCAGATTTCGTCAAAGTTTTGTGTGAACATTAAGAGGATAAGTTATGAATTTTTATTTTGTCTTGTTAAAAGATTTATCAGTTATGTAATCAACATAAGGTGTGAATTGTTTTATCATTATTGTGAAAAACTATGTTGAAAAAAGAATACAAATTTTACAGCAACATGTATCGGCAACATTTTTCTTTGAAAAAAGAAATTCCTTACTTACACTTTTTCTTAAATCTAAATTCTGTTTTTATACAATGCTAATACATAGTATTTTATTTAGAGAAGAATTTTAGAGAAACATGAGTCTGCAACATTGATAGTAAAATAAAAAATAAACATTAAAACAACGTTTCTATTTCTAGACAATGTATACTGTCGGAAAAAAAATTTGAAGACATACATAAGTTGGTAAACATGTATCAGAAACATAATTGCAAACAAATTTTGATTTCAATTACATTTTTAAAAGAAAAATTTAATTATTTGTATCAGCTGAAATAACTGGGAAAATACCCACCAATTCGTTTATAAACTTAAATGGAAGCCAAATATAAGAGCAACATTGTATCTGCAACATTACTTTTTAACATTAAACAATGCTTCTGACTATCTTTTCTTTTTACATGCTTTTCAAGAACAGTGTATGATCTTTGTTGTAGTCATTAATGCATCTAATCATAAAAGCAATTTAAAAATTTTGAACCCAAGTAAGCACCTAATACATTTTGCTATCCAGAGAAAAACTATAAAAAAAACATGTGCCTGCAACATTGTTGATAAAACACTATAAATTAAAGTCCTAAGAAAACACAGACTCATTTTGTTTCTTATAAATACCATTTGACAAAAAAAAACATATATGTATATATAATATATATGTATCTGAAACATTGTTGCAAGTAATTCTCAATTTGTATTAAATATTTAAAACAGGATGGGTAAAAAAAGATAATAAGTCCGAAACATATTGCAACATGTTGCAACATTTTCATATATGTTCTACTATTCATAATAATTCTTTCCTTGCAATACTTGAATTAGAAAAAATCTACAAATTTAAACAAAATAAATTCTTTCCCAATAAAAAAAAATTATAAGCACACTACAAAAATCATCTCTGACTCTTGAAAAAGGATAAATACGAATTCAAACAATTTTGTATACATATATATTTTCCTTTCAACTCCTCAAAGTTAAATTAAAACCAATCAACTTTTAAATTCTCTTTTACCAACCATCATCGCATATTATTTTAATAAACTTGAAGCTTTTTTGGTTTAAAAACCCAACCAACACATACAAAAGAGGATACTTGGAAATTTAATTTCAAAATTCAACATAAAATGTGTGCATGGCAAGGACACACCTGGCTGAGATGGATGAAGGCAAAAAACCCCTTCAAGATATATATAATTTATTTTGCACAGAGAAATTAAATTCTTCGAATCTTTCTCAATTTTGTAAATTTGTATATTTTTTTGAGAGAAAAATATAGTGTTTGTGTAAAATATATATAATTTCTGTAATTTCCAAGTTATTGTTAATTATACAAAGCCCCAACTGTTTTGAATGTCTTAACCACAATTTCAGTTTTTGCAGCAAAATGTATATAGTCTTAACACTTTACAAAAACCTTAGAACTTCTTTACAAAACAACAACAAAAGTCATAATCATCATCAAAAATAGTATTTTATTAGGTGAAGGAGCTTGCTTTTCATAAAACCAAATTTAGAGTTTCATTTTTTCGAAAAATGGAAGAAAGTTTTTGTGTGAAATGTAAACAATATCATGCGAAGGTAAGTAAATAAAGGATTTTCATTTTACTTAAAGGAGCTTTCATCTTATACTTGAATCGTTTTAATTATACTTTCAACAAAAAAAGTTACTTAAAACTTAAAAGGATAAAATTACAGGAAGAGTTACTACATTATAATGGTTTCATTTGCAAAATATTTCCCACTCATTGCCAACAAAAATTGTTTATTTTGCGGTATACGTACAAATTATGACATAATAATACCGACTTCGTCACACAACACGTGTTTAATAAAAACGTGTAAAAGAGGTATATTTTAAAATAGATTTTTCTATGGCCTCGATAAATATTATGAATTTTTAATTTCTATAGGAGAAGGCATTATTAGGTCACAGTTTGTTCTTAGAATTTTAAAAGGTCATAATAAACGTGTCGAAAGGATACTCCAATTCAACACCTGTAACGAAAAAGTTAACAATTTCGGTTTCGGATTTTCCTGTAATTTCCCTTTGGTTTAAAAACGATGGTTTGCTGGTGTTCCTATTTGTTGTATTAAGAATTATTTTTGTAAAATCACTTAGTTTCCCAGTAACATCAAGGGTTTCGTAGATAAAATTATGGATGTGTCGAGTAAATTTACGTGTTTTCGCAGTAAAATGATGAGTTGCCCGATTCTCGGTGGCAAAAATCAACTCGTTCAACTTAATAAAATCACTGATCTCTCTTTTTGATCACTCTAGAACACGTGTTGTGACACTTAGATCAGGTGTTGTGATACTAAAATCACAAGTTCTCGCGGTAAAATCACAGATCCCTCACAATTAAGTCAGAAATTTCCCTCCTTAAATAAAGAATCTATCGGTAAATTCAAAAACACGTGTTGTGACACTAAAATCATGTGTTGTGAGAGTAAAATCATAAGGTTCTCGGTAAAATCACAAGTGATCTTATTTAAATCACTTTAGATAATTTAAAAATCAGTGTTGTCACACTTAAACCAGGTGTTGTAACATTAAAATACCAGTTTTTGCGGTAAAATCACAGATCACTCCAAGATTTCTCAGTAAAATTAGAAGGTCCCCCCTTAAAGTCAAGATTCTCTTTGGTTAACCGAAAACAAGTGTTGTAACGCTAAAATCAGGTGTTGTGAGTGTTTAATGCATGCGGTTCACATATTTCAAAGGATCAATGTGGTTTTAATACTGATACTGATCTATGTATACAAATTTCGATATTTTTAATTCATTGTTTTCCTCGAAAAAAAAAACAAGATTTTAGTCTTTTTTATAACTCACGACTGTAGTTTCGTAAACTTAACTGAGTAGAGTATTCCTGAAAATAGTAAACAGTACAATAGTACATTCTATTTTACAAAAAAAAATATAATAACATTTTATTAAACTTCTTCAAAATACCTAAAAACGTAGAATCTTTATGTTGTTTACCTCTTAAAAAAGTAAAAAAGAAAACAACATGTTTTTCTCTTTTTCAAAATTGTAAACAAATGCGTAAGTTTTTTTAGATGGCGCGTGTTGATGTAGATTATTATTTTTCATTAATAAAAAATAAAATACACGCAAATATCACGAAAAGGTGTTTCATTCAATAAAAGTATTTCTTAGTCATTGCCAAGAGATAAACATTAAACACTAAAATAATAAAAGATAAAAAAAAAGTTTTTTATCTCCGTTTTTTTTTTTTTAGTGTGTATCTTCTAAATCAAACGGAGATTTGAAGATTTTTACAATAATATAGGTTGATTTTAGTGTTTATTTTTAATTGAACGACGAGTTGCACTCATCGTTTTTTCCATTATTTTTCAAACAACATACAAAAATACTTATGCAAAGTTTTTTTCTAATTCACTGGCAACATTTGAGAATTAAAAACTTCAATGAGTAGTTTTGAATTTGCAAGCTTTTTAGTGCAACAACTTCAAAAATAATTTTTTTTTATAAAAATTCAAAATACTTTCTATGACCCATTTTATTTTATAAATGAGTTGAAAAATTGCGAATCATAAAGTTAAAATCAAGAAAATTAGATAATGTATCTGAAATTTCATTTTATTAAAAGATATTTATCCTCTTGTTTAGTCTTCATACATAAATAATTACTTTTTCAAAGTCACGTAAACACACTAACGTAGTGAAACCACGTTTTTCGTCGAAAAACAAAAACCGCGTAGTACCTATTGATTTCTCTAGCTTAATGTGTCGCAGAATTTTATATAGTCAATATGTATCTCTCTCTTAACAATAATAAATATTTTATATCTTTTTAGCTTCAGAGATCCTTAAAATATTGATTTTGTGTTAAAATTTTTTTTTAAGGATTCATTTTACATATACCGGAAAATAGGCATACGTACATTATATCAAATTTGTGTTGATGAGAAGATTTAGCTATGAACATTATCCCTTTGACATAATAATTTATTTTATCTTAAGTATCGACACAGATACAAGTAGATATATAAATATCCTTCCGTTTAAGTCATATTTGCTTTTAACCTAATTTCCTGCTGAAGGCATGTTTTAGATTTTAGGGTTTTCTAGGTCTTTTTTTCTGGTTTAGGTATCTATTTAATAAATCTATGCATGTGAAATCATATTTAAAGTGATTTTTCATGTAAGATTGTATCTTTTGAAAATATACATTTTGTAAATATTAGATAAAGATGTGCAATTTAAAAAAAAAAAAATATCAACACTGAATCACACGCAAAATTTCACAATTTTTGTTCACCTTTTTCGCATTCATCTATTTCTATATAGTTGAGATATATGTTTGCTATGAACATTAACAATGGTTCAAAAGACCCATTTATCAAGTTGGTAGATAAAAAATTGTGATTAACTTTTAAACACACGACGACCAAAGTGTTAAAGAAGAGAAAGGCATATTCTAAGCCAACAACAAAAAATCATAAAAAAAACCATCATAACTAAAAAAAAAAAAAAAAAACTTAACTGCTGCTATTTAGAGGGGCTCGACTCTAGCAGAACTGAAAATAGATTTTTTTTTTTGTATTCATAGAAGCTACTTTTCTGTATCTCTACCTAGAAAAAAATCTATTATTTCAGATAGTTTATTAGTTATGAAATTGTTATTTTTTTGAAGGCCGTTTGAAATGTATTTCAAGTTCGCAATAACAATTTAGATAAATATTTTTGTATATAAATATTTGTGTATTAGTGAGAATTATATTTGTGTATCTTTTGTAGGTGATTGAACCTCTTTTTTGACACATTTTTTTTTGTTTTTTTGTTTTTATTTATATTTATTTATGACGTTGATAAAGTATATTTTAGAAAACAACATTTTATAAATAATATCAACTGTATTAAAAAAAAAAAAAACAACGCAATTTGTTATTCGATAAATAAATATTTTTTTTTTATTTTTTTTTTTTTTTGATAAATTTTTATTTTTAAAAATTGATAATAAATTGATTACTCCTTCCGGAATTTCATGGTATTTGTAAATTTATTTTTTTTTTTTAATAAAAAATGACAAATTGAAATTTTGAAATTTATAACAAACAAAAAACAAAAAATTATAAAAAGATTTAACATCTTCTGATGAAAGATACTTTATGATGGCGCCTCAAAAATTAAAATTAAAAAAAAAAAAAATAAAGAGAAACCACAATAATAATAACACCCAACACAAAACAACGGATATTGCATCATAAACCAGAAGAAATAACGAGAAAAGATGATAGCAGAATTTTAATTTGACGAATTTAATAAGTAGGTATAGTAGCGGCGACGACAAGACACAATTTAGAATTTTATAAGACCACACGCACACATAAAAATTAACTTAAAAAAAAAAATAAAGAGAAATTCCGAGAAATTTTGGTTTGATCATTTTTAAATTAGTCATAAAAATTGAATCAAAATGCGGTGATAAGTGTTTGTTTGTCTGTCGGCTTTTTTTTTTCTTTATTTTTTTTTTTTAGAAAAAAGTGTTAATCTTATTAAAGATTTTGATACTTGATAAAGATTGATTTTGGTAGAGATTTATTTTTTTTTTTTTTTAGGTTTAAGTCGGAAATTGTTAATTTACTGGTTGCGAGAATGCAATCATCGTTTTTTACTTTAAGAAGCTACGAAGATATTGTTGTTATTAATTGATTGCCTTGAGATAATTTTACAAATTTCTATTTGGTAAAATTTCTTACACTCAAGTCATTTAATTAATCTAATGCGAGTATTCAGGGAATTTAGATTTCATGCAAATAAAAGTGGTCCCTGTAGTCAACCTTCTGGAACACCAAAAGCAATTTTTTAAAGCAGTCATTGATTAAATTTCTTCTTGCTTGCATAAAGTTCTAACAGAAAGTTGCAATAATAAAAAAAAAGAATTGGTCCTGCAGTGGAACCTTCTGGTACTCCATGTAACTTTAAAATTATTTCATAAATATCAAACCTTAAACTTCAAAAATATATCTCTTCAGGAAAAAAAAAGGATAAACCTGTTAAAATTGCCTACTATTTTATCCGTCTCAAGTTAATTCCATAACTCAAGCTCCATTTAATTCATTACCAACCATCTCATATTTTTTGTTTTCGCATGCACATAATATGCCCATATGTCTGTTATGTTTGTGCTGCTATTGAAAAAAAAAACAACCAACATTCACTTACCACCAAGAGGAGACCAAGAGACATGCACTTGTCACCACACCGACATTGTCAACGTTATTTGATACTTCAACATCGTCTGTCGTTCCAAGTCGTCACGTTGACAGTTCCTCGTGCATAAAAACAACTCTAAACTTGGTCTAGTTACACACTTTGGTGTTGAAAAATTAAAAAAAAAAAAAAAAAAAAAAAAAAAACAAGTAGTCAAAGTGGTAGAAAAAAGGCATATACAAAACTTATCATGCATATAAACATATTGCATAGTTGAAGCAGCACAAAACAAAATCGAGACACCACACCACAACATATTACACCGAACCGCATCGAAAAAAAAAAAAAAGTAGTGACAAGAGCAAAATAATTACAAATTGATTTCAATTGCAATCGAAATGGTAGTAATTATCATCGTGAGTTTGTGTTGTGTCTGTCATCCTCGCCTTGCCTCAAGTCGACTCGACTCGTGTCGATGTCGTGATGTCTCCCTCAATCAATCTCTGAACTTCTTCATCATCATCATAAACATCGTATAGTCATGTATAATTATTATTATTATTGTTGTTGTGCCTCGATTTGTTGCAAAGTTACAAGTTAAACTTGTCACTTTTCAAACAATTTTTCATGTTTTGCGTGCAATAATTACAATTTGTGGTAAGTTTGTGTTGTTTTATTCGAACGTGCTTCGTTTGTTGTTGTTGTTGTTGTTTGGCTGTCGAATGATTACAACATATTTAAGTTGCATAAAAATCACAGTGGAACTTAAAGATACCACGAACATAGATAATTATGATGATGATGATGACGAAGAAGTCTTATCCTATGTTTTGAAGGAAAAAAAAAAAATAAAAAAAACCTATCTCGAATGCGGCCTAACCAGTTTCTTTTTTACTGAGTTACTGTGTTTGTAGTAGGTTTTTTGCTATAATCTTGAATCAAGATCGTATAGGAAGTGGGTGTTAACTTGCAGAAAATTACTGCCATTATAATGCGGTACAAAATATTATAACACCTCGTATAGCAACATAGAGACACAGACACCTAATACGGAAAAAGAGCAGCTGATTGAGGTTTGAGGTTGATGGGGGGGCCGACTTTTTTTCTAATGATTTTTTAATGTCACTGTAGAAAGAGATTGAATAAGGGGTTACAATAGGTTGAATAAGGAACGTTTGACGTTATGGACTGTGTTTGTCAGTAAAACGTTAAAATTCAAAGAATTGTTAAAAAGTAGTGGCCTTTATGTTCAACCTTCTGGTACTCCTAGTTTCTCAGAATACTTGAGACTTTGGGTATTTCTTCTTGGGTAAATAATCGCCAGGACTTCAATAAATATTGACGACTTCCATAAGACAAGACTATTTTTAGAATAAGTTTAAAAAAATTGATTTGTAGTGAAAGGTGTTGCAAAGGTGTCATGTCTTTTTAAATGAGCTATTTTTAATCGATTTTTTTTTTTTTTTGAAAAATGCTTTTGTTTGGTTTTTATTAAAGAGTTATTTCTTGTTGAATATTTATTAATTTCAATTAAAAAAGGCAGCAGTAAAAAGAGACAATTGTTCATCTTCTCTAGCGGTTTTTGGACATACCAAGGATAGAATAAGGCTTTGAAATCTTTATTTGATGACCTTCAGAACCTTTAGAATATAGGACCAGTGAATAATTTGTTTTTAGTTTCTTGATATTCCCCAAAATCGGTTCTAAACTAACAGTTTCGACTGCGATTTAAAAGTTTTGACTCCGATTTATCAGATTTGGTTCCAATTGACCAGTTTCGGTAGCCATTTACAGTTAAGAAGCGATTTACTAAATTTGGCTATTATTTGCACAATTTAAGCTTTGATTAACGAAAATCGGTTGCGATTTACAATTGTCGACCCCGATATATGAGTTTTTGACAACGATTTACTTGATTCCACTACAATTAACTAGTTTTTGCAAGTGATTTATCAATCTTTGCTACAAATTATTAGTTTCTACTACAAAGTTCCCTGTTTAAGAAGCATTGAACACATTTTTGATTACGATTTGCATAAATCGTTTGCGATTAACTAGTTTTTTACATAGATTTGGCTCTAATTTTTCAGCTTGTGTAGAAATTTACCAATTTTTGGGAGTGATTTACCAGCTTTTACTAAGATTTATGATTTATATTTTCAACTACGATTTAAGAGCTTTTGAACAGATTTGACTGTGATAAACCAGATTTAGCAAGAATAAATCAGCCCTAGAAACCCAAAGCATATCACAAAGCCCAGCTCTAATTTTTAAATCGTAGATTCAACTTATTCCTTCATTTAATTTTTTTACAAATGTGGATCAAAAAACTTTCCAGGAAACTAAAAAAAAAAAAAAAAAATCGCTACAAACTAAACCTCAACTAGATCAAGGCTAATAAACCAGCTTTTGAGTTTAGTTTAAACAAACAATTAATTAAGAACACACATTCATTAAACTTAAGCTACTATATACTGGCCAAGTTTATATTACTTCCTTAAGTTTAATCTGTCAACTTACATTACACTTGATGCTGCTATAGTGGTCAAGTCATGTCTTTACCACATAATACTCGCCTCACAAGTTCAAAAAGAACTTGCATAGAAAAAAAATATACATTTTAAACAAAAAAAAAAAAAAAATCAACTTCAAGTTGTACAAATAAACAAACAAGATTTATAAACAACTCTTGTGTTGACATACAAATACACTATAACAACAATTTATAAAAATGTGTCATGTTTGCAAAAAAAAAAAATAATAATTAGCTTTCCTCTTGTATCTTTTTAAGTTTCCATGAGTTTTGTAATTTTTAAATTCCCTAAGTCAATGTCTAGTTTTTTTTTTTTTTCTAAAATGACATTTAACAACAAAATTCTCTAAATATGTAATTGACAACAAATGTTTAAAGACGTTTTGTCAAGCTTCAAATCAAATAGAGAATATAAAAAATAAAAAAAAAAAAAACTTTCAACTCGCCCTTAACGATGTCTCACCTAACATACACGTGTCGTCTAGAAAAAACAGATTGAGTAGGTAAAACGTCATGTCTGATTTTTTTTCGATTGCAACATGTTGACAAATGTTCTTATTGGTTAAACAACATTTGCCAATCTCTCTCATTGATTCCTCTATCTATTCTATAGATGATGATTTTTTTTTCTATTTTGTATTTATTTATACTTGATTGCCTGTTAAAATATCGATTAATATTACTTCATTGAACGGTGCAGTATTAATAATTTTTTTTTTTTTTTTGTAAATATTTTATATAGACAAAACCAGGCAAAAAGGCAATTATCGTTAACGAATGCAACACATATTTATTTATACACACATTACCATAGAGAGCAAGTTTCAACTCAGATACAATAAATAAATACAATTTTGTGTTTTGTAATAATAAAAAATTGTTTTGTAATATTTGCTCTTATCGGTTTTATATTGTTTGAATTTTTTTTTTTTTTTTTTTTATTTTTTTTTTAATTTCTTCCTAGAAAGTTCTGTTTGATTATAATAAATTCATTAGTAACACACAACAACAACAAAAATTATTATAATTTATTTAAGTTTGATTTTTTTTATCAGAAAATATACATATACGAGTACTGTTTCAAGTAAATACCACAATTGAAATCGAAGTAGGGTTATTTTCTAATTTATCTGCTTTAAGTGTAAAAAAATATATATATATTTAAGTACTTTTTGATAAGATATAAAATTATCTTGAGAGGGGCAATTTTTTTTTTTTTTTTTTTATTTTGTTATCTGGTGACTTGGAGTCTGGTTCAACTCTTAGTATTCCCATGACAATGGAGTCCAATGTGACTGATAAAAAAATGTGCAACCATTTTTTTTTGTATTTTTTATGATATTTGTTTGTATTTTCTGAAGTGTTTTTATAGGGTTTTTTTTTTCTTTGTTTTTGTTGTCAAGGTTTTATATTTTATCAATGAATGAAAAGGTGATATTGAGGAAGGTACTTTAAACTAATTATACCTACTTTAAAATGAAAAAAAAAAATTGTTGAGTGGAAACTTTTGTTCGATATTTAATCTGATTAATTCGAAATTTCACATTTATAAGAGACTTTGCACTAGAATTAAATCAATTTATTTAGCCGCAGAGTCTAAAAGGGTGTATATGTAGATGTACGTGTCACACCCGAAACCGTTTCTAGGTGAATTTAAAGGTACTAATACCTACACAGCACATGTAAAATTATGAAACTCATAGAAATCGTTATGGAAATCAGGTGTATGTCACACCCGTAACACAATGGAATGCGATATTGAAATTAGTTTTATTACAATTTAAATTTATTTAACATGTCATTGTATGGAACTACAAGTATTTTGGAGACTTTTTAAGATAAATTCTTCAAATACTAAAAAATTAATGAAAAGTCCATACAATTATGAGAAAACATGTCACACCTGTAACAAAGCAAATACTCATTTTAAAGGAAATTAAATGAGTAATGAGACTTAATACTTCGTTTCGTTTACTTCATAAGATAATATCAATCCAAACTATCAAATGTCACACCCGAAACATTTTTATTTTTGTTGCTGAATTAAAATTAAAAGATAGTGACACTAACACAGCGTATGCAATATTTTGTATTGTAGAAATTTTATATCTGACTTAAAAATCAGGGGATTTTGTATGTCACACCCGTAACACAAATCAATTCGATATTGGAACTAGATTTAGTATGCATTCCACCTTATTTGTCTTCTTTTTGTTCGTTTATACCAATCGTCAGGTTTTTTTTATGTCAGAAGAAATCACAAATGACTAAAATTACCTTTACTTTTTTTTTGGTTGACTGATTTATAACAATAGATATTTTCAGTCGTATTCAGTTCATGGCTAAGAAGAACTGTACTCAGTACATAAAATCTATAGTGAGTAAATGCATTTTTTAACTTAGTACACGAACTCTTATACTTAGTTCATTTCGGACTGTACTGTGTACCTAAAAATCGGTACTTTTGTACCTTAAAGTCTGTATCTAATCAATTAATACAATTTAAATCGATTGATAGTAAAAAAAAATCTGTAAGTACTCATTTCAAGTCTATATAATCAGTAATTTAAAGTCTATATTCAGTACAAAGTTTATATTCAGTACAAAGAGCAAATTAATGAGATTTTCTGTACACATCTCTCGACAAAATAAACGTGTTCCAAAGAAAATTTAAATTTTCACTCGTAAAGAGAATTTTTCAAAACTTTTTAGAGTACATTTTAAGAGTACTTTTTGTATAGTACTTATTACAGTCTTTATATTAAACAAAGAACTTAATTCAGCTTAAGTATTTAAAATATTTCTATTTATAAGCTTACAAAAAAAAATTCTACAATTTTACAACAAAAGACATGTTTTAAGCTAAAAATCTAACACTATTCGATGAATCACATCATCAACCTACTTTTCAACAGTTTATATGTTATTCAAGAAATTCAATATCATTCAATGTTGGTTGATGGATATCAAAAAAATAAAAATGAAAAAAAAAAAATTCCTTTAAATAATACCAAATTACATGTTCTTTGCATGTCTCCATGATTCTTCCTTTCCAAAATATTTTTTTTTTTTTTTAAGTCTTTTTAGCCACACTTCAATGGATTCGATTTTGATGTTGATGATGAAGATGATGATGCTACCCACAGACAGACATTGGGCTACTACAAAGTAGATATATCTATAAGGCTCCCGAAGAAGCAGAAAAAAGATATCAATCAGCTTAGATTAAGTTTGTTTTTTTTTTTTTTTTGTTTTTTCTTCTCATGTTCTTTTCTTCAATAATATTGACTGACTGACTGACAGTTTTGTCGTGATGCATCCCCATCATCACCGAACGAATCTATCTTTTCACGAATTCACGAAAGATGAATAACCTTCAAAATGACATGAAAAAAAGGACAAGATACAACTTCTCCTCCGCCATGATGGTGGTCTGTCCAAAATGGGAACAACTAACACAAAACCCGCAACGGTACAATATAGAATTTGATATTCTTTTGTTTGTCAGTATGGTCGATAGAGTACGAATACATACAATTTAACAGAATGACGAAAAAAACCCTAAAAATAATCTCAAATTACCTCTAAAATCGTGTTGTGGTATTTGTTTTAAAAATTTCAATCACATAGATACGAGCTGAACTGAACAGAACTGAAAACCACATGCCAGATATTGGTGTGTGCACAGAAGTTTGGCATAATTACAAACTGATTTGTCCACAAGCTGTGTCAACATAAATAATTTCAAGCTTGATAGTAATCTAGGGTCTGTGAGTGAGTGCATTTGATATGTGTACAATGTACATGTGAGTACTTTTTATTTGATTATGATACCAAACAGACAAACATTCATATTTATAAAATATTTAATTAAATGATAAAGTTTTTTTAATCGGAAAAGCGAAATCAGTTTTCCATGAGTCATTAATTATTTCCACCGATTCTCTATCAGTGTACAGTGTACACATAAGCTCACATAAACTAGGGTTTGGTCTATCACCATATTTTTTTTTTTTTTTTTTTTTGGGAATCATCATCATCAAGGGTATATTTTTAAATTAATTACTGGGAATTTTTTAGCAATCTGTCTTCCATTCAAAATTGACTTTGACGATGAGTTGAATTTTTTAAAAATGTATACCACACCGACCGACACTGCGTAAATAAATAATTTTGTCAACCCGTAAAATGTTAAATTTCATGAAAAATTTTCTGACTAAATTGATTTCCGAGAAAAAATCTTCCTCGCTTTTCTGAGAGAAATAAAGAAGAGAAACAAAGTTGTATAATTTTTGTTTTCTGATGAATTGTCAAACGGAGCATAAAAGTCGGTTTTAATATATTTTATTTCCTCATTTTTCCCAAAAAAAAAAAAAAAAAAAAAACAATTTTTCATGACAAAACTGATGAAAACTTATTTCACCACTACGAAATTTTTTGGCAGAATTTTTGAAAAACAAAAAAAAAAAATATTTTGTCTTTGCCAGACTAAATGTCGTCTGTTATAGTAAAAAGTTTTTTTTTTTTCTATTAATGTTAAATATAATTTCTGTTGAATTTTAACCAGGTGTGGGTTGAGGTTCTTTTTTTTTTTTTTGTTCAATTTAGTCAAATTAGAAAATTAAGTACTACGTGCAGTTTTGTTCGTATTAATTAAGTGAGATGATTATTATTTTTGGACAAGACTTTTGTGTAGTACGACGACAAAATCCCATACTACGAGAATTTTTATAATGTCAATGTAATTTTATTGCAACTAGTTGCATTTGTAATAGCAAATTAAGGTAATTTTGAAGTTTTTATTTTGACATATTGTTATTTATTTTAGTTGGACAAAGATAATTTATTTAACTGCAGAAGGTAATAGTACGTATTTTGAAAGTCATCAGGAAATTAAAATTTGGAATTGACTTTCTCATAGAAATTATTAGGAAAAATTTGGATGATGACAATAATTCCGTAGCCAAAAACGTATGTTTGTCCGAAAGTTAGGACGCAATTCTAACATTTGCTTTTTGTACTGTACACTTAAATTAAGTGTATATTTAAACTTTTGTATGCACCGAACGGATTTTCCCATCTTTTAAATAGTATTACTCCTAACTATATTGTTCACTTTTATAGAGTAAATGTACTGTACTGAATATCATTTTTACCTTGTTTCACGACTTTTGAGAACATATTAAAAAAACTAACAAAAGGTATGTTTTCAGTGCAGGATGATGTTCTCATAACAGGTACTCATATTTAGGTACACACTGCAGGATATAATTTAAAGAATATATTTTAAAGTAGGTATTCAATGGAGTCTTCAAAGTACTGAATATAAACTTTAATGTACTCAGTTCAGAAATTTAAATTCTCTGTATAAACACTTTTAAGTACTGATTACATTTGATTTTTGAAGTCATCAATAGACTATATTTGTTACAAAATCTACCAAAATGTGTGTATGCATTATATAAAATCTTTAGATTCGGTCCTAAGGTTAATGTTTACCGCACAGAGTACAGATAGTTTAGTACTCAATACAGATTTGTATGTACAGAACATAAGCTCTCATGTACTGAGTACCTATACATACAAATATTATGTGCCCATTACAGATTATTAAAGACTTTTTATGAGTACCATTATGAGTACAATTAGGATGGTACTCAAGAAACATGTCAAATTAACACACAAAGTATGTGTTTTTTTAAGGGTACTGAGTAGAGGTTTGCATAAACAGGCCACAGAATTTTACTTGGAACACATTTGCATTCAAAACTTGTACAGAGTACAATTTTTGATTCGGTTATCGTCAGAAGTAAAATGTTAAAAATTCCGAATATACAATTATTTTTAAAATAAAAATCAGCACAAATTCATAAAATTGCTAAGGTAGGTATATTGTGATTCATGACAGACTTATGACAAAATTTTTCTCCAAGGTCTCTAGAACCTCATAAAAGAAATATTTCTATTAACCTGTTTTCCATTAATCTAGGAAAATATTTGAAAAACCACTTTTACCAACGATAGAAAATCCTTCCTGAAACTAAGCTAAGGTCACTTTCTTAAAAAAAAAAAAATTACAACAGCACAAAAAAATGCCAACACACAACTTGTTTTCATGCAAACGTAACATACCAACATGTTTGTATGTTGTTGTCGACCCTGAAAGCATAAATTTTTATTTTGTGCATTACGAAACAAAAATAAAAAAAAAACTTCATTTCCCACTTGAATGCACATATATATATAAAAAAATATTCATATTGTACCTCTACTTTAACTACCTACACTCTTTTTTTTTTTTTATGGATAATATTAATAAAAAAAAAATAAAAGTTAGACACGCACGCGACATAAGCACACACACGTTTTTTTTTTTTTTATTTTACTACAATTCCATATTAATATGTCGGTACTATAGTTTGGTATTAGAGTTAGATACCAGCAAACAAGTTATTCCGCGAGTATACCAATTTAAGCCTGAATTCATCCAACAATGCCATAAAGTTAAAAACATGAAGTAGAGTAGTATTTGAATATTAATTAACTCTAACGCAATTCAAAAGGCGGCAGCTCTGTGGTTATTATGGTTAGTAGGTAATCCGTACAAACTATATAGCAACTAGATATTATAAACCACCCACCTTTTTCCAATCAAGTTTTTTGAGATGTATAGATATTTTTTCCCAGAGATACATGTGGTCGCTGTCGCCAACACAAAAGCAAAAAAATTAAAAAAAAACTTCCTCATCATGTTAATCACTCTGTTAAATCTACTTCAGAAGTTCAAAACGAAAAAAAATATCAAGTTTCCATTGATTTTTTCGTTTCCGAAAGAAATAAAAATTTTCAAATTTCAATACAAACAGTTTCGCAACAATGTACGAATCAACAGCAAATGAGAATTATTTAAAAGCCAAAAACTCACTTCTAGCCCAGGAGAATATTGTTTTACGCCAGCATATTGCCTCACTTCGCAATGAACGCATTCAAATTAATCAAAAACTGTTAGAAGCTATTGGGGCCAAGGAATCCTTTAAAATCGATGTAATCAAACTAATTACAAATGTACAAAATGGTTTTGAACGTTTGAAAACATTTATCGAGCATACAACAAGCACGCCACCAACTCACCCATCATCATCATCACGACAGAAAATACTACACGGTTTGACGATGGAAAAATTGTTGCAACAGCAGCGCCAATCAGAAGTTATTCAGGATATTCCAATTCACAAGGACATCAATAAAAATCCTTCTTTCACCTCAACTGTTTCTCGAGCCGAAATAAAAATAATTGAAAAAGACATTCATCATTTTGTAAACAATTGCGAAAGCAATAATTCTAAGGTTCTTAATCGAAAGTCTCCAAAAGTGGTGGAGACTAAGAAAATAAATAATACACCTCCGCCACTGGTAATGAAAACAAAAGTTAACGAACAAAATCGAAGATGTTCAAAGCGATTAAAGTCGAATGTAGTAGACGAGGGCGTTTCTGTTTCTGGTGATGGAGGAAAACAAAATGCACCACCACCTCGTCCTCGTAAGGATATCAAGGATAACAAGGAAAACATAGAAATGGCATGTGCATTCAAGGATATAACTAATGAGACACGAATGCGATTACGACAAGCTCAAAATCAAGCAGGATTAGTTGTTCCTCAAACTCCCAACACTCGTGGAGCAAGGAAACGAAAGATCATTGTTTAACAAAAACAAGTTCCTTTTTTCGTCCTTTTTACTTTTTTCTATGTTATTTTTGTTGCAATAAAGAATTTTAGCTTGAAGCTTTAAAAAAAAATATGTGTGTCGCCTCTGTGTTATAATGATTGATGATGAAACTATTACAAAAGTGTTTCCACTTTTCTTTTTTTTTTTTTTCTTAAAAAAGTGTACTTGAATGGATACAGACGTTAACCTCTTGACAAAAAAGAAATAAGAAGGTATAATGCCGCGCGAAACTGTTAATGTAATTTTAATAGCTGGGAATTTTGCCATATTTTTCAAGGAGACTAAAAGAGTTTGTGATATGGGGAAGAGGGTTAAATAATGTACTTTATTCACATATATAACGGTAGCTTAAGTTGACGACATTTTAGAAATGAATATAATTTAATAACTTTCTCGTGTATATTTTGTGTATTACCCCCATCTTTTTCATTTTTTTTTAGGTTGGGTGGTAAATTAAATTTACATTAAAGTGGCTTTATAACATTGATCGTGTTATAGAAAGAGAAAACTGCTTACTTCGTTGGATAATGATTATGATGATGATGAGTTTTTATTCTATCAAAAAAGTTGTTGTTGGATAAAAGTTTTTTTTTTTATATTTTTTTTGTGACTTTTTAGTGTTTGGCAGTAAAGTACTAAGTACCTATGGGTAAGACTTTACGGAGTAGAAGAAGTCACATCAGTGACTGATGACGAAATTAATTTTTGACAAATTCCTTTCATATTTTTTGTAGATTTTGATAAAAAGCCAAGTTTTTGAAATTTTGTAATGCTAAAGATTTTTCTTTAATTTTCATCTTTTGGAATCTTTTGAGGTCTGAAAAATTCTATATTTTTATCTATTTCCAAAAACGATGTCAATTTAGGACAACATTTTTTTTAGAAGGATTTTAAGATTAAATTAAGTTATAATTTTTAAAAAGAAATCAGTATTATGTTTGAGGTCTGAAATTTTTGAGTTTGTGTTTAATACCATGCCATTTTAGCTTTGTTAAAAAAATGCCTTTTATAATTTGCAATTCATTTTCATGTCATGATTTGATCATTAAAACATAATTAACTATGTATTTTTTTTTTTTTTTTTTTTTGAGGTCTCAAATTTTTGTCAGTTCTGAGATTTTCAATTGTTCTTAAATACATAGTTATTTAATATTAAAAATTAACAAGATGCTTTCAATTAAAATAGGTTGAAATATTTAGTTTGGAGTCTCAAAGTTTTTCATTTTGTATGTTGGTAATTGATATGTCTATAACTAACATTACGATAACTTTTGGTTCAAGAAGAACAAAACTCAAAAAGTCTCTTATTGGTAAAAAAAATTGTGCAGAGGTCTAAAAGTTTGCAAACATATTTTATTTTCGAAATAGATCAAAAAAAGATTGTCTGAGGTCTCAATCTTCAGAAATGATAGAAAAATTTGCTTTTATACATAGTCTCTTAAATTTGTTTTTATAATTTCGTTGAATTAAACTTAGTTACAAGCAGTTTTTACTTCTTTTAACAAAATTAAAAAAATTCAACAAACATTTTTTGAGGTCTAAAAGATGGTCAAATTTGTTTTCTTATATTTTTGTCGACCAAGTGTAATCAAAATGTTTTTCAACATTTTTATAAAAATTTAAATAATAATGGAACCTTTGCAGTGAGGTCCTAAGGTTCAATATATTAAAGTTCTTTAAATAAAACAAAGTCCTTGATAAAATTGTAAAAGTTAAAAGTTGAAGTGGTAATTCTAGAGTCATAATACCCTATATAAAACCATATTGCCTAACATCTCAATACACTCAAATATTAAATACCTAAATAAACCCTACAAAAAAAATTACTTAACATGCAAATAAATTACCCTAGCTTATAAAATGGGAATTATAGCAATACTTATTAAAAAGATAAACTATCTTTAAAAAAAATATAAACTTAAATTTTAATACCATACACCGGTACCGTATACTCACTTAATAAAAGCCAGATAATTTGTCGTGAGAAATTAACACAATATAAAGTTACACATGTGTAAGAGAGCCCTTACCTGAAATGAAAAAAAAAAAGTGAAGAAAAAAATATTATAATAATGGAGTCAATAATTATTATTCAACTTATCTTATCTTAAGATTTAACAAAAATAACTTAAAAAAGAAGAAACAAAAAAAAAAAAAAGATTATCATATTTTATGGTTTGTTGATTTTTTGTATTTTTTTTTAACAATAAAAAAAATTCAAAAAGACCGCCACAACTATAAAAATAAAAAATTAATAATATTCATTAATAATCATAATAATTTATTTGTAAAAGAGTCAGTATGTGTATGCAAATTAATTAGCAAAAATCCTTCCTGATTTTTTTTTTTTTTTTAATATATACAAGCGCCGCCACAGCTGCCGCGTTGTCGATGTGTTTTTTTTTTTTTTCAACTTTAACTCAAAGCATAATGAGATACATTTCGATGGTCATCATTATTATCAAACTCGATACACTATCTATCCCCACATCAGATTAGGTGATTAATTATTATCAAAAGAATGTTTGATGTGTTTTTTTTTTTTTTTTTCTTAAAAAAAAAAACAAAAATAGATAGGTTGTAATGCAAATTAGTTGCGAGATTTATTAGAAAAGATACAATTAGTTCTCGTCAGTGCGGTTCATATAAAGATGTTTGTTTATTTTTTTTTTAAGTTTTTTTTTTATAATTTTTTTTTTGTATAATGCCTGCCCTTCAAGCTAATTTGACTGACAGATTAATTGCAGAAATCTTTGGTTGAGAGGTCAAAAACAAACAGAAGCTTGACTCTGATGTTCAGAATATTACCTTCCACTAATGGATGTTTTTTTTTTTTTTTTTTTTGTTTTTTTTGCAAAATCATTCAAGAGGTGTTGTTTGTTTCTTCAAAACACAAGAAGAAAAAAACGTTAATTTAACAGAGAAAAAAAAACATAAATTGGTAAAGATACTCCCCCTGTTTTTTTTTTTTTTTTTTTTTTGAAAACCTTGATGTAGTGATAAATTCAAATGACCCAATTTTTTCGTTCAAGTCTCTCTCTACACCCATCAAATGAAAGAATCTGTTGCCAAATATGATAAACTTTATTTGATTTTTGTGCTTGTTTTTGTTTTTGTATTTTTTTTTTTTTTTTTTTCAGAAAAAAAAAAAAAATATACACACAAATAACAACCAATTTCGAATAAAATAAACATCATCTGAATCTTTAAACTGGGGATTATCTCTTTTTCTTGTTGCTAAAGATACTCTTCTCCTCTTAAAGATACTTTTTTTTTTGCTCGGTACATATTGTGTGTGTTTTTATAGAAATTGTATTTTATTTTTAGGAACTTTATGAGGTTCTTAGTCTTTCCATAAAAACAAGAAAAAAAAAAAACACGATTAAATGTGGGAGAGAAACGAACTGTTATTGTGAGTTTAAGGTAATGGAAATTAAACAACAACAACAAATAAATAAATACCAGTTAAAGCTAAAAGAGAAATTATTATTATTTTTTCTAAGTAGGTATCTTTTAATTATTTTTGTCCGAATTTAGGAAAAAAAAACGGGAATAAGTATCTCTCTTTCCTTTTTTAAATATAAATTTTAAAATAATTAATACATTTTTTTTTTTGTTAATTTAGTTGCATCATATTATTGCAGCAGCAGGTTTTTTTATATATATCTTCTTTTGCATCGATGCAAGAAAAAGAAGGATGAAAAAAAAAAAAAATAATAAATAAACTTGATTTAATTGCGATGGAAAATTAAAATTTTTGTTTCATTAAGATACGATTGAGATGGAGTTTTTTGTTTCAGAACGAGGTGTGAGGATATTGAAATGTGATTGTTTATAATTTTTTTGAATTTTAATAAGATTTTTTTCCATCAAGGATTTAAGTACCATGAACCTTTTTGAAAATAACCGTAATTATCATCTTCTCTACACATTTAAGATAATTGGTTAATAATTTTAAAAAGTGTCTTTAAATCGGTTGCACATTTTTACATAATAATTAATTAAATTAATGATAATGGAAGCTGATACGAATCTTACAAGGTATTTCACAATAATTTTTAAAGACAAATTAAAGCTTTTAAATGTTCATGGTTCATGAAAGTTTTTTTTTTATTTATATCAGATTTTTTTAATGAGAAAATTGATTTTTTCTCTGAGTTTCTTTTGAGGTCTTAATTGTTTCACTAATTTTACAAATTCAATTTTTTTATTAGAACAATATATTTCCAAGCTTTCAATAATAAATTGAAGAAAGATTTTATTTTGAGGTCCTAACTCCTAAGGTCTCCTAGTTTTAGAGTTGTAGATAATATCATTTATTCCCTAAGGTCTTTAAAAATATTTGTTTTTTTTTTAATCATAAGTGGGTCAAAGAAGATGTTTTCAATATTTTTTTAATATATTCATTACGTAGGCTTTTAATTGAAAATATAAAAGTACAAAAATTTATTTTTGGGGTCCAAATGTTTCCCAATTTTTTTTTTCTATTCAAGTGCAATTATTTTATGGAACATTTCATTAAAAATTGGAAATGGGAAAATTTAATGAATTTTGCTTTAAGGTCTGAAATTTAATAAAAATGCAATTATATTTTTTTTTGTAAGTTCTAAATGTTAACCAATTTGTTTTTAATTTTTTCAAAAGATATTGAGATTTATTGTATTGTATTGAAATATTCTTTTGATATTTATTAAATAGAAATAAAATCCACTGTTTTTTTTTTTTTTTTGAGGTCTAAAATTTCTTTTTTTTTTGTTATTGTTATTAAAGTTTCCTTTAAAATAAGTTTAAATAATTCTTTGATAAAAATTTTACTATAAAATATTTCTACAGCAGAAATTCAATAAATTGTTTGAGGTCTCAATTTAAAAAAAAATTTAAACTGTCATGCAAGTTTTTCATGGGTTTTTACTCCTTTAAAAAAAAAAATTCAGCAATGAAACCACCTTCATTTTTCAACTTTTATCCTCGTTTAAAACCTCGCAGTCGTCATAGTCTCGTCATTTTGTATGACACTGAATAAGTTTTAATGTATTTAATCTCAACTTCAATAATAATCATTTCCATTTCAGTAAAACTCATTATTCAACAATACTTTTCTATAAATTTAATAAAAAAAATAACATAAAAGTCTATCAGAATTCCTAAAAGAGAGTTCCTCATTGATTGATGGTTTCACAAACAAAAACAAAAAATTCAAAAAAAAATAAAAAAAAAATCTGATCAATTAATTTGTCCCCATCTGTGATTTTTATCTCTTTTTTTATCACAATAAACATACAAAAAAAAAATCCAATAAGTTTATTGAAAAAGTCTACATCTCATCTTTTCATCAAATTCATTATGATCAGTTATTAAAACCTTAAACGTTGCATATTTCCAAAGTAAGTAAGCAACCTCTTTATCATTTTTTTCTTTTTTTTTTTCTCTCATCAATAATCAAATCATGATGTTTTTCAAAACAAAACAAAAAAAAAAAAATCAGACATCCACCAAGGGCGACTATAAAACTCCATTCCAATCCACAATGGGTGGCAGGAAGAAAATATAAAAAACAAAACAAAAAGCTTATCCTATAAAATTCGAAAATCTCAACAAAAAAAAAAAAATCATAAAATATCGTAAAATTTATCCGCAATTGGAAAACATCCACATCACTCAATACGAAAGAGGAATGAATATAAAAACGGTAAACACAAAACAATTCATAAAATGAAAAGCTATCAAGGAAACTCCGACAGCACAAAAAAAAAAAAAATCATTCACCATGGACAAACCAACAAATAAAACAAAAAAAAAAAAATATAAAAAAAAGATCTGTTTGAGGCCAGAATCGTGAATTTTCCTCATCTTCCTCATTTTTCCTCCATTTGCCAAAAAAAAAAAAAAAAAAAAAATGGACGCATGTCTTTGTAGAGGTAAAATTTACCATATAGATACATATACAATAATGCATTTTTAGTGCTGGGGCATCATAGTGACGACAATAGATGGCGCGTATCTATTCTAAATTCCTGCCAGACTGTGTGCCAGAAAAATGTATTCACATCCAAGTTAAACAATAAAAATATTTTTTTTTTTTTTTTTAATATTGAACAAAAAAAAAAAACAATACACCCTCGGGGCCAAATTCAATGTCAAGATACTTACTATTACTATACTACACACGCTCGCTCGAGAAGATGAAAGAAAGTATCTATTGCTATTCAAACTGTATCTATTGCTATAAACTTTAAAGATAAATCTTTAGTTTTCATCTAAGACTTGGGGATATAGTAAAGTGTGGATAGTTCTTGACGTCATTTAATTTAGAATGATGTGGTTTAAGTATTTTTTTTTTTTTGTACTTTTTTTTTTTGTACACAACACTTTTAAAAGCACCCAAAGTCATAATTTATCGGTGTAGGCAAGTATGTTCAGTTTTTAATAGATATAAATTAGAATTGATGTGTTCACGGGTGTATAAATAATCAATTAGCTTAGATTGATGGTATCGTTGGCATCAAGATAAAAGAATTACACACATGTCTTGCATAATACAAAAGCACACAATGCTTTAAAATTCACAGGTAAAAACTGTTAGTTCACAATTGAAAAAAAAAAAAATTTTAGTTTTTTTTTTTTTTTTTTTTTGTGATGATTTAACAAAATTTTAGTTGAGATATATTTATTTTTGAAATAAATAAAAATTTTAATCGTTTTAAACTATAAGCACCCATGTTATGTTATTTATGCGTTGACATTTGATTGATTGCATATTTTTATTTATGGCGCACACACAAGACAATATTTTTTTTTTTTCTAATTTTTCTTCTTGGCGAATTCTGTGAAAATTTTTATTTTGAGGTTTTCACTCACAAAATTTTTATAATTAACCATTGGATACTGGGTACCTCTACTGCATTATACACTTTTAGTATAATTAGCTGAAAATTGCTTTTGAGAAAGTTTTTGCATCTTTGTTTACAAATAAAAATTAATTGGTGGTAACGATTTGTAAACTTTGTTTCCTCTTAAATTTTACTTAAAATTTAAATTTAATAATTTCATTTTTTGTATACAAAAAAAAATTATTGTGAATATTTTAATTTTTTGTGCAAGTTTTTGAATGTTAAATTTTGAACTATTGTGAATTATTTATTTAACATGCTTCTAAAAATTCTTTCTTCTTAAAAAAAAAATTGAAAATGCATGACATTATTTTTTTTTTAAATTGGCAAAAACCAATTTTAAAATTAATGGACTCACATTTTGGTTTATTTTTTTTTTTTTTTTTCAAAACATCAAACATTAACAAGAAGTCATCATCAAACATCATCATCATGTGATAGAAAAAAAATTTCCATAGATTGAATTTAAATTAAATATAAATTTATTTTCACACAGATGAGTTCTTTGTGGCACATAAATATTCAATTTAAAGCTGATGTCCGATTTATTGTTTATAAATTGAAATTGGAAATAAAAAAAAAAAAAAACTGTTTCTTAAAATAGATTTTGTCTGGGCTATTTTTGCGATACCAAAACAAATTAACCTTGAATTTTGTATTAAGTTGTCCAAACTGTTTTTGTCTTGATGGGATTTTGTTAGATTTAGTCCCCGGTTTAAGATTGGGTTCAACATTCTTAATTTAATAGTTATTTAAATATATTTTTATTTTTTTTTTTAAAGCTAAGCAAAAATATTGCATGATATAATATTTGTGGTATCAATTGAATAGAAAAACAAATTCTTGATCCGGCAATTGATATAAGTCCCATGACATAGTTCTTAAAAAAAAAACTGCAACATTAAAATAAAAGTCGCATGATACAATTGTCTCTCTTCTTTAAGAATTTTGCAGCATGATACAAATTGACTTAAAGCTAGTTTTTATAGCTTCTGATGGAAAAATGTCATGCAATAAAATATATTCTTAAATATAATCTCATTATTTGTTTTCTGTGATAAGATTCACTTTAACTCTTTTAACTGATTTCTGATAGAAATATGTCATGCGATAACTATCAAAGTCAAAGTGTTGTGATACAATTCACTTAATTCAAATTTCAGATTGCAAAGAGTTTTCTTTGATAGACTTAACGAACTATTAGTGTTAGGTGATTTTATTTTGTAAAGCTAAGACATTTTATTTTTAAGTTCTTTATCAATATCCTTTAAGTTTTTCAATGAAAAAAAAAAAAAAACTCCCAATACCACACCTTAACCTCTTAACCCTGATTAATTTCACAATAATAAATATCGCAAGCAATATTTTTTGGGTGTGAAAGACAGAAAAAAAAAACCTTTTTACATCAGAATTCAGAAACAATAAATAAATATAATAATACGTCAATGATAGCATTGCCGTCGAATGGTCGTGCCGCCACCAATATTATTGTTATTATTTTTTTTTTTTTTTGAAATCGCGCATCCATTAAATTATTACTACACATACCGCACTCGTACACAAATCCTTATCAATTTAGGTCAAATTGTAAAGAAAAAAAAAAATCATTAACCCATTAATTTTGTATATATGGATTGGATTATAAAAATTTGCCATAATTCTGGAGGTCGAAAAAATTAATTTCAAAAAATAAGAAAAAAAAAAAAAACATACGTAGTATTAATATACACAACATTATTATAATTGAGTCACAGTTGCAACAAAAATTATTATCAGACATAATTGTTATTTTTAGCTCAGTAATTGATATATCGTTTTAGTCAATCGTGTTTGTACATATTTAAGCAATAAGTTCAATAACATTTGTGCAGATAAATAGATTGAGGAAGGACTTGTAATTTGTATTGTTTTTTTTTTTTTTTTTTTTTTTTGTATGATAACATATTGCAAAATGTTTACAGAGTTATTTATGATTGCTTAAACTTTGTGATACCTTTTAACATAAAAATGTTCTTAAATAGAAAATGTTTAAAAACTAAAAATAAAGTGATATTATTAACTGAAATATGAGTGATAATAACAAACATTTGTGATACCTGTTTTTTTTTTTTTTTGTTGCATAAAGCTGTGATATCTGTTTTCAATTTGTTTAAAAAATTACCTTTGAAAAAATATTCAAATTTGACTTAAAAACTCTAGATATCATGGATTTTGGTTAGCAAATAACTAAAAATGTGCTTGAACATGTGATATTCTAATACCTGTGATACTTTTTAACACAAAAACAATACTAGTTATTTTTTGGTAATATTTAAGTATGAAAATCGTCAATTTTTCATCAATGTTTTTTACTAGATAAATTTATTTGTGATAATTACAGAAATATCACAAGCTTTATATACATCTGTATATTGTGTTATTACTGTCAATTTGTTAAAATTACAAAACTAAAAATTTTAATCCATATTTTTAAATACCACAAAATTTGTAATGTTCGAAAGTAGACGCAACATTCCTTATACCTGTGATACCTTTTCAGCGAGCTCTTAAATATTTCTGTATCACTGAATACTTTTATCTTCCGTTTAAGAAAGATATAATATTTTAAGAGTCAAATAATTGAATGCAACTTACAAAAACTTGTGATATTCTACATTGTGATATAATATATCACAAAATTCGAGTACTCTGTGATACCTTCGTGATCTCTTACATTCTTGTGATATTTTTGTATATTTAATTGAATATCATCGTTTTTTTTTTGTGAAGATAATTTTAACAGTTTTTTGTAATAAAATTTATCACATTGAGTAGAAAAATTTCATGACTAAAAACATCCTCCTTAAAAATAAGTTATGATATGGCAAATTTTAACACTACTTAAAAGAAGCTAGATCGTCTAAAATGATTGTGATATCTTAAAAATAACACTTATCACAAAATAATTTTGCTCTGTGATACTTTTAAAAAAAAGTTATATCAGTATTAAAAGTAAGAAAAATGATATGTAACCTACAGATTCTTGTGATATTTTATATTAACTCGTGATAAAATGTATCACATGTTCTCAGACCGTACTAAAATTAAGATTTTGATGTGTGATAACTTCCATAAACCACTGTAAATCGATCAATTCATACTCTTGTCTACACGAGATTTTCAATGTATACCACATAAAACCACAAGAATCATTTCAAACAACACCAGAAAAGACATGTTAAGCTTTCAATCATAAATTGCCCTGCAAAAAGGTATACCTTTTATATATGTATCTGTAGATATACATTTGCCATCAATATGCAACTTCAGGTGCAATCATGCATTTATTATATTTATGCGCATGGTTTAGTCAAACATAAGCAAAAGCATGAGCATAAGTATAATAATTTGCTTTTGTTTGCATCTCCGCCGCCGCATATTATTCCCCATTCGCAGCAACCACATTAAATTAGTCTGCAAAATTTCCATTCGAATGATTTTTTAGATACTTTAACAGCTCGAGAGTACTTTTATACATGACTTTATGCATTTTTGTATATAGATATAAGATTTACACGCTATGTTGATTATTGGTAAACGTCAAAAGTTATAAAAGCCATGGCACTAAATTAATAAAAATTTACACTGCTGCAGTGTGTTTGCAAGGTGAACTCTCGCAAAGTGTTTATACTAGAGTATCTATCTGATGGATCTCTATTTAATAAAACTATCTAACTATCTATAGGAAAAAATCAAAATTGCAATTTTTTTTTTCTTCAATTTTTTTTTTTTTTTTTGCAATTAAATAATTTTACCTCATTCACTCTCTCAAGTGCTTGCTTGCTTGCTTGCTTTGGCTGTGTATGGGATATGTTACATAACTTTGAATAGAAATAGTGAATGCATTTATGCACTTATTTAAAACTTATGATATAATTGTTGAATCTATATTTGGGGGGGCTCGCTTGGTTTTGGGGGGAGGGAAAGGGGTATAGTGCTCTTAAAAGTGGTGATGTTAAAAAAAAAAAAAAAAAAAAGAATTATATATTTTTTTTTTTTTTTCTTTTGATTCGGTGCCATATCGTTGCGCTTTTGCTATGCTGCAAGTGATTTGTAACTGAATTTTTCAAAGAGAAGGAAATATTTATTTTCGAATTTTCTTAAAAAAATGAGAAAAAAATGTAGGTACACGCTTTGCCAGTGCTAAAGTATAAAATTGAATCAATACATTCTGGTTTGAATAAGGGGTGGAAATTCTTAACAAGAGAGAGAGAGTGGGGGGTTGAGAGAAACATAGGAAAGTCAAAATTAAATTTAAGACTATCCCTGACATTAGGAGACTGCTTGGCGTTGGCAAACATTGTTTTTTTTTTTTTTTTTTCATTATTGCTGTTTGTGTTTTGTATTTTGTTTTTGGTAAAAATATTTTGGCTCAGAAATAGATACGACGAAAGTACGAGTAACATCATCGCGCGAAAGTGGTTTTTTGGCTTTAAAAAACAATAAAAGGGATAGTTGTTTTTTAAATGGCTATTTGTATGTTTTTTTTTTTTTTTTTTTTTTAGGTAATTCATTTTTTTTATTTCGAGAATTTTTGCAATTCAATTAACAATGTTGCTTAGATTAGCATTTTTTTAATGTGATCTTTTGACAAGTGACTGTATAGATTGATGAAATTGGAAAGGTGCCTGAAGGTTGACATTTTAGACCTGAACTTTTTAATTTTTTGTGAACTTGGTCATTCAAGAAATCTTTGAATTGAAAATGAAATGAATTTCTTTCAACAAAAAAAAAATGTAAGTCTTACCTTAGTAAGACTTAATATCAATTTTTTCTTGGCAACATGTTGCTGCAACATGGAACTTTTTCCGATTCGATTTCCTAGTATTACTCCAAGTTACATGTAGTCTTTACATAAAAAATATCGAATTGTCAATGATAATATTGACTTTACAGAAGAGAAACATGTTGCTGACAACAATTTTTACTAGATTCTTCGAGTACACAAAACATTAATACCAAACATTTTAAACAAGCTCGTCTTCTATCCCTTCTTTATGAGTCGAATATTTTTTTAATAAAAATACAAACGTAATTCCAGCAAAAAGTTGAGCAACATGTTGCTGATATGGTCAATTTTCTTTAAGAATACCTACTTGAAACTGGTATGGAAAAAAATGGACATTTTGCTTGAACTTGTTATCACAAACTTTAATTTGGCAGAAACATAACTATGTCAACATGTTGCTAGTAAATTAACTGAAATAATATTGAATGACATACAAATCATCTACCGAAAGTTGTTAGTAGCCTACAGAAATTGTAATCATTATATGATTTAAATATGGAAGTGTTGATAAGTCCTTGCAACATGATTCATGCATTTTGTTTGAATTTTTTGGTTTTTATCTAATTAGGTTTTCGTATGATAGGTACATAATGATTTTGCAAAACTGTACAAAAATTATTCAAATGTTGCGTCAACATTTTGAAATGTTTCAAGAAATCTTTTTCTGATTTTCTTCTTATCATTAGAAAAAAAAAATGATTAATTAGAAAAACAAGGACACAAAACCATTCATGCGTAAACAATTTACAAGTTTTTCTTGTTTTTTCTGCTTTAAGTAAATTTTTAATCACACATTTCAGAGAAGAGACTCACATTTGCATCGTTATCAAACCGATTTATTTCAATTAAACCATAATTATGACTTCAATCAAACAGCCTATGAAAAGGGGTTGTTGTGTTAGCTGATAAGAAGGCAGAAAAAAAGAAAAATTGATAAAAAAAATATAAATGTGTGCCTTGGGTGTATGTCGCAGTTAAATATTAAGAATACAAAAAAAATAATGCAAATGAGGCGACTTTTTTTTCCATGTTATTTGATTAAAGTATTTTCTTCTTCTTCAAGAACGTGTACTTCAAAACAAATATGTATTCACTTGAAAGTGTTATTTGTTAATCATAAAACATGTTACAAAAAAGCTTTGATATTGCACCGCCTCAAAAAAAAAAAAAAAACAAAAACCACAAATCAAATATTTTAACTTTAAGTCAAACTTTAGATAAGATATCGTAGGAGAGCGCCTTTAAAGCTTGAACTCATAGGACTAGAAAATTGTTATGGAATAATTTTTATATTTTTTTTTTTTAATATTTTTCTGGAAGTCAAATTCAGTATTCAATGTTTATGTTGATTTTTGATAAAATTTTATATGTTTTCAACCATCTGCTATGGTAAATATTGAAATTTTATGATGGGGGGGGATTTTTCATTTTTATCAATTTGCTTATGTTAAATTGTGCAAATATTAGAAAATAGATTAAAAATCTACTAAATGTATATAGAAACGAGGACAACAGATTTTTTTCCAATCAAAAAGTATGCATGCATGGCAAAGTATATGCAAGATTTTTAAAAATATTTTTATCAATTTATAAAAATGAGGACATGTGAAAAACTCATATAGTAGATAAGAATTTGTTTTCTTCATTTTTTTTTTCCATCAGCAAATAGGTATTAAGACATTGTGTATATTACAAATTTTGATAAGGACATATTTTGAGATATATTTTGTAATATATATTTCGGAAAAATATTAAGCAACATGTCAGAAAACTCTTTTGCAACATTTTGAAAACATTTTTTGTTGCTAGGATTTTTTGTTGGTTTTATTGCTTTTATTTATTTATTGCAGTTCAAATTCATTACTTGATAAATTGAGTCGAAAATTGGGTGCAAATAATGATTGTATCTAAGAAAATGTATGTTAACTACCCTGGCAACATGTGTCTAAGATTTTTTTGATGCTTTCAAATCTAGTTCATGAGTTTGCATGAGATTATAATATCGAATACCAAATTTTGAATCGAGTAAGCACATCAAATACTTGAGAAAAAAAAATTATCTGGCAATATGTTGCTAGCAACATTTTACTGTATAATGTTAGAGTGTATAACTTTTAAAAGGGAATTAATCTCTTGGAAAGCTTCGTTTGAAGTCATGACAGCAATTATTGTCAGTAACTTTTTCGAAAACAAATTCATTTTGAAGATAACATCAAAATTACGAATATGTTGCCAGTGGATGCTCTATGCTGCAAGATTCATTTGAGAAATTTTGTTTTTAATTTTTCTGTATGATAAATCAATTTCCTGCTATTGTTTTGCAAATTTCTTATCTTTAACAAAAAAAAAAGTAAAACCCAGACAATTTGTTGCTTGCAACATTTTTTTGTGTCCAATGTTAGTTTGTAAATTTAAAGGAAATACATTTTTTTTGATAAAAATGAAACTATAATTGTCTATAAAAAAAAATATTTTCGAGAAACATTGAACCTCCCCAAACAATTTGTTGCTAGCAACATTTTCTTGTGTCTATTAATAATTAAAGTGTAAAGCTTTAAAGGACCTTCATTGTCCTGATTGCTCTTCAAGAAAATATTGAAAATAATCATTAAAGCCTTTACAAGGCAATTTGTTGCTAGCAACATTTTATATGTTGTTTCAGTTTTGTATTCTTGGACCTTAATGATAATAATAAAATTTTTAAAAATTTTGTATCTATTGATTTTAGTAACTTTTTTCTACAAAAGAACGGATCGAAAGCATATGCAACATGTTGCCAAGAATTTTTTCAATTTTTTTTTTTTTTAATTTTACTTATGAGAGAAAAAAGTTCCACTGTGCTAATAATAGCCTGCAAGGACACTTTAAAACCTCAATGTAATAACAAATTGGGTCCGGTTATGTAATGTTATGTGTAATGTGACCAAAGCTATAATTACAGTTCTCGAATGAGACGAGTTCTTCTGTTTTTTTTTCTCTTTTCGATTTAAATCAATTTAAATATAAATACATCCGTTCGTTTCAAAGGGGCCATCATTCATTATACAATACAATGTATGGAACTTAAATTGGTAATATATTCTGCAATTGCATATTTTTTCATCAAGGAGTGAAGAAAAAGTCAAAACAACACGAAAAACAAAACTTAAAAAAAAAAAAAACAGTTCAAGAGCCATCATTTCCTGCGCAGCTGATTTTGCCCCCAAAGAATGCTGCTACCCAGTATGATGGTGAGAACATAATCATTTTTTGAACGAAAATCATATGGTCAAGACCAAAAAAAACCAAATACAAAAAACTTCATCATGATGATTTCGTTGCATCGATATAAAATAATTCACTCTGAACACCTTGAAAAATTAAAGTCCACAGAAAAATGGATGAATATGATAATGAGAATAAAGACGATGATGATGATATGATGGATGAATATATAATTCAAAATGATTGCCCAACAACGGTCATGGATTTTATACAAAAAAAAAAAAAAAAAAACAACAACAAAAATTCTGTACATATCCTTCTCGTGTATCTCACTTACATCGACTTTGAATTTGAATCGCCTTCACTTGAAATTGCTCTGCAATCAGGTATAAATTCATTTCGTACACATTGGAATGATCGATATTCTTTTTTCTCTTTTTTTTCTGCACTGTGATTGTAAGAATCTCAAGGTGTTTGACATAATTATTAAGTTTTACTGATATCAGCAGGATAAATCTTTGGTAAAGAAAATTATAGTCAAAGAGTGTAGAAGGTGAGAGATAGAATTCATCATTCGATAAACGTTGGAGTGCCACAAGGGACAATTTAAGGACCACTACTTTTTGTGCAAACACTTGGCTGGTCAGTTTAACGTTGAATGCTGCCAAATTTTAAATAAAATATTGATGAATATTTATCGGGAGTGTTTACACTAAATTATTTAGCAATAAACTTTGAAAAATTTCAACTCTTTCGATGGCATTTTTATTCAAGCTTCTAAAACCACGTAACCTACTTTTTGTACTTTCTACTTCAGATTATTTGGGTAAAGACACTCAGGTGAAACATATTTCATTTTAAAAATCTGCTGAGTCTCCCGATACCTTAAGTGATGAGGGTGTAATTTCTCTGAACTCTTAAAACATTCTCGCCCAGAGATAAAAAAAAAAACATTACCAAAACAATAAATCATCAGCTTTTGAACCGAAGATGATGATGATGATGCTCAAAATAAGGTAATAAATTATAAAACAGGTACCAACTAACTACTTCGTACAAAATAAATGAAAGAAAAGAGAGAAATAAGAATTGCTATAAACAATAATTAACAATTAATCTATACACTAATCTGGCAGCCAACATCTAACATGGCTTCTGTGATGTTTTCAAAAACAAAAAAAAAATTCTAAATTAAGAAGTTAAAGAGAAATATCAAAAAAAAAAACGAATGAATTACTTACTTGAATTTAAAAAAAAAAAAAATTGAAAACATTAAATTTGAGATTAAAGAAGAAATACGATGACATTCAGCGGTCATAATAATACTTCTAATTAATTGTTTTATCAAAAACGAAATAATAAAACTAAAATGATTTTATTTTTTTTTTTGTTTTTTGTTGTTAAGACACACTAACAGGGTGGAGAATTTTGAAGAGAATTAAAAGTGATTTATATGAGAGATTAAGTTCAACTTAGAGCTTAAATAAGATTTGCCCCAGAGCAATTTTGCGTTTAACCTGTATTAATTCCGTAATTTCACAGACAATTTTACATATTCTATACATTAAATAGAACAGAACTATCAAAAAGCACAAAAAACGGCAAAGTTGCTCAGTTAGTAGCTCAATTTTCAGAATTGTTTTGTCAATTCTTACTCATATTAAATTAGTTAAAATTATCGAAAATGTATTGTTTCAAGTGATTTCAAAATCAGAGCACTTCACAATAGAACAAAATTGCAATAAAGCTAAATAAAGTTGCTCAGTTGGTAGATATTTTGTTTCTATTTTTGTTAACTCTTTGTAATTCCTTAAATGTATTACTCATTTATTGCAACAAGTCATTATTCAAACTGAAGTTCTTATTAACAATAAAAGATTTGAAATTATCTAAAAAAAAGATAATAATAAAGTTGCTCAGTTAGTTAGTTAGTGCGTTATTAAATTAAGTTGCTCAATTTTGCTCTGCATCTTCTCTAAAAGTTCTTATTTAAATCGATAAATGGTCTGAAAAGCACAATAAAGAATTTTGGTGTTCTCCAAATAAATAGCTCAGTTGTTGCTCATGTATAATAAGGCGCAATTTATTTATTTTTTATTCGCCAGTATACATCCACCAAGTATTGATATTAATTAATTCTATAAAGAAGTCCAAACAACCCTAATTTAAAATTATACAAATAAGTTGCTCAATTATTGCTCAGTACATTTTTGCTGTATAATGTTAACCTAAGGTATAAAAGCTTTAGCTTTAGGTATTGTATTTTAATGATAAAGGAGTTTAAACCAAAAAAGGAATATTTAATGAAATTTGATCAGATTAGTTATTTTAAATTATTTCACTATTTTGAAAAAGCAAAATCTTGGTTTAAATACACATTTTTCATAGGTCTATAGTCGGATCATGTTTGGTATTTAAAGGAAAAAACAACCTAATTTATTTGTAGCTCAATTTTTCCCCATTTTTACATTGAAAAACAACTCGCGAGTAAGAGTTGCTCAGTTGAAAAATTGAGCAACTTTACAAATAACCGTGTCTTTATTAAAAAAAAAAAAAACACAATTTGTACAAATTGAACCAAAAAATGAGCACTAAAAATTCAATATTTTTAAGATCTCTAGATTTTGAATATGAATCTGAAATTTTTTATACGTTAAAGTTGCTTAGATGAACAAAAATTGAGCAACTCTTTACAAATTAACGTCTATGTTCTATTCACAGAAAGAAAATATTAAAAAATTAACTACTTAATATAACCAAAAGTTATCAACAAAAAAATTAAAAGTGAGCTAAAAATTGAGCTAAACTAGTTAATATCCTAGTTATTATTTTTGTTTACGTTTTTCTTATTGCCAAACATAAATTTTTAAAGATTACATTGGTTTCGCAAAGAAAGGAAGTCAGAAGCAAAAATTGCTCAGTCAAAGAAATTGAGCAACTTTTTACTTTTAAGCAAAATTCAAATTTGCTTTTAAACAAAATAGCATTTTGACAAAGGCTCTTATAAAGAAGTGAAAAGCAGAAAAATTTACTCAGTGCATTTTTTTTTAATTGGTGAAATTCTGAATTAAAATAAAAATATCGAAAATTTTGTACACCCTTTAAATAGCAAAAATACCTTCTCTCAAATTAAATTTTGATTCTATTTCAAACTTTCCCTGATAAGACTGTCTAGTCTCTAGTTTCTAGGGCGGCTATTTTCAAACAATTTCTTAAAATAAATAATAATTTTTAATAATTTATTTTTTTATCTCTAAAAGCAAAAAAAAAAAAAACATCACCCTGTGCTATCAATTATTATTAGCATGCATTTTTTGTGTGGTGGTTCTGGTTATACATGGATGGGATGACAAGTGATCATCGCTAAAAGGCAAGGTCAGCACTTGGGAGCATTCTCATAAATTAAATAAATGATGCAAAACATAGCGCAAACAATTGCGGCTTTTGTAATAAATCAGAAGCGACTATACGTCTCTGCTGAAAGAACAGAAAACAAACTTCTTCTTCTTATTCTATACTGTGTCTGATCGTATGTCCGTCTGTCTGTTGTATCTATGGGTTTCTTTTGATTGGAGGATTGCGGCGCAAAGATACTATACTATGCATTTTGTATATAAAAATGTTTTCAAAAAAAAAAGATAGAAAGATACAAAAATATGCACACAGTACACATAAATTCGAATTTAATTTTATTTGATGATGATTTTTTTGATGTTGAGAGATGCCAGTAGTGCCGCAGCAAACAGAATACTATACAACCAACGGACGAAGACGATGAAGGCGGCAAAAGGCAAGTCTTCTTTGGATGGTGATTCTTAAACTGATGATGATGATGAAGATGAAGATGTTTTGATGCATCTATGGGATATACTGTTTGTAAATCAAAAATAAAGGCAAATGACCTGAGGGATTTCTACAGCCACCACATCGAGAGAATTGTTAATAAATTGTATATAGAATGTAATAAAATTCAACTTGATTTTGAAAAATTGTTGTAGGAGGCTGATGGTTACTTAATTTTTTTTTTTTTTATTTAAATGGTTATAAAATTCGAAGGATTTCTTTATTTTGAAATTTATAGTCAAAAACATCATTACTTAAAGTCAATTTAAATTGCTGTTTTTATAGTTTTATAGCTTTTTTAAATTTTTGTTAGAGATTAGTTTGGATTTTTGGTATGCATTTTTTTTTATTTTTTGACTTACTGATCGTGAGTTTCAAAGATACATTAAATTTGGCCTCAATTAAACTTACCTGAAATTAAAAAGAAAGAAAAAATTAATAAATTGCATAAAAATAGTTAATAAAATAAAATTATTTATAATAAAGTTTTCATATTCTAAAAACCGCATTTTAGTTGCAAATTAGTTTTAGTTTCGATTTCAAAATAGTCAATATTGCATTATAAACTAGTTCTGAGATATGCGTATAAGGATTTAAGTCTACAACTTACTAAGAAGTTAGTTTAAAATCAATTGCAACATTTCACCTGATCAATGTAATTTCAAATCGATTGCAAAAGAGTTTAAAATTAGTTGCACACTAGTCAATATTGTCCATTCTGATAAATTTTTTGGTGTTTCTAAAGAGTATTAGGATGTCAGTAATTTTAACCTTGAGAAAATTCAAATCGATTGCAAACGAGTTTGGAATCGGTTGCAAACTAGTTTGCCAAACTATTCACGATTTATGTACATTTAATCGTTGCAACAACTGTGTTTCAAATCGATTGCAAAACTTTTAAATATTGAATATGTAATAACATCAAAATGGAGCTAGAAAGTTTTTGTTTCTCATTGAAAAGTCAACTCAATGCAGAATTTCACAAAAAAAAAATCAAAAATGTATTTCAAATAAATTTCAAATCAGTTTCAATACGATTTCAATAGTTGATACGATGTTTTAAACGTTGTAGGTCATGATTGCAAACAATTTAATATAAAAATGCAAGCAACTTTTTGTATTCTTCAATGTTTTAAGTAATTTAGTCCGGAAAGTGCGTAAATTCAACAAAAATTGCATATTAGTTGCATAATGATTTTAAAATAGTTTGAATTGGTTGTTAGCTACAAATTTTTGCATTTTTGAGCTTTATCTAAGGTTTTGAAAAAGAAACTTATCGAATAATCAAAATTTCACTCCAAAACTAAATCAAATCGACTGCAAATAAATTTTTATTTGAATGCCAAATCAGTTTCAAGATGGTTGCAAACTAGTAACATCGCTATGTAGCCTAGTTTAAGGTGTATTTCGAAGTACCAATTCTTAAAACTTTAAAAAATTGCTAAGAACTGATGGGTAACTCAAGTTTTCATAGTTAACAATAATTGATTTGAGTTGATGTGGTACTCTGTAAACTGTCGTCGTCTTGAAACTGTAGGCACATGTAATTGGATAGAATGACATAACATTTATCAAATTTTGTGAGTATAATTGGATCTTAAAATAGTTTACCTACTTTTTTCTGCAATTTAAATTAATTTACACAAAACTCCTACTCAGCCCATAAGTCTACCAATTTAAAAACTTTCTTGCCTCGAGTATTGTTTTTTTTTTTTTATTTTACTTTTTTATGACAACTTAACTTGTACAAAAAAAAAATGGACAGTAAAATGGACAGACAAAAAAAAAAATTATAATTGAAATCAAAACACAATTAGCCCCCACAATCGTTTATGTTTATAAAAAGAAAACCACTAAAATAAATTAAAAAAAAAAAAAATAAGCAGTCGACCAATTTTGTGGTATCTTTCTCTCTCAATCACTTTTATCCTCATATTCTTGTGAACCATTTGCATTCATCCACAATAAATAAATAAAAATGAAAAAAAAAAATTCCTTTTGTTAATTTAAAAAAAAAAAAAAAACAATCCAAATATGGGTTCCTCGACAACCGACCATCATAAGGAAGTTGGTTGGGATTTGAATGATGGTCGCCAGCTAAAACCATTATGGTCTTGTTGCTTTTAGGAGCAGCTGGATGCATCCGTATGAGAGATGCAACAAGACAGACTAAAGAAATAAATAAAAAAAAAGACAAATGACACGAAATGCTTCAAACAAAAAAAAAATTAAAAAAAAGGATGAAGACGAAAAAAAAAAGTGTTGGATAAGTAAGGGAAAAGGTCAAGATATTTATTATATAAACATTCATCGATCATTTCGGTATAATTTTTAAGGTTTTTTTTTTTTTTTTTTTTTGTTTAAACTGATGCACAGTGTGTCGTCCCCTTATGATAAATCACTTTTTTTTTGTTAAAAATTAATATTTTTGCTATTAAAATATAATTTAGAAGTGTCAACTCATATGAAAACATATTTATCTTACAAAATAACCCAGGTTATGTATTCAAAATAAGCTCCGAAACATGAGTACCTCGGAAATCGAAAATATTTTGAGGAATTTATGGGAATCTTTGAGAGTATATATTTCACATTTGGTAATTGTTTGAAAAATTTTGTTAATGTTATTTTGTTTATTTGAGTGTTGTTGTAAAACGTATAACAAAAAAAAATTAAATTTATAAAATTATATATGAGTTATTAAAATTTCTTTGATAAATGGCCAAAAAAAAAAAAATTTAATTTTTAAACTTAATTTAAAAAAATACTTATTAAATCATATCGATAATTTTTTTATATTATTTTGCCATAGGCTTATACTTAATATTGGCAAAGTTTGGTCTGCTTCTGTTTGCGATTACCAGAGATATTCACATTTATGTGCTACGAGTCAAGTACTCAAAATAATTCATTTTTTGAGAAACATCTTCAAGGGGATCACAAAAATGAAAAAATCGATGTTTTTAATAATTTTTAGCTATACACAAGTAACAAAAAGCTGTTTATGTAATTAAAAATATTTTAAATATTGTTTTCAACAAGAAAAAAATTATATTTTTCTGCATACTAGATTTTTAATATAATTACTTGACCCGGCCACGCTCTACTGTGTATTATAGCGTATTTACCAACCTCGCCGATATAAGAATTTACGAAAATGCAAATAAAACGTTATTTCAAAATTTGAAAGCGATTGACAAAAAACTATTCGAGATTTGCTATGAAACGCAAATAAACATACGATTTTTTTGTATAGAGAATATAAACAAAACAAGTTGACTTCAACTTAAGATTTCTCAAGGTAGAAAAAAGATATTGAAAAGATTTAAACGGGCTTTAAAAGAAAACATTTAGTTCTTTTAGAAACTGTCACAAATTTATTTAAAATAAATCACCACGTTCAAGAACATAACCTCAAAAACTGTTAAAAAACGACATTTCAGATTTTCTAACGGGAATATTTCAAAAACGTGATATGATAGAATTTTTCTGAGTTCGGATTCGAGATCAGCACACCAAAAACCTTACGAAAAGTATATTTTTGTTTATATATAAAAAAAAAAATTAATTTTGCTCACAAGTGGCTTCTTCAATAAATGTTAATTTCATAAATTATACTAAAAAAAAAGTAATAGGTTGTTTAATTTGTTAACTTGTAATTTTTTTTTCTATTCCTGCCATAAAAACACAAAAAAAGATATTAAAACTCCAAAAACTTAGCTGCAAGTATTTATGATAAACTTTTGTATGGGCTAGACACACTGTGTGATGGTCTGGTCATCTTGTCTTTATTTGTAATTTTTATTATCACTTTATTTCAACAGAAAACTGGATTTTTTGTTTAACGACATTTTAGCTAATGTTTTTTTTTTTTTTTACTTCAAATGCACTTTTTTGTATCTTAAAGTGCAGTATAAAGATACAGATACATTTTGTGTGTGGTATCCAATTGAAAGATAGAAAATAAGAAAAAAGCTAAGTAGAAGTTGTTTATGGTTTTTATTTTTTATTTTTTATTTTTTGTGTGGGCGGCAACGCAAATTGGTTGTTTTTGAAAATTTTCTGTTTTTTTATTTATTGTAAATAATGTAAAATGTGTTGAGAGAAGGAATCAGAGGTGATGTGAGGTTAAGTTGTTATGAGTTGTTTTTTTTTTTTTTTTAGGTTTTTAATGAAAGATCGACTTTAAGAGACTCTATTCTCTCTATGATGATGGGTCTGTGTTGGGTGTGGCACGATTTTTATATTTTTTTTTTTCATCCGCATCATCACAGCATCCACACGACTCAATTTTCCCGACACTCTCTATAAAGAAATGCTCGCTGCACAATCGTGTTGTAAAGTTTATTGAAAATAATGTAATTGTATACTTTAAAGTCTTTATCTTCTCTTTTTTTTTACTGTCTCGAGATGAATAAATGGCATCTATTCTGTAATGTTGTTGTTGTTATTTGAAAATGGATGCAAACACATTTTCAGCGGTTGTGGGTGTTTGTTTGTTATTGAGGTTTTAGATAGATAGTTTTTTTTTAAATCTGTGTTTAATGTGGTGATGGAGGCTTGAAGACTCACGAAAAATAATAGGCGCTAATTGATTAGATATTTTGACGTTTATTGTAATGTAGAGAGAGAGTTTAATATCTTAATTTCAATTTTTTTTTTTTGTCTGTAATAGAGGTGCATTTATCAAGATATTAAGTTTGAATGGGTTTTTTTTTTGAATAGGTTAAAAGGTGAAAATTGGGTGGAAACACAATTAACTTTATTTATGTAATAAAATACTTTTGAATTGAAAGTTTAAGGTGTTACTTTGCATTCAATTTAAAATTGTTAAATAACCAATTTGAAACTAATTTGAAAATTTTGAACTAAGTTTGCAATTTTTGTGTAATAAATTTTGATATTATCGATGGCTCGTTAACTATAGAGATCTTAAAAACATCTTAAAATTCGATAAAAACGCAATGAATTCTAGTTAACAAAAAAAAAAAAAATTAAAACTACTTTGCGATTGATTTTACACTGCTGAAAAAGCAACCACTTTGAAACTGCTCTGAAACATAGCTTAAAGTTAGATGATAATGCAGTCAGTATTTTTAACAAAATATTTGAAGTTATTTTTAGTACCTAACCAATTGGTAACATTTGTTTTATAATAACCCAAAAATAATGAAAAATTCCCCAAAAAAAAAAGTATTTTTTTCACCAAAAAATGTAATTCCCCTTTAAAAAATAAATTGAACCTGTTTGGTTAGTCTAAAAATTCTTCTAGTTCTTTTAAACACCTAGACTTGTACTAAGGCTTTAATAAGATAAAGGTCGAAGTTTTATTTTATAGAAGTTAGGTATTTAGGTTTTCTCTTTTTATTTAACTTTACTGACCATATGTGAAAAGATTATCATCTCACCCTGAGACATTCAAAAAAAGTCTGCAAATATAAAAATTAATACAAAAAAAAAAAAAAATTATTTTCAACAGAAAACCAACCGCAAACATTTCATTGTTAAGTCATCAAGAGCTATGTATGTAGATTCTATCTAGGGGTTTTTTTTTTTTTTTTTTTTTTCAAGCCAAAACCACAAGGCGTCAGCAGAGTGAAATTATGAATCCCACTTACATACTTTTTTTTTTTTTTTTTTTTTTTTTTGTAAAGTCATTTTCACCATTAATTTTTATCCTCTTTTCGTCTCGTTCTTCTACCTACTTCTTTGAAATGTCTCTGTTGTTGAGTAATCATTGCCACTGATGTGCAGACAATTTTTTTTTTTTTTTTTTTTTAATTTTAATTTTTCAGACTTCACAGCACAAGTCTCGACTCTCGACGATGTGAAACCCTTTTATGAAGATGTTTTTTTTTTTTTTTTTTTTTGTATAAACACAATTTTTACTCATTTGCTTATTTTTCAATATGCCCTTCACGGGCTGCTGTGATGTTTATCTTTAAGTCATCAAGTGTCTTCGTCAAAATCCACAGCGCTCCAGACATTGACAGACCGACCAAAAGGGAGATATATACAATAGAGTGAAAGAGTTTCCCTTTTACGAAAACCAAACAAACTTTTTTTTTGTGTGTGTTTTCAAAAAAAAAAAAAAAAAAAAAATGACGAAGAGAGGGCATCAAAATTCATTGAGGATGTCTTTGATTAAAAAGTGATTAGTTTGGATTTTTTTTTTTCATTTTTTTTTCTTCTGCTTCTATAAACATTTAAATGAAAAACACACACACTTACATACATTTTTTTCAATTCTTTAAATAATAACAAAAAAAAAAAAAAACAAATATACACCCGACAAACTTTATTTCAAAACGACGAAAAAGAATAAAAATAATCAATTCAATGTCCATTGACCAGGGCGCGTGTATTTACAATTTTATGTTTGTCTTCCATTCGTTCTGTTTGATTCATTTTTGTTTTTTTTACACAAAAATTTGGGGCAACACAAAAAAACCTCAAGAAAATGATACAAAATTACTATTTTAAAAACGATATGGTCCAAACGTTGGAAAACAAGGACAAATGAGGAAAGAGGAGTTGAAATGAAAGTAACAAAAATACGAGCCATTCATATGTACTCGTATACAAGTTCCTATCCTATCTAAACCAATATATTGGCATTGTACGTAAAATTTATTGTTGTCATTCTTGGACCGAAGCCGGCTCACAGGGTGACTGACCACAAACGATAAATTATCATGACCAACCATCGCATCCCTGTTTCCAGAATCATCATCATCATCAACATTATTGTCCAGGAGAGAGAAACTTTACGATCCAGCAGCTGACTGGCTGGATGGAGATGGATACGTAGTCCCTTTGGAATAGTTTTTTTTTTTTTTTTGTTCTGGCTTTTTTGTACAAGTCCCTATATATTTAATTCCTCTTCCTTTCATGGCTATGTTATGTCTACTTTTTCCATCAAAGTTAACCGAAAAATAAAAGAAATAAGAGAGGAAGTTTAAGCCTCCCTTATGTGACTCTCGTGCAACATATTCCAACGAGTAGTTTCTGAAGAAAAAAAAAAAATTTTTTTTTTGTTTGTGTTTTTTTTTTCTTTTTTTTCTTATAAACAAATTGTATCTTTCACAAAATTTATTCATTTGACGAAAAAAGAGACACAAAAAATAAGATAGATAATCAGAGCACGAAACACTGATATGTGCCATGAAAAGACTCACAAGATTATTTCTTGCACTATTTTTTTTTTTTTTTTTTTTTTTTTTTGTGATAAATTTTGACACATTATGACACGAAATCACGTTTTATTCTGTTTTAAGCTAGAGATCGCATAAAATAGTTTGTATAGCTTTTGTTTTATGCTCAAATATGCTTGGTATCAGAATATAATTACCTTGTGTGCAAGACGACAAGAGGTCAATACACGTCTTGACTTAGAGGTTATGTGGTTTTGCATACAAAACACACGTTTTCAGTTATTTTTTTTTTTTAACATTTTTCAATTTTTCTTTTATACAAAAATTTGCTGAATGTTGATTTTGAAGGTTGGTGTTCTACGAATAGATTCCAAAATTAAAACTACTTTACCGACATTAATCTTTAATATTGACTGAAAAGGAGCCCTTAAACTGTCACCTAAAGAGATTTAGAAAATCTGAATGTCTCCCAGCAGTCTGTCACCATTATGTTCCCTACACCAAAGTTTGCTTCAAAAACGCTGCTATTTTTCAAAACAAACAAAAAAAAATTCCACACAAAATTTTCGATGTATAAAAGTTCAAAAACAAAAAACAAAAAAATCAACACAAAACACACATAATTCATTAAGTGTCAAACAAATTTGACAATTAGCTCCTCATTCACCTAAATAATATCAAAAAGACTACTTGTCAAAAAAAAAAATAAAAAAATCTTGTGCGTGCTTCTATTTAACGAATGCCTCTAGTCTAACTTCGAAAACATTTTTTGTTTGTGTATAAACTAAGTGGTGCTAAGGGTGTGCGCGGCAGGAGTGCTACTTTTGCTGTGATATGCTTTATTCTATGACATAGTGACAGTGTAAGCATTTTTATTTTAAGGCCTTTTCGGTGCCAACAACTATTAAATCATTTGCAACCCTCACGCAATGAGAAAATGCGAAGAAAATTTATATAAAGGCCAAACCAACAACAACAAAACAAAAATCCAAGTCCAAATTTTTGGGGAGTCGCACAGAGGACGACACATTAATTTTTTTTTTTTGAAAGATGTCAGAGGGGTAGGTATACCGTGAAAGTTGTAAAAACGTTGAAAATATACCGCACACGCAGCAATTATGCTAGCGACAGGCCTATTTAATTTTTGATTATGTGGCGATGAAATATTTATATGTTTCGTATATCAGAGACGAGACTAGGTTTTATTTTTTTTTTCCTTTTTTGGTTTGGTTTGCCGGCGCCATACCACTGTCGAATGACTTGACTTATTGGGGCGAAATGTTTTGTAAATAGGGGATGTTTTGTGGTTATTTTGTTGTTGTTTTTTTTTTGTTCCTGTTTGATGAACGATAAGCAAAAGTATGGAAAATATATGGTTTTTTTTTTTTTTTTTTTTTGCTTTTTTTGATTAAATAAATTTATTATCAACTAGTTGAACTAATTTGGAAAATTGTTTGGTTAGGTGGGTTCGAGTATTATCCGTCTGTCGGTGTGTGTGTTTTCGACAAGGAAATAAATATTAAATCAGACATGTGTGTGATATAGTTTTTTTGGGTTTGGTTCAAAAAGGGGAGGTTTCATATAGTTGAATAAATATCAATTTTTAAAGCACACAATCGTTGTCTTTTACAACAAAAAATTAAGTCGATATATCAGTTAAATAAAGAAATAATAAGTCATACGATATCAAAGACATTTATTTAATTCATCAAATATTTGAGCTTACTAATTTTGGGGGAGATGTTTTTAAACGATATGAAAGTTTATTTATGGTTTATATTGAATCAGTGGGTTCCATTACCCTAAGGTCAGTAAGGTAGAAAAAAAGGTCTTGCTATGATATCAGATAACAAGTGACATTTTGTAAATAGATAGATTGATGCATTATTTCTGTGTTAGTATAAAATTTAAACATGCTTTCGCATTGGCTGCCCCAAATGTCCCAGATTTTGATGTCCCCGATGTTGATGTCCCAGAGATTGCTGTCCCAGGAACTGCCCCAGATATTGATGTCCCTGATATTGATATCTCAGAGACTGCTGTCCCAGGAACTGCCCCAGATATTGATGTCCCTGATATTGATGTCCCAGAGACTGCTGTCCCAGGAACTGCCCCAGATATTGATGTCCCTGATATTGATGTCCCAGAGACTGCTGTCCCAGGAACTGCCCCAGATATTAATGTCCCCGATATTGATGTCCCAGAGATTGCTGTCCCAGGAACTGCCCCAGATATTGATGTCCCCGATATTGATGTCCCAGAGACTGCTGTCCCAGGAACTGCCCCAGATATTAATGTCCCCGATATTGATGTCCCAGAGATTGCTGTCCCAGGAACTGCCCCAGATATTAATGTCCCCGATATTGATGTCCCAGAGATTGCTGTCCCAGGAACTGCCCCAGATATTAATGTCCCCGATATTGATGTGTCAGAGATTGCTGTTCCAGGAACTGCCCCAGATATTGATGTCCCCGATATTGATGTCCCAGAGACTGCTGTCCCAGGAACTGCCCCAGATATTAATGTCCCCGATATTGATGTCCCAGAGATTGCTGTCCCAGGAACTGCCCCAGATATTAATGTCCCCGATATTGATGTCCCAGAGATTGCTGTCCCAGGAACTGCCCCAGATATTGATGTCCCCGATATTGATGTCCCAGAGACTGCTGTCCCAGGAACTGCCCCAGATATTAATGTCCCCGATATTGATGTCCCAGAGATTGCTGTCCCAGGAACTGCCCCAGATATTAATGTCCCCGATATTGATGTCCCAGAGATTGCTGTCCCAGGAACTGCCCCAGATATTAATGTCCCTGATATTGATGTCCCAGAGACTGCTGTCCCAGGAACTGCCCCAGATATTGATGTCCCTGATATTGATATCTCAGAGTCTGCTGTCCCAGGAACTGCCCCAGATATTGATGTCCCTGATATTGATGTCCCAGAGACTGCTGTCCCAGGAACTGCCCCAGATATTGATGTCCCTGATATTGATGTCCCAGAGACTGCTGTCCCAGGAACTGCCCCAGATATTAATGTCCCCGATATTGATGTCCCAGAGATTGCTGTCCCAGGAACTGCCCCAGATATTGATGTCCCCGATATTGATGTCCCAGAGACTGCTGTCCCAGGAACTGCCCCAGATATTAATGTCCCCGATATTGATGTCCCAGAGATTGCTGTCCCAGGAACTGCCCCAGATATTAATGTCCCCGATATTGATGTCCCAGAGATTGCTGTCCCAGGAACTGCCCCAGATATTAATGTCCCCGATATTGATGTGTCAGAGATTGCTGTCCCAGGAACTGCCCCAGATATTGATGTCCCCGATATTGATGTCCCAGAGACTGCTGTCCCAGGAACTGCCCCAGATATTAATGTCCCCGATATTGATGTCCCAGAGATTGCTGTCCCAGGAACTGCCCCAGATATTAATGTCCCCGATATTGATGTCCCAGAGATTGCTGTCCCAGGAACTGCCCCAGATATTGATGTCCCCGATATTGATGTCCCAGAGACTGCTGTCCCAGGAACTGCCCCAGATATTAATGTCCCCGATATTGATGTCCCAGAGATTGCTGTCCCAGGAACTGCCCCAGATATTAATGTCCCCGATATTGATGTCCCAGAGATTGCTGTCCCAGGAACTGCCCCAGATATTAATGTCCCTGATATTGATGTCCCAGAGACTGCTGTCCCAGGAACTGCCCCAGATATTAATGTCCCCGATATTGATGTCCCAGAGATTGCTGTCCCAGGAACTGCCCCAGATATTGATGTCCCTGATATTGATGTCCCAGAGACTGCTGTCCCAGGAACTGCCCCAGATATTATTGTCCCCGATATTGATGTCCCAGAGATTGCTGTCCCAGGAACTGCCCCAGATATTAATTTCCCCGATATTGATGTCCCAGAGATTGCTGTCCCAGGAACTGCCCCAGATATTGATGTCCCTGATATTGATGTCCCAGAGACTGCTGTCCCAGAAACTGCCCGAGATATGGATGTCCCCGATATAGACTTCCCAGAAACTGCTGTCCCAGGAACTGCCCCAGATATTGATGTCCCCGATATTGATGTTTCAGAGACTGCTGTCCCAGGAACTGCCCCAGATATTGATGTCCCACATATTGATGGCTAAGGAACAGTTGTCCTAGAAACTGCTGTCCCAAAGATTGCTATCCTAAAGATTGCACCTGTTGTTCCAGGACTTAAATCCTAGAGGAAATATGTTGAAGAGAGTGATATTCAAAAAAAGCACTGTAAGGAACCCAAACCACCATTATTTCTTTTCTACTTCAAATCTCATTTAAAAAACCCCAAACATCATAAAATTTTATAAACATCCTTTTGAAAATAAATTAAATCTCACATCAAACTTTCTGCCATCTCACAAGTACTAAGTACATAGATAAATCATCTCTCCTTGATGTGTCATGAAATTTCAAGTGCATATTTTTTTACCTAGTATAAGCATGCAATTTCAAAAAAAAAAAAAATACTATAAAAATATAATATAAATTTATACTTTCGAAAAAATCTTAAAATAATATTCCAAAAGCAGCAAAAAAAAAAACCGAAAAACACAACTTCATTGCATGATACAACAACATCAACATTTTGAGTGAGGTTAATAAACCAACTCAATGTCGATTTCAAAAACGAGTGAAAAATAAAGGAAAAAACACATCTTTTTTTTCCAAGGGAAGAAAAATATAATAAATGTAAATAAATGGAATAATAAAAGAAAAACGAAACAAAAAAAAAACGCAATAAACAACATCGCTCAGCATTTTCATACTATAACCAAACATCCTCCAGCTCAGCAGCAGCAGCAGCATGGTGCTCGTCTATACGCTCTCTGTATAAAGAAAAGTATAGAGCAAGAGCAACACAGAAGAGATATATAGATACACAGAACGAGATACACTTCATTTTCCATCCATATTCCTTTTTGGTTCTGTACAACCTCTTCATCTCTAGGTTTATACATGTAGAGAGGAGATACAAGAGGCTGACTGCTCCAAAGAGGCTAACGTAAACAAATCGACGAAAAATATATACTTTGCTTGCTGGCTGCACTTATGTTTACCTCAACCATCATCATCTTTATATCGAGAGAGGGGGTGAAAAAGACCCCAAGATGACACCCCCTCTCTCTCTCAAATACGCCAACTTTTACAGAGTCACCGTGTTTGCATTTAAACAAAATGCAGATTTGGCACTATGATGGCGGTGCATCATCAGCTGAAGTCAAGCTCTGTATAAAACAGGCACCTATATCTGCATCTTTATAAAATGTAAACAATTGCTTTTATTTCCGTGCGCGTTATTGTGTATAGTCTGTGTCTTTCTGTGCATGAATTTAAACAGCGATTCACTTGCAAAAAGATAACCATCCTTGCGCTGTGTCTCGCCCGCCATGAACCGACAAAATACAAAAAAAAAAAAAAAAACTATGAAATAAACAAAATTTCATGGAATGGCCGGATAAAAAGATACAACCTTCAAATTCTTATGAAAAAAAAAAAAAAAAAATACACACCCTTACGCGGGTCAGTGAATTGTTTACACTTTTCCCTTCACTTTACCTCCTTTAGGGGGCACACACATTATTATCATCATTATTTCGCAACATTACACATTCGCCGCGTACTTAGAGCTCGCTGAATTTCGCAGATACACAACATGTGGACTTGTGACTCTTCTTTTTCCATAAGCTAGCAGATCAGCTAGTTAGCTAGCTCAGCAAAAAAAAAAAAAGCAAGAAGATCTTCTTCTTCAATTTTTTTTTTTTTTTTTTTTAAACACAAGTGAAGAGCAACAAGAAGACTATATGTGATCTGAAGATCGTGATAAATCCATAAATAACAATGAATCGCGACTCGTCGTCGTCGTCTGTCCGTCGTATATACATCGGATTGTTACATTGAGTTATTTTTTTTTTTTTCTTTATTTTTTGTCTCCCTCTTTTACTTATTTTTTTAATCTTCTTCTTCATTCTGTGTCTATAATAGGCTTTTACATGTAACGTAGGTACCTTCGAAAAATGTAAAAAGACATCAGCAAACAAGCAAAAAAAAAGAGAGACCTTGACCTCAGACAATCCACAGAAAAAGTTCATATTAATACACAATCTGTTTTGTTGAGGTTTTTTTTTTTTTGTAATACTTGCGATAGCACGATTATTTATGTATAGAAAGAGATAACAGGTACAACAACTATAATATGCTTCAACTGAAATGTTTAAAGAATTAAGGCTGATAATGCAAATGCGATGCAAAAGACAGCAGATGCAACTTTTAATCGCTTTTGTATGCATTTTTGTATCACAATCTTTTTATAATGTACTGATTGCAGAGTTATGTTATAACTTTTTAAGAGTTTTTTTTTAATCTTTAAAAATCTAAATCAAACAGAACTTAGTACATCAAATAGGGTTGGGTAGAAAAATATATATATCGAAATATCGATATTTTTTTTTTTCCAAAAATAATTTTTAAATACTTGCTGAAAGTAGGGGAAGGTGGCCTAAAATGGCCCCCCTAAGGAAAATGTCCTATATCTCAAAAACAAGTAAAATTCAAACTTAAATGCTATATACTATTCAAAGTTTTATATATTACTCTCAAATTTTTTTCATTTGCGAGTTAAAAAAGTTCCATAAAGTATTTAAATTTTTTAATTTTCAAGACGTCTACAAATTTCACTGATCAAATTTACCCGGGTAAAATGGCACACTGTCAAAACATACGTGATTTTAAATGCAATATTGAGTCAAAGGGCTCCTTTTCCATTTTCTTGGAACAAGTGGTGCTTAATCCCCCTAGATTTTTCTACGAGTCATTCAAAACCCAGTTCATGTTGGTTGCTCGACTCGTTTTTGTAGTTTTTGCAACTTTGAATGTTTTGGATGCTTTTTTCCAGGTTTTTGACGGAACCAATTGATTTCCTCAGTCCAGGACTTATTCTCTTTGCATCGTTTATAATTACCAAGAATTTTCACTTTAAAAAAATGAAAATGTGAAAGAAAATATAAAATGGCATGTGAAATAGGTATGCCATTTTACCCGAGCACTAAGTAGGCCATTTTGCCCATTTTGAGTTTTTTCAATTTAATTTTTATACCAAAAAATTTAAAATTTTTTTAAACCAACTTATTTCAGTAAATTAATAAGAAATACTTCATGCATACATACATTAACTTCTTTTTCCAAAACACAATGTTTTTCATACTTTTTTTTTGCAAAAAAAATTTCACAAAACTTTAACGAGTGTACTTTTTGAGGTGGATAGAGACAGTTTGACATGTCAAATTTCAAATAATGGCTTGAAGTTTCTGAAATTTCATATATGTTGGTTTTGGTAGATAAACTAAAGAATTGCGTTCACAAAACTTTCTAATTATTTTCGATTCTACGATTTCTAGCAAGGGGGCCATTTTACCTTGGGGTGCCATTTTAGGCCACTTTCCCCTAGTTGTAGCCTTGATATAATAGTCGAACAATTATTTTGTATCGATATTTTCGATATTTTTTTGTTTGAATGAAGCTACCCTTTAACTACTCTTTCATAAGTTTATTTAACTTTTCTAATTTTATTTTAAATATATTTTGGGAATATACTTAATTCGTGTTAACAAACATCGTAATATCGATATTTCAAAGTATCGAAATATCGATGTTTTTTAGTATCGAAATATCAATCTATCGAAATATCGATGTATTTTGATTGAAAATGTTTGAAAATATCGATTGTTTCTTAAGGTCAGTTAATCTCCGTTTAAATATGTGGTGAACAATTTTTTTTCTAAAGCCTGGTACGCTGCTCGCGTTAAATTTTAGCCGAGATAAAAATCCCATACAAGTTATCGATAATATGTATGGGATCGTTTTTAGCTTAGATAAAACTTTTCGATAATTTGTATGGGAGCTAAAATTTAGCGCGAACAGCGTACCAGGCTTAAACGAGGAATCTCTGTGATAAATAATTAAAAATCGAAACAGTTGTAATAAACTAATTTGTACTACAAAATTCAGGACAAGCTTTAGATATAGAATATGATAGAGCATTTTTTATTTTTTTTTTTTCCTACAAAGTTTCTTAAACACTTTTCTCTTTTTTTTTAAGGGTCACAATAATTCTGTTTCAAATAATATTCTTATCAGTTCAAAATCGTTTTTATTTTTAAAAAACTTTCAATCTAAATCAAATCGTTATCTTGAATTTAAAAATATATTTATTCATGAAGTAAAACAATAAACAGAGGCGATAAAGCCATTTAAATTAGCTACTATCCCTAATACGTCAACTGTTTTTTATTTGATTTTTAATTTTATTATCAAACCAAGAAATAATAAAATTTATTTTCCCAAAAAAAAAAAGTCAACCTATAAATCCAAAAAAAATCGAAAACAAATTGTCTATTTGTTATAAAAATTAAATTTAAAAAAAAAATCACCAATTCAAAAAGTTTATTGACTCCAAAATAATAGATTAGTGTGCTAATTTTATTTAATTGATAACCAGTTGGTTTGGTATTAAATTAAATAAAAAAAAAATAATTAATTTCGATTTAATTTCTTCAGTTTTTTTTTTTTTTTTTGATAAAAAATAAAAACAGAAAATAATTTCATCATCATTGACTGATGTCATACTAAAATTGGTAATTGAATTTCTTTTTATAACACCAATCTTCTCTCCAAATTATCTTGCATTTTACAACAGACACGTAACAGTTAAACAATAAATAAAAAAAAATATCTTATGTAACCACACCATTTTTTTTTTTTTTTTTGAGGATATTTTATCTTGAAAATACAAAAAAAAAATAACAACACACAACGACGATAAATATTACAAAACACAAATATCAAGCTGTGCTAAGTAATATTGTAAATTTGCCGCAAAGAGAGACCTCCTTTTCAAACCAAAAAAAAAAAAACATTTAAGTAAATATATTTCTTGGATACCTACTTCAAAAAATACAAAACGATCACACTCTCTCTCTAAATTGATCCGGTCTGAGAGTGTTTTTTTTTTTTGTTTTTTATTTATTTGAGTGTGCTAAATAAATAAAATAAAAAAATTAAATTTAACAAAAAAAAAAAAATAAAATAAAATGTGCTCGTATATGCAAATGATTTAGGTCAATGTTCTTCCCTTACAAATAACAACAACAACAATAAATTTAACAAGAACACAATCGAACCAAACCGACTAACAAACTCGCCGCAATAACCGGCAACAACCCAGTTCGATAGTTTATTTTACAGATTAGTCATTCGCGGCTCTGGGTTGTGCCCAATTTGTTTGTTATTTTTTTTTTTTTTTTCGATTTTTTTTTTTTTTTTTTAATGTTTTGTGTTATCGAATTGAGGGTACAATTTCCAAATTGCTCCAACTGGACAACCAATATAATATGAATGAGTAGTGTTGTGACTCTTTGACTGTGGCTGGTTAATTTTTGTAAGTCGTAGCATTTGGTGTGACCTTCTAAATGCAATTTGGAGAATTGTTTTTCCCACTAGAATTTCGCAACTTTGTCGGTTGGATTCGTTTTTTTTTCTATTTTTTTTTTTTTTTTTTTTTTTTTTGAGAGAGAGAACGGACATAGAAACTAGAAACCCCAGAGCAATCAACAATCTAATCGGCTTTAGTTTGAACTGCTACTTTGAAAACAACCATAAGTAGTAGAGTTAGAAGAAAAGTGGGACTAACTGATTTCAGCTGTTGAACTCGATCTAAAAATCTAAAAAAAAAAAAAAAATACAAAGAAAAAAGATACAAGATACACTGAACGAAGCTATAATAAAAATCAGAATATTCACGAGGGAGTTTGGAGCTGCTCTATAGCTTCGTTTCGAGTATAAAATAGAGGAGTCAACACTTATCAGCACATTCAAAAAATGTGGGGAGAAATATATAAAATAGAGCCAGTGACTCATACTGAATGATGGTGATGGTATGGTGTTGCACATCTCTATAGTTTTTTTTTATTATCAAAAGCATCATATTCATGAGCATGAACGCGTTTTGAAAAAAATTTTTTTTTTTTTTTTTCAATTTTTTTTATAATTTTTATGTGAGGGCAATGAACAGCAGAGATATATATTTTATCTTTATGCCCAGCATTTTAACAATTTATTGTTAGAGGGAAGTTTTATCATCAAATAAAGTTAGTTCTCAATAGATACGTGTTAAAGGTATAAATTTTGTGTTGTTGGAGGGGTTAAAAATGATGAATCAGTGATTGGGAGTTGGGAGATTTCCGTAGCTATACAAATGCAAAAAATTAAAATTATAGGATGTGTAGGTTTAGTTACGACACAATGACATTGTAAGGGATTCTGTGAAATATACATACATTCGATTAATTTATAGCTGTTTTTATATTTTTTCATATGACTGTTTTTAAGTGGAAAGTTAAAAGGTATTATTAAAATAATAATTATTGTTTAGTTTACATTGCGCAGATATTTTTTCACTGGAATAGTTTTAATGGTATTGTCATGAATTTAAATTGATTTATGGTAATTTTGAATAATTTATTTTATTACTGTTACAAATAAGCTCACTCATTGATAAACAAAACAAGGTTACTTCTGGTGAAATTGCATATAGTTCACAATGATTTAGTAAGAAAAAAAAGTTAGTAAATGTTCAATTTTATTGTTTAGAATAGAATCACCAATTACCTAAATAAATAAATTCTTCGGTCACAATAGGTTTCATAGATAAGTTAGTATGAAACCTATTGTGACTGATTTTTGTTTATATTTATACAGGTTAAAATCAGAGCATCAGTTTTTTTTTCCATTCCAAATCATGTTTTTTCTTTAGTAAAACAAAATTTGTTTTATATTGACTATTGTGAATTTTTACATTATCATATCGAAATTTATGTTTTGAACGTCTATTGTGAATGATTTGTAAAATTTTGTCTATACAGATGAAAATTAAGATTAAATATGCACCTTTGTTCTTTAATGCGTTGTTATATTCATGAAAATGTAGTATAGACAAAAATTTAATGTATCTTTTTAAATATGAATCATTCTCAATAGAAAATTTGAAAATTGTGACTTTCAATGTATATTTATAAAATATGAATGATTAGAGGTTTAGAGGAGATAAGTTCATAAGAACTTAAGATTTCTGAAAATGCATAGGTAAGGTTACAATGATCATTTTCTATAATTTTTTTTTTTTTCTATAGAAAGCTTCATTGTAAATTATATGACCTATTCAAAATAGAAAAATTTGCACTTTTTTATTTATTTTTTTTTTTCAAAACTAAATATAACTTTTATGTTCTCATTTTTCTTAATTTTCTAATCTCTTTATAAAATCACCTGAAAGTCAGAAAAGTACCATACATTTAATCACCACAAATCAACTTTTAAACAAAACCTTAAAACTCTTATAAAAAGTTTTGTATTATTTTTTTTTTAACTCTCCTCCCAGAAAAAAAAAATAAACTTGATTTTTAAAAATAACATTGTGTCAAAAGATTCTTAAAACAAAGATTTCAATGATGTTGTTGACAAAAAAAAAAATTCCATGATTCCATTGAGATGATGTGGATGTTGATGATGAACACAAAACTATTTAGCTTAATCCTTATAAAACTTAAACAACTTCCTAGTACCATACGAATACACTCATGTACTACAGCACACATTTATCTCATTTTTGTTTATTTTTATTATTTTTTTTTTTACTACAAGCAAACAAACAAAAAACTCGTATGATCATCCGGCTCGAAGGACCAAAAAATACACACATGATGATGATGATAGAACTTCAAACTCATTCCTATTTTCCCAGTAAATTATCTTTTCTCAAAAACACAAAACAAAACATAGAAAAAAAAACTGTATTTTAACTTTTTCATCAGAAAATAAAAAAAAAATATATATAAAAAGTCGCAAACTCACTGCACCGCAAAGTAAAATTAAAAACTAAAGAAGAAAAAAAAAAGATGAAAGTTTATATAAAAAAGAAGGTCGACAATGGTGCTAAAATAAAGTTTTTTTTTTTTATTTTTTTTCTTTCAAGAACGAAGACGACGTCGAGGTCGAAATGTAACGAAATGAAAAAAAAAAAAAAATAAATAAAATAAAAAGTTCCTTCTGCACTTTCAAGTTGTCTAATCTTTACTTTAACTTTCTACGTTTTCTCTTCCATCGCATCGTCGTTGTCGTCATTCTCATCCACATCGTCGTCGGTCGTCATGAGTCCTCTTTATACACTCCGTCCTTCGTCCTTTTTGCGTCCTGATAGTCGTCTATATCGGTGTCTAGTAGTATACTTTTTTTTTTCTTGCGTTAATTTACTTTTTAATATGTTTTCGGAAGTTTTTAAGTTTTCCGAAATGTTGCCAGTACCACCAAAAAGAGTTGTTGTTGTTCAAAAGGAATTGTGTGTATATCTACGACGACACTGGTTCTATAAAGTATCTAACCAACCGACCAAACAAAACTAAGTGAATCTAGAAAAGTTTTGATAATTTTTCATTGGAATGGTAAGTTTCTTAATGCCTGTTTTCTACAAAGTTTCAATGTTTTTTCTGTTTGAAATTCTTCTTCTTCTTGGTCCGTTTACACTCTTCATGAACTAATTTCTGATATTTTTGCCAATTTTCTGTTTTTTTTTTTGTATTTATAATTCACATATTTTTTTTTTTTGTTTTCTCAGTTCGCAGTGTTTTTGTTTTTTTATTTTTTAATTTTTAATATTCGAGTTTTTGACAACAAAAGAAAAATTATGAGAATCATGACACATTCACAATAATTCTAAATAAATAAATGAGGAATCCCTAGCAGAAGGACACTTTTTTTTCATTTTCTCAGTTCACAGTATTTTTTTTTTTTAATTTTTAATATTCTACTTTTTAGGAAAAAAATATGAGAAGTATGACACATTCACAATAATTCGAAATAACTAAACGAAGAACTCCTGGAAGAAGGACACTCGGTGTATTTTTTTTTTTTCGTTTTCTCAGTTCACAGTATTTTTTTTATTTTTAATATTCGAGATTTTAGCAAAAAAAAAAATTATGAGAAACATGACACATTAACCATAATTCGAAATAAATAAAAGACGAACTCCTGGAAATAGGACAATCGGAGTATTTTATTTTTTTTTTTTTTGTTTTCTCAGTTCACAGTAGGAATATATTTTTAGTTTTTAATATTCTAGTTTTTGACAAAAAAAAATATGGGAAATATGACAAATTCACAATAATTCTAAATAAATAAAAGAAGAACTCCTGAATGAAGGACACTCGGAGTATTTTTTTTTTCTCAGTTCACAGTATTTTTTTTTTTTGTTTTATTTTTAATATTAGAGTTTTTAGCAAAAAAAAAATTATGAGAAACATGACACATTCACAATAATTAGAAATACATAAACGAAGAACTCCTGGAAAAAGGACACTCGGAGTATTTTTTTTTTTTTTTTGTTTTCTCAGTTCAGAGTACTTTTTTTTTATTTTTCATATTCGACTTTTTAGAACAAAAATTATGAGAAACATGACAAATTCACAATCATTCTAAATAAATAAAAGAAAAATTCATGAAAAAAGTTAAGGCTTAAAGTATTTTCTTTTTTGTTTGTTTTCTCGGTTCACAGTACTATTTTCTTAATTCTTATTATTGGAGTTTTTGAAAAAAAAATTATGAGAAACATGACACATTCACAATAGTAATTCTAAATAAATAAAACAAGAACCCCTGAAACAAGGACATTGCACATGAAAAAAAAAAAAATCGGAGCAATGTCCTGCCTCTGGTTCTCTCTAAAGTAAATTGATGAAACCTTTTAGCAATCCTATGGGGATTATAATTATGGCTACATATATAAGATAAGGACATGTGTGCACAACGCATTTTCATTTATACAAGAAATAAGATCCTTGTACACGTCTCTGGGGTCGTCCTCCTCATATCGGGCAATTATTGTTGATACTCGGTGTGGTGGAATGAAGTGCATTGTGTGTGCATTGTAAAAGAAGGTTATTTTTTTTTGTATGAAAACAACAGGTAGGTGATGAGTGCCGGATTGCTTGAAATTCCTCAACCTGCCTTTATACTGTCATTCATCACTATAAGGATGAGGATGAGGACGAGGACACGTAGATGAAGGAGGCTCAGCAACAGCAGGTACGAACGAGTGGCTCTCCTTTTTTCCATCCATTTTCTGTTCGTCGTCCTGTTTGTCCTTTTTTTTTTGTTATTGTTGCCCCCATCTTGATTCATTTATTCAATTCCGTTTATTTCCTTTTGTTCGTTCACATTATAGTTGTGCTGCTGCCTCTTTATAGTCATCCATCTATCTATCCATCCGTACACTAATTTTGCTCTATCCCTAAGGTGAATGCATTTTAATGACCTTTTTATAGAGATATAGGTACGTAGTCGTTGGTCGGTTTGGTCTTGAGTTGGAGAATAAATATGTTCCCCTAGGTGATGTTGATGGTGTTTTATGTTCCACATTGTTGCAAGTTTTTCTCATATATATATATATAGATTTTTTTTTATATATTATAAATGCCTTTCAGATAAAGGTAGAGAGGGAAGGGAGGGAGGGTAGAAAGAATAAAATAATAATATGCTTCTGAGGGGTTAATGCCTGTTTTTTTTTTTTTTTTTTTGTAGGTATTGAAAAAGAGAGAATTCCCGAACTCTCCTTTCGATGATGATACGGGATGAAGAAAGATGACGATGAGGGTGAATCCAATAGCGATGGTGATGTTGTTGATGATGCGAGTGAGGATAAAGATAAAAACTGCATGAGAAAAGAACGAACAAAAAAAAAATAAAGAAACTGGGCATTGATCCCTTGAGAAGAGCAGGTGCTACCTACTTTTCCTGCTGGATTAAAAATAAAAAAAAAAAAAAAAAAAAAACAAGTTTTTCTGTTCCGTTCGAGGTTTTTTTTTCTGTTCAAGAATTTTTTTTTAAATATTTTATGCCCCATCGTTTTTAAGGATTTTTGTGTTATAAATCCTATTTGATATGCTATCAAAAGGGGATGATGATTGAGCACAGTTTTATAGGGAACCTTCTTATAAGGTATGTAGATTTGTATAGGGATAGGTACCTGCTCAATTTGCCACCTTTTTTCAACAATGACCTGTATTCTTTTTTGTGTTCGTGAGGGATTTGAATTTTATAGTTGAAAAGAGGGATCGATATAAAAAAAATAACACAAGGGCAGGGGGTCTTTGAGAGAAGAAAAAAAAACAAAAAAAATTTGAACAAAAATCAGAAGAAGATGGATTAGGGAAAAAAGAAAGCGATCAAGTGCATGTGGGTTCCATTGTTGGACCTGTATTTTTTTTTTTTTATTTTAAATTATTTTGTCTCATCAATTTTGACAGTATTTGAATGGATTTGAAAGATTTAATCAATTTTAGAATAAAAGAAGAGTAGATTTAGGAAAAAAATGATGATTATTTAAACTTAAAAAATAGTGTAAAACTAAACATTCACAATAGTCAATGAATTTTTGAAAGAAAATTTGGTTCAAAGTAAAATTTGTGTACAAAACTTCATTAAGATACGAGGGCAAATCAACTTTTCGTTATTATAGCAATTTCTAATATTAAAAAAAAAAATCATTCACAATAGTCTTTATGAAAATTAATGATTCAGTATAAAACCCACTTTTTAAATACACAATTTTTATTGTGACCTAATTTCTAAAAATAAGTTTGTAGATAGATAGATAGATGGAACTAATCTTTCTTTCGAATTGAAAAGTAAGAATATAATTTTTTATTTCTCAGAAGAAAAATGTTAATTTCATGAAAAACTCATCTTAAGATTTATAACAATAAACAAGTATAAAATTATTTCGAAGAAAGCAACATAATCCTCTGAAAGCATTTTAAATTGCAGCTTTATTTTTTGAACAACCCACACCAAATAATAGGATAGATAAAATAATGAAAAAAAAAAATACCATTGAAATCAAAATAAAATGAAAGTTAAATTAAATTTCGTTGGAAATTACAACACAAATAAGTTATTTTGAATGACTTTTATAGAATAAACTAAAGTGACAAAATACAGCTTTGTTAGGTATTACGTAAGGGTGTCCATGACGATATTATAACTTTTTATTTTTTTTTTTTTTATCTCAAGACCTTCTTAAATAATTTTATTTAATTTGTTAAAAATTACAAATAAGTTAGTTATTATCTACACGATAGAAGTAAATTTGTCAAAATTTAATTGAATTTTAAGTTGAAGTTACTTCAAACTGAAAGTGAGACTCCTCAATTAGTCTTTTAAAATAATGAAAAATAATGTGAATGGAATATTTTATGATGATATCACTTTTGAGGTTTCAAAGAGTGATTAAATAACTTCATTCTAAATTATGATGAATTATACACCAAGATTGAAATAAGTGAATATGGAAGGTAATAAAATTCAACACTCATTAGGTCATTGTGACCTAATTCGAGTTTTAAAATTTTTTTTGCCACCCACTATTGTAAACTGTGGTTTCATTTTTGTTTTCCTGCTTAATTTTTTCTTTATGTAAGTTTTTCAATACGAAATCAAAAAAGTAGTTATTCGAAAAAAAATTCAGCAAAATTTCACTGTTAATTAATTTTTTGTTAATCTCTAAAGTTTATAATGTTTTACCCTAGAATTTTGAGATCATTCATCATTCATCTCATCATTGCTTTACGTGATTACTCTTTTGATAAATGATTCTAAAAATAAAAGCCTTTTTCTTAATCTGGCTTTTGTGATCTATCCAATATAAAAATAAAAGTATATTATTCTTGCTTTTTTGCTTAAGATTATTGCAATCAATAGAGTAAAATGTAATTTAGTTCATAGTAAAAAAAAAAGTGATGTTTGATATAATTTTATATTTATACTCATAAATTCGTTATTGTGATCTAATATTGAATCTTTTATTTCTTTAATCACATTTTATAAAAAATAAAACTTTTGAGTGATTATTGTGACCTAGTTTGTTTATTTAAAAGATTTAAACAAAACATTCAATTTCATTCACATTACCCTAGAAAATGTCAGTACTTCGTATTGTTTACACTGTTCCATTGTGAACCATCCATTGATTTATTTATCATTATTTTTAAAATATATATACAAAAGAAAGAAGATTAATTTTCTTTAGCATAATAATGTAGCTTTTATGGTAAAAATTTTAGTCAAATCAAAGCTGAGTTTTAAAATAAAATGCACAATCTAAAAAATCGTAAGAAAATTCACAATCATAAATTTTAATTTTAACTTTTTTTGTTATAGATTAAAAAAGGGAAAAGTTTTTTTTAGCCAATTATGCTTTTCTCTCTTCAAGGACCCTATTTTCAACTTCATTTAATAATTTTTTCCTACAAAAAAAGATTAAATCACAATTGAAAAATAAGAAAACAAGAATAAAATCTGAGAAGTAAAATACATTCTCTATTATTCAGAATTTTATTTAAAATTCTCTTTTTCTTTATTTTGTAATTCCCTTTTTTTTTTAAGATGTTTCCATTCGAGCGGAAATTCCAAGGAGCTGCATTTAACAATAATAATTGCTCTATCCAATGGATGGTGGATATATTTTTTTATATGAACAAAAACAGTTTTTCTGTTGTCGATAGGTACTCCCATTCTTTATCGATTGTTTTTTTTTTTTTCGATACAAAAAAAGGAACAGATATAAAATCGAGAAAAACCAACGTCTGACTGCATTTATTATGTATTTTTTTTTTTTACTTTTGTTGTTTTATTAATTGATTGTCGATCTTCTTTGGGGGACAAAATAACAACAAAAAAAAAGTTATTCTACATAAAATTGATTGATTTTGAGTTTCTTGACACTCAATTGAATTTTTTTGTTTTCCTTTTTTAAATTTAAATCAACACAAGTTGTTTATTCAATCTAAAATGAAATGAAAAAAAAAAAACAAAAAACAAAAAAGGTCTGAAATAAACCACTTATTGGTGGCGTAAGTAGCTTTTAGGATGATGCATTATTGTTATTGAACGCCTTCTCTTCACAAATCATTAACTCCTCTCAAACTTCTGTGTGTGTCCTTAACGATGACTTAAAGTCTTCGAAATGTCATCGATAAGAGGAGTTTATATCGAGATACATAAGCTCCAAGAGGAAGCGAGTTTTTTGCCGTTTTTTTTGTCGTTTTTTTTTTGTCGTTTTTAATCTCCTGTTAAGCTTCATTATTTTTGAGTTATTTGTACTTAATCCGTGTAAGGAGGATGCATATTTTTTTTTTGGTATCTACATTGTCAACGACATACCCATTATTATATCCAAAACAGGTAGGTCATTCATCCTTACATTCAAAATGCAAAAAAAAAAAAGAAAAATAATCGAAAATAATAAATAATCAGCGAACTGTGCTGCGCGATGGGATGAGAGGGATAAATTTGTACGTGTTTTGTGTCAGATAAAATGAAACATGACGTTTTTAGCCAACCGGCGCGATTAAACACGTGCCAGGTTTTTCGCGAGAGAAAAATAAAAAAAAAAAATTTTTTTTAATCCAAATCAAATTCACAATTTTATTTATAAGCGAGAGAATAATTCACGATTGCTATGCGAATATTTTGTTTTTTTGCATTATGATGATGATGTTTTGACAAAATTGTATTCAGGGTTTGTGTTGTGCTGTTTTTGGTTTTGTGTTGCCAAAGGGTGATAACCCATTTGTATTCCAGATGCATTATACCTGTACTCGTACATAAGTCAAGTAAAACATTTTTTTTGGTATTGTTAAATTAATAAATACAAGTTATTAATTAATTTTATGTTAATCATCGAGAAGCAATTTTGTGTAAATGTCATTTGGGCAAACTTGTTGAGTTTTTAAGTGTGATCGATTATTTGTATATGAACATGTTATATGAGTTATTGTGAACATGATTTGTAACGTGGGGGGTTGCCCTGGAAAGTTTTTTTTTTTTTTTTTAAGTAATGATTTCATTCGAGTTAATAGTTGTGTTTAAGTTAGTTGTACTATTGTATATAGTGTTTAATTATTATGGGTGTGATGATTGAATCGATTTCTTTAATTGAGATTAATTCACAATGGAAATTTAAGAAACTCATTGATATCGATATAAAGATGACGTTTGATTTATATCTAAGAACAGCATGAGTCTGTATCTAATGAGTAAATACAAAGCAATCCCATGTATTTTTTGTACAACGGTCTATTCACAATAGAATATTTTGAAATTGTCAATTTTAATGTTAAATCATTTCATATGGGAGATTGAAAATCTAAGAACTAATTATTCGATGACAAATAAAGATTTATAAATAAATTAATGAAAATGACAAGGTTACAATGACAATTTAAATAAATAATGCTATTTTTTAAATTCTAACAAACATGGCCTATTCACAATAATATTGCAGATACTTATTCGTTTCAATAAAGTCATATTTTATATCATTCAGTGATATTTTTTTTATAAGATATACCCACAAATTTCTGAATGTTTCGAAAAAAGGCTAGGTTACAATAATCGTACTTTTTTAATTTTGAATATCTGAAGTTCAAAATTTTTGTGAGAATAGATATCAATGGCACTGAATCTTACAAACAAAAACAAATAGAACGTTTCCTAAAAACTGTATAATTGATTAAGAATAAGTCACAATGGTTATTTCAAAAATGTATTGGTAAATGGGAAAACGTTTTTTTTTCTTAATTTTTAACTCAGTAGTTATTTTTATTGACTAAACCAAAAAATTTTATGGATTTTTTGGAAAATATGGCCTATTCACAATAGAAAGTTTTAATAAAGATTTGTTTTTTTTTTCATAATTTTTACTGTGGACTAAAAGTTTGGATATTATTTAAATTGATTCACAATTTAAATTTTTACAAACTATTTACTTCGATATAATTTGATGTTATGAACTTTTTTGCGAATGAAAATAAGAAAAAAGTCTAAAAATACAAAAATTATCAAAGTTTGTAGGTATGGTTTTTTTTTTTTTAATTTGTTTTTCTTCATTTTATTTACTTTTATTTAGAAAATAAAAGAATAAATAAAAAACAAATTTAAAATGAGGTGAGTGTTTCCTGAGCTATTTTGCAAAACACAAATAAAATCAACTCTTACCTCACCGCATCACATTACCTACAATTTTGTATAAACAAATTTCATTTCGCGCAACACAAAAAAAAAAAAAAAACACCTAGACAAAACTTATACGTAACTTAAAAAATGTGTCACGTTGTTGCCTTGATTATTATGATGAATTCCAAAGTAGCACAGAGCCTACAAAAAAAAACTTATGTGTCATCTATACTAACTTTTGAAAGAGAGAAGAAAAAAAATGAATTTTTTATTAAGGAGCAAAAAAATGAACGTTGGGCGCCACTTTTATCCAACATATCTATATCCACCAATTCGACTCATGTTTGTGGCAATTGAGACATCCGTTTTACACTAGTCTAGAGTGGTGTTGTAGTGTATATTTTGTTTTATAATACATCACACATTTTTTTGCACTTTTTTCACATCAATATTCATAGAATGACTCACAGAACTATGACCACGAATCGATATATTCTATACCTACACCGGACGACACGACACGACACCACGACGATGAAGGGTATAGTGTATGTTATTGTTGAAAATTCCTCAAAACTTACTCGATTTAATTGTATTTTAAGCAGTAGTCGAGTAAAATGAATTAATTTCCCTTTTCTGGATAGTTTTTTTTTTTCCTATTCGTAAGTCAAGTTGTGAATTTAAAATTTCAACACAGGAACTATTCGTACATGTAACATGTTACTCTTTATGCCCAAGTGAAATGTCTTCTATACCAATAAAGAGAAAAAATATTCACACTCTTCTGCGGATTCCTTTTAACTGTAAAATAATAGAAGCAAAAAAGTCTGTTTATTCCTAGACGGAGGAGGATGGAATAAAAAAAAAAAACAAGTAAAATCGTTGGGTTTGTTATCTTTTGCAAGGAGTAACCAGACACAAGAGTGTCGCTTCTTCTCCCTTCCATATTGTCTAAATCGAAGGATGTTTTCATCTTCGTTTTACTTGTAGGTACTTGGATTTGAAAAAGAAAGAAAAACAAACAAAAAAACACAAACAAAAAGTGTTTGAAAAAAATCGTTTTATATTAAAAGTAAAACAAACACAAATGCGATTGAGAATGGAATTGATATGTCTGCCAGACGAATATAAAATTTAAAAGAAATTAAATTCTTTTCGAAATAATTTTGCATTAAAAATACAAATTTGATGATAAATGCTTTGATTTTCCTAAAGGAAGTTAGAATGAATTTAAATTTTTAATAATAGAGGCCCTAATTCGCTCTCTTGTGGTATTCCATTTTTTAAGGATTTATTATAATAAAAAGTAACATGATGATTAATATGAATGAAACATAAAATAATTTTCCATCGTTACAGAGTTTATGATAAATAAAACAGAATTCTTAATAATAATAATAGAGGCCCTAATAGGCTTCCTTATGGTACTCCATTTTTTTTTTTAACTATTCTGCTGAAATATGTAATTCAGGAAATCACTGAAAACATAGACATAACATGAAGAACATACATTTTATAAAATTTTTCTTGAACACTTAAATACCCGAAATATAATAACGCACCAAAGCGTTACAACGTTGTTTTGAGTGAGAATCAAATATATAATTTTTCTTCTCAAAAAAAAAAGTATTAAAGTGTAGGCTACGGTTCCTAACCAAAAAGTTCGAACAAAATAAAAATCTTAATAAAATAGGCCCTAATTGGCTTCCTTATGGAACTCGGTTTTTTTTTTTTTTTAATAATGACACTTTTTCTCTTTGCAAAATTTATTGATTTGAGTGACTTGTTGGTGCTGATAAAATACTCCGGATACAAAGTTGCAAGCAAAAATTTAAACCTTTCCAATTATAAAGCCTCTATAATACTCCTATAGCCACACTTGTAGTTAATTTGGTGATATCCAATACCCATTTTACAGTGTTACTTCCATGACTCATATTTAAAACAAAATTGAAAGCTTTGTAAACAAAGTCAGGAAATTTATAAAATGTATCTATCTATCTACATAAATACACTTATCTTTCATTGGAATGAAGGTTTATCAATCTTGAGTTTATTTTTTTTTTTTTTTTGTGTTCATTTTCAAAAATCGATTAATGTGTTATTTGAAAGTTTACTTAATAAACAAAAATATTTTTCTTTTTATTTTGTGAGTGTTTTTGCTGTAAGCAATAAACAGCTGCAGCTGCAGTTATTGCATAATCATACAATTACAGATGCAAATAGACCGAAAAAAAGAGAAA